>NC_056741.1:1293704377-1293733210 GCF_019279795.1 Protopterus annectens | reverse complement strand
ATCAGACTCATCAGGCTAATGGGGTGATAATTTCCAGGGTCTGTAGTCGCTCCTCCTTTATGGAGAGGTATGAGTGAGCAGTGAGCCGTTTGGTAGGGATAAAGCCTGAGGTGAGTTTGTGAGTGAACAGAGCACACAGATGTGGTACCAGTTCACTTTTTAATTCATGTAGAACACAGCCAGGGATATTGTTGGGTCCCATGGAAGCTGTATTCTTGGCCTTAGACAATGCAGCTTTAACCTGTGCTGCAGTAATGCAGGGTGCCTGGCATTCTTCCGGTATTGAGATTGGTCCTTTAGAGGGGGAGAGAGGGGTAAAGTTACCACTGAATTTGTCAGCCAGTATGTTGGCAATATCTGTTGACTCAGTACAGGAGGTACTATTGTGCAGTAACTTAGAGCAAATCTGGGTAATGCCATGGCCATTCTTGATATAACTAAGGAAGGCTTTGCGGTTGTTTAGTGTCTGCTGCAATTCTGCCTTCATAGCTGGCTTTGGATGTTTTGATAAGGGATCTCAACTTTTTGTTGAAGCTAATAAGGGAATTTTTCCAGTCTTGGGACTTCACCTTTTTATGCAACAGTTTCTTCCTTCTGTTGTAGAGTTTATTAATGGCAGGGGACCACCAGACTGGCTTCCTTTTTTTGGAGGAGAGCGTCTTGGTTCTGTTGGTTATGGCTAGTTCCATGCATTTATGTATGTGTTTGTACAGTACAATGGTGTATGATGTGGCAGTCATGTTGTGGCAGTCATGTATCTATTTTCCATTGGCATGGGTGCCATGACATTAGCCACCACTGTTTTAGGATTCCAAAGTTAGCTTTGGAAAAGTTTTTCATGGTGGATACCTTTGCAGGAGGTGTGGATGAGATGTGGAATTCCATGGTGATTAGTTTGTGATCGGATCTAATCAGGGATAAATTGACTACTGGTGTAGAGCAATGGTTACCCATGTTAATAATAACCAGGTCAAGGATGTTGCTCCCTCTAGTGGTGGTAAGAATGAACTTGTCCAGGGCATTGGAACTGATGAATTCCAGGAAGTGTTGGGCCAGCACATTGGTGCTTGAGTAGTTTTCCCAGTTGATGGAGGGGTAGTTGAAGTCTCCTAGTATGAGACTGTTGGGTTGGACCTTGATAGATTCCAGGGTGCTTAGGAATGTGGAGTGAGAGTCTTGGGACATAGTTGGGGACCTATAGCAGGCTATGACCTGGATCGCAGTCTTACCCAATGTTAGTTGCACCTGAAGTATCTCAGATGCATTATGCTGGGCTACTAGTCTGGAGGTGTGCATATCCTTTATGAATATAGAGACACCACTACCTTTGGAGCTTCAGTCTATATTTCGTGGTGGAAAAGTGTGGAATAAGCTATAGCCTGGTAGTGCAGGGGTGCTTTCTGCTGCTTTAAACCAGATATTTGTTACAGCACAAATGTCGATGTTCTCCATTTTGGGGAGTGCTTTGAGTGAGTGCATCTTGAGATTTAGACTTCTAGCATTGAGTAGCATGACCCTCAGATTGCATTTATTTACAGCTGTTATGGTGGTAATTTAGTGTTTGGAACACCACCTAAAAAAGACACTATAGAGGTGGCAAGAGCCTTAGCCAGTACACAGAAACAGGCTATCTCTGGTAAAGCATTGAGGTCTGTCAGTTATGTCATCCCAAGCAGACAGATACTGGATCCCCTTTGAAAGACACCAGAAACTTAGCCAATTGTTGAAGTCAATCATTTTTGTTTGTACTGTGGTATAATTCTGGGTGATGGTAGGATACTGCTCATGGCTAGTGTCATTACCTGCCTGTGCCACATAATCTGAGAGCTCCACCATGTCTCTTATCATGTAGTCCAGGGAGGTGCATCTCAGGTCATTCACACCCACATGGACAATGACAGATACATACTTGTACTTGTTGTGGAGTGACCTGAGTGCGGGTGTTAGGTGTCATATTCTGGCACCTGATAGACAGCTAACTGTTACCCTCTCTTTATTCAACCTAGCGAGTGGGACATCTGTGTGCCTCTCTATTGAGTCACCTATGATTAGTGTATTGGGCAAGGTGTTTAATCTTAGGGGCTTAGGTTGAGGGGCACACTGTGGAGGTGAGCTATGTGTCCTATGGTTTGTGCTGTGTTGTGGTGGTGAAGTGCATTTCTGTCTTGGAGGTCTCTGCTGTTTGGGTAAATTTCTTTTGAGTTCCTTCACAAAGGTGGGTGTGTGGTTTGTGTTTTTATGAGAGCTGTGATAGTGGATGTTCTGGAGGGCTATGTGTTCCATGTGGTGTGGTGCAGGTGTTGACCTTCTCCTCTTGACCAGCTAGTCCTGTCTTGGCTGGAGAGTGCATAGCTTCCAATTTGGTAATATAAGTGCATCTCTCACAAGTATGAGTGTTGGGAGGTAAGAGGAGAGGGTTGTCTGTGTACATGAGGCAGTTGCTACACTGCCTCAGAATGCCCAAGTGCACCAGGTTAATAGGAGAAAGCACAGAGAACTGCCCTTTAATCATGCCAGGAGGGGTTGTCATAAGTACTAAGTACTGTGCTATTTCCGTGAAGAACGACTAGTGCTGATGGCTCTTAGGTGTGCTTTAAAAATTGCTACAAAAACATGTTGAAGTGCACACCGATTAGGCAATTTGAAGTGCGAGAGAGAAAGAACTAGCAAGATATTAGGGAAAACTGAAGAGCAGACTTTCTGGCACCAGTAACAGTTCCCTCAGCTTGACGCCGCTGAGCGGAGCTTAAGCAAAAAACCCTTGCAAATGCAGGCTTTATAACCAGAAAGTTGAAAGGGATGGAAAAACTAACTTCTATCATTGAAAAAACATTCTAATCAATTATTATACTCATACAAATGTTTTTTAGATTCTGCTTATCTTTTCATCTGAGTGTCATACAATAGCTTTTAAAACACAGCAGTATATTCTCTATATCCACAAATCTCTTAGAGGTGTCTGAATGTGGAAAACAATTAACATTATTGAACCATGTATAAACTCTTAGGAAAATGTGAATATTAATATAACTTGAGTTTTTTCTAAACTAATAGAAATTTCATGTTGTAAACTCTTTTAAATAATCACTATTTCAATTCCTTAGAGTTGATATCAGGTCTTTATTATCCCTTTATATTTTTATTTTTAAAATCAATTTTATACTGTAAGTCAAGTAATTCTTTGTTACACTTTTTACTCCTATTATAATACTGTGACAATTGGGGACAGATGGGCGAAGGCTGACAGCCTAGTCAAATAGAATTTGATATATAATTCTGGCATTTGTAAATAAATGTAAAATACAGGCATGTTTTTTGAATGTAAAAGAATACTGTGAAATGTGGAACTGCAAAATATGTGACAACATTGCACTCTACTGGCCCAGTGAAGCATGTTGTGACCCTTTCATGTTAGAATTCGGCTGCAGTACATCTGGATGAAGGTTTCATGCCCATTGTTTTAAGGCTTTATGACCAGAATTTACATGTGGATGATGATTTACTGCTCTGGTTTCTGTTAGAATATACACGTGAAAGGTCTTCTATTGTAAGTTTCTGAGCAGGTGTTAGATTGCTAAATAATGCAGTTTGTTTGCCTGGGAAAACCTAAGTGTCAACATGATGTAATTTGGGAGGGACCCAGCAGACATGTTTGTTAGTAATGTTTAAATACTATTTCTCACAAGAGACTTGGAGCATTTTGATCTTAGATACCTAACTCAGCACTCTGCCTAAGCTCACATGTAAGTTTCTAGCACTGTGATTTCTTGTAGGAATAGTTAAAGCTAGTAAAGATTAATTAGGTATTTTTCTTTGAAATCAGACCTGTCCTACTGTTTTATTTTAGGTTTCTGTGTGATCTCTGAGCTCTTAGATATATCTGTGGTGTAGTAGTTTTGTCTTGTGTTTTAATTATTTATTATTAAATATTTTTAAAACCTTCTACCTGTGGCTGGTTTGTATAGA
The DNA here is from genome assembly GCF_019279795.1 of Protopterus annectens. Classification (NCBI taxonomy): domain Eukaryota; kingdom Metazoa; phylum Chordata; order Ceratodontiformes; family Protopteridae; genus Protopterus; species Protopterus annectens. The sequence continues at coordinate 1,293,729,244 of NC_056741.1, read as the reverse complement.
GATAAGCTCTAGAGTACATTGCATATTTATGGAGATTATTGTAACAGGCCACTCTAAAGTAAGCCTTGACTGTTAGTCATACTACCATTGGATTATAATATTGCACAGTAATAATTGGACACCCTTGTAAGGGCCTTTTAGTAGCTGATATTATTAGGGTGGTGGCAGTAATTACTACCGTATAGTCCGAGTAAAGGGGCACAGCTGGAGAATCTGTGTCAGCCTTTCCCAGGAGTGTCTGTGAAGTTGTATAAATACTTATCTCAAAGTGTGTGTGTGTGTTCTGTCAGCTACTTGGCAGGGACACAAAGCACTGGTTGGACAGAGAGGGTACTGGAGGTTCTTGCTTGCCCAGCTAGGCTGATACCTGGACCCTATAGCTGTGCCAGTGGGGAGTCTTATTGGGGACCTGGTGAGCAAGGGAGCAACCAGCCCCAGACTGACTGTGATCTCTGTGTGCACTTAAGGGAAATTGTACTTTACTGTGTGTATTAGTTATCCTTTCCTCTCTTCTATGAGATGACCTCCCTGGTGTTAGTGGTGAGGAATGAGGCTCCTTGATTGATGAGCCTGGGCACGGTCATCACATGTGGTTTGCAGTGGTGGGATCTACTTCACATACTAATTGGCTTGTAGTGGTGTGGGTAGAGCGAATTCCTGTAGCTTATATACAGTGATCTCTAAAAGTGTTTTGTACTCTAAAACAGCCATGGAGTGTATAGTCAGATTTCAGATCACAATTGTTTTATTTCTTTTGTTAGCTTAGTGTTAGTCAGGTTGAGCAGGCAGCAAGTCAACAGTGGAGTATGGAAAGCTGACAAGGAGCCAGCTGGCGGAGATGTGCCAGGCTAGGGGACTGGTGCATGGAAACCTGACTAAAGCAGACCTGATTGCAGCCTTGGTTACTGCTGCATCAGAAAACAGCAGCCTGGAGGACAATCAGACTGACAGTGGAGATACAATATCCACAGAGAATGGACAGCTCAACCTTTCTGCAGTGGACTTAAAAATCCAGCTGGAGCTAAAGAGACTTGAATTGGAGGACAGGCGTATGGAACTAGAAGCAGCCGAGAAAATGAGTCTACAAGATGAGGAAAATGAACGACAGAGGAGGCATGAGAGGGAAATACTGACTCTTCACCAGAATCATGGTAGTAATGGGGAAGGGAGTAACCAGACCCAAGAAGCGCAAGAGGTCAGTAAATTTCTTCCACAGTTTAAAGAGGGGGATAATTTTGATAGCTTCATTCATATGTTTGAGTGGGTCTGTAAACAGTATGAAGTTGACCAAGGGCTTTGGGTATGAATCCTGACCCCCTTACTCCATGATAAAGCTATAACTTCTTTAGCAAAAATGCATGACACAGATGGTTTGATTATAGTGCTGTAAAAAGACACATTGGAATGTTTTAAGCTAACACCTGAAATGTATAGGAAAAAGTTTTGTGAGCATAGACGCAAGGCAGATGAAAATGTATGTGAATATGTTGCTGAACTGAGCACTTATTTTCATAGCTGGGTGAGTGGATGTCAGGTCACCACTTTTGAAGGGCTGGCAGACCTTTTGGTAAGGGAACAAGCCCTTAGCACTTTGCCTGAGGACATAAGGATCTGGTTAGCTGATAGACAGTCTGTTACTTCAGAGGAGTTGGGAAAGAAGGGAGACCTATACCTAGCAAGCAGGGCAGCCCTGTACAGGAAAGGGACCCCCAGTACTGCTCATGGGACTAAAGGAACCCATGGTGGGCAGCACAGACTGCCACAACAGAATCCACCAGTAGTAGCAGAAGCCACTAGTCCAGGTACACATCCAGGAGCTAGGGTTAAATGTTTTGAATGCAACCAGTGGGGCCATGTGGCATACAGATGTCCACAGAGGCAAGGTGGGGAACCAAAGGTGAGGGAGCCAGTAAGTGGGAAAGACAAAATGCCAACAGTAGTTTGTCTTGGGACAACAAGGGTACTAAACTACCACCAGAGGTTATATCCTATTGCAGTTAATGGCAAAAAGACCATTGCTAAGAGAGACATAGCCTCTGATATAACCATTGTAAAGCCTGCACTGGTTACAGAGGAGCTCTACTTGCCTGGGCAATCTACTCCAGTCAAGGCTTTAGGAGGGATCCCATTCCAAATACCTTTGGCTAGGGTTCACCTTGACTGGAAGGGTGGAAAGGGAAGCCAGCAAGTAGGTGTGTTTGAGGATATACCTGCAGATGTCCTGATAGGGAATGATTTTGATAGTGCAGTACCCTGTGCTTGTGCAGTTACACACAGTCAGGCTTAGAGACAAACATGTAAGTCTGGTAGCCTGGGGGACACTCAGACAGACGGCCAACTTGCAGTCAGGACTGCTGAGGTGGTTACTTCAGGGAGGGAGCTGCTCTGTAGAAATGAGACTGAAGGTGAGCCACAGCTGTTTGTGGGTACTGATGGTCCCTTGGACAGAGTGACTGCAAAGGTAGAGGTGAGTAGTAGTACCCAGGCTGACAGTGAGGCACCGCTGTCAGAGGATGCCAGACTTCCTGTGGAAGGGGAGCTGGGAAGGGTTACAAGGAGAGACTTGAGACTGGCTCAGCTCTCAGACCCTACATTGCAAGGCCTGAGGCAGGTAGCTAGGGAGGCACCTGATTCTTAAGGGAAGGGGGAATCTGTATACTGGAACAAAGGGTTACTGTACAGAAAGTGGACCCCTGAGGGAGGGCTAGAAGGTGAGAGAGTATAGCAGTTAGTAGTGCCTAGAGCTTACAGTCTGGCACTTCTAGCTAGAGCCCATGATATTCCCTTTGCAGGTCATATGGGCATAAAACATACATAGAGGGGTATTATGCAAGACTTCTATTGGCCTGGAATTTCCAGAGATGTAACAGGGTACTGCAGGGCCTGTGACCAGTGCCAAAAGGTAGGCAAGGCAGGAGACAAGGTGAGAGCTCCTTTGATGCCTTTGCCTGTGATTGAGGAGCCATTTCAGAGGGTAGTTATGGATAATGCATATGGATACTGCATTGCTTACTGTACTTATTTCCTTGTTTCACTTGAAAGAAAGTTACTGTTTGTCGTTTTTGCATTTAAGTTACCTGTAACACATTGCATTTAAGTTACCTGGCACTTGCTCACTAAAGCAATTATATAAGTCAGCACTAAAAAATTAAAAGCACTACACCCTCACAAACTCCCCTTGAGTACCTTGTTCCCCACTGGCCCTTTTTTTCAATTATAAAGGAATTCCCAATACTATTCTAGCATGTCCAAAGGTCAGTTGTCAATCTCCTCTCCGGTCCAGCTGGTGAATCTGGGAATCTTGAGGCAATGTAACAACTGCCTCATGTGCACAGACAACCCTTTCCTCCTCCCAACAAATTCCAACACATGAGAGATGCAACCATATAGCCAAACTGGAGGCTAAGCTCTCAACTCAGTACTGGCGTAACCAGTCAGGAGGAGAAGGAAACCACACTCACTACAATTCCAGTCTCACATAGACCTACCATGACAGCAAACCAAACACATAAACACACAAAAACATACTCAGAGGCTCTAAATAAAAATCTGCCTAAGCAGCAGAGACCTCCAAAGCAGACACCCAAGCAACCGCTACCCCAAAACAAAACACGTGCAACACATAGCTCACAAAGCCAGTGTGCCAAACAGTCACAGCCCTTAAGGCCAAATAACACACCTGATACACTTGTAATAGGTGACTCTATCATCAGGCACACTGACGTCCCGCTCACCAGGCTGAACAAGGAGAAGGTCACGGTGAGCTGCCTGTCGTGCGCTAGGATCCGCCACATAACACAAGCACTCAAGTCACTCCAAGGCAAGTACAAATATGACTCAGTCATTGTCCATGCTGATGTGAATGACCTGAGACGTACCTCCCTGGACTACATGAAAAGAGACATAGAGGAGCTCTCTGAGCATGTAGCCCAGGCTGGTATGACCCTGACCTTGAGTCGCATCTTACCCTCACCAAGAATGATGCCACAATATGAAGACAAGATAATCAATTTCAACAATTGGCTTAAGTATTGGTGTCATTCAAAGGGGATCAAATGCCTATCAGCCTGGGATGACATGCTCGACAAGCCATGATGCTTCACTAGGGACAGCTTGCACCTGCCACCCCTGGACTTTCAGTTATTGGCAAAGGCTCTTGCTACCCCCGTAGTGCCTTTTTTAGGCAAGGATCAAAAGAAACCCACCTCCATAGGTATCACAAGGGATAAGGAACTAAGAGTAATGCTACTCAACGCCAGAAGTCTAAACCTCAAGATGCATGCACTCGAAACTCTTCTTAGCATGGAGAACATCGATATCTGTGCAGTAACAGAAACCTGGTTCAAGGCTCGAGAGCACCCCAGCACTACCAGGTTATACCTCATACCATGCTTTTCGCCCAAAACTTGGACGAACCACAAAAGGGGGGGGGTATCAATATTCGTCAAAGATACCCACACCTCCAGGTTGGTGGCACAGCACGAAGCATCAGAGACTATCCATGTGCAACTAACAGTAGGTAAAACTGCCTTCCAGTTTATAGCCTGCTACAGACCACCCTCCCAAACCCAGGAACCCCACTCGGCCTTCCTGAGAACACTGGAAAATATGAAGGTCTCTCCAAACACCATTATATTGGGCGACTTCAACTACCCAAACATAGACTGGGAGCATTACTCTAGCTCCAACACCTTAGCCCAAAGGTTCCTAGACTTTATAAACTCAAATGCTATGGAACAACTTGTTACCACTCCCACAAGAGGGGAAAACATACTGGGCCTGATCATCACCAACATGGGGACTTTATGCTCCAGACCAGAAGTGTATCCATCACTGGTAAGATCAGACCATAAACTAATCTCACTGGATATTCACATCCCGACCCCACCCCCTACCCAGAAAACCACAGCGAAAAACTTCTCTAAAGCAAATTTCACACTCCTCAAAACCGAGGTGGAATCCTTCAAAGCCCCCAGGCCTGTGGAAAATACGGCCCAGACCGCATAATCCTTTATAAACGCATTCTATGAACACCTTCAGGAATGCATGGATCATGCAATCCCATATAAAACCAAGACCCAATCCTCCAAAGGCAGACGTCCTGTCTGGTAGACCCCAGCCATAAACAAACTATATAATAGAAGGAGGAGGCTACTACATGAGCAAAATCCCAAAAAGGGAAGGCATCTCTGATCAGTATTAGCAAAAAACTATGGGCACTCATAAAACAGTCTATGGCCAGCTTCAAGAGAAAAATTGCACAGGACACTTAAGGATAATCACAAGGTTTTCTTTAGTTATGTTAGGTACCTGGGTGGGAATTCCCAGATATGCTCAGAATTAGTCCAAAATGACAAAAAATACACTGAACCCACAGACATTGCCAACATCCTAGCTGACAGGTTCAGCGCAAACTCCCCCCCCCCCCACCAAAAGGGCAAATATGTATCCCAGCAGAGTGCTGACCCCCAGACATCTCAGATGCTCAGGTAAGAGCCGCCCTCTCCAAATCAAAAAACACAGCATCAATGGGACCAGACAGTGTCCCGGAACATCCTACATGAACTCCAAGAAGAGCTAAACCCAAACCTAAAACTACTGTTCAATCTCAGCCTTACTATAGGCTATGTACCCAAAGAGTGGCGTACAGCAACAGAGGTCCCTCTCCACAAAGGTGGTGCCTCAACGGATCCTGGAAACTATTGCCCCATAAGCCTGACTAGCTTGGTCTGCAAAGCTATGGAAAAGATCATCATGGACCTCATAAATAAAGATATTGGGGACCTACAGACACTGGATCCTACCCAGTTCGGCTTTGTTAAGGGCAGATCCTGCCTCTTAAACCTGGTCGATTTCTTTGAAACAGTCACCAAGGCCATTGACGAGGGGAAGATGGGCCACACAGCCTACCTGGACCTCGCAAAAGCCTTCGATACAATACCACACTCGGGCATTATAGATAAGCTCACCAGCTTAAATATAAACCCCTATGTCACTAGATGGGTTGCAAACTAGCTCAAGGACAGAACTCACATGGTTAGAATTGCTGGAGCCATGTCAGACTCCAAACCAGTTACAAGTGGAATCCCACAAGGCTCAGTCCTGGGACCTCTCTTGTTCGGCATATATTTCTCGGAGGTACAGACCAACACAGAAGGACTGTGACTGACTAAGTTTGCAGATGACTGCAAACTGGGTGCCATAATAGACTTTCCAGCCGACACAAGCATCCTCCAAAAGGCCTCATAGAAACAGACAACTGGTGCCAGAGCCATGGCCTCAAGCTAAATGCCAAAAAGTGTATAGTCATCCCCTTTGGCAAAAACAAAGTGCCCACAAATGATCACATAGGTGGTAATCCATTAAGTACAGAAGAAGTAATTAGGGACCTGGGGACCAAGTTGATAGCAATCTCTCATTTGACAACCACGTGGCCAAAGTGGTTAGAAAAACATTTTATATAGCCCAAGTAATCATGAAGGGATTCACATCTAGATCAGGGGAGGTCATCATGCCTCTTTACTCATCCCTCATCAGGCCCATAATTGAGTACAATGCCCCTTTTGGGATGTACCTTACCAGACACCTGCAGCAACTGGAAAGACCCCAAAAGTACCTCACCAAGAGGATCAAAGGGCTCAAACAGATGCCATATGCTGCCCGGTTAAAGAAACTTCAGCTCTACTCAGTGGCATACCACCTGCTCAGAGGTGATCTGTGCCTGACGTATAAAGCCATGTCCAACCCGGAATTAATGGACATGCTGCACCTCAGAAAATCCAAATCCCATCGAGCTACGCCGAGAGACTTGAACCTCAGCACTGAAATAAATAGGACATGCTGAAGGGACAGATTCATAACCCAGAGGCTCCCTTCACTCTGGAATAAAATCACAGTCCAGGTTAGGCAGAGTCCCTCATTGACTCTCTTCAAGAGGAATCTTGATGAGTGGATGGGAGATCGTAGGTTTACCCCGGGTATCACTTCTGTGTCACTGTTAGACAGAGGCACAGTATACTAACCTTGAAAAAGGGCATAGCAAAATTAATTTAAAATGGGTGGCGAAAGCCAAACACACTCTGGCTAGGCTTATAAATGCCCTGGGGCAGATAGCCTAGTATGAACCTATATTGTGGGTCCTCTGAGTACCCCAAGTTCCACAGGGGAAAAAGTATATCCTAGTGATTGTAGATTATGCTACACGATACCCTGAGGCAGTGGTGTTGTCCTCCATTGAGGCAGAGAAGGTGGCAAATACTTTGCTAGAGATTTTCAGCAGGGTAGGTTTCCCAAAGGAAATACTGTCTGACAGAGGTGCCAATTTTATGTCAGACCTGCTGGCTTATCTGTGGAAGTCCTGTGGGGTGAGGCACATGAAGATCACCTCCTACCATCCACAGACTAATGGTCTTGTTGAGAGGTTAAACTCTACAATCAAGTCCATGCTACAGCCATTTACAGATCAGTTTAAGAGGGAGTGGGACAAATATTTGCCCCATCTGTTGTTTGCTTCCAGGGAGGTACCCCAAGAATCCACAAGTTTTCACCCTTTGAGTTGCTGTATGGGCATAGGGTGATGGGGCCTCTAGATTTAATTTGAGGTGAGTGGGAAGGTAAGTGTGAGTGTCACAAGGAGTCTGTTGTGGCATATGTCTTGAACCTCAGGACAAGGCTCAGGGAACTCATGGGCCTGGCCCAGGAGAACCTGGCAGAAGCCCAACAACAGAAAAAGGTGTGGTATGACAAAAATGCTCGAGCTAGAAAGTATGTTGTAGGGCAGCAGGTGATGGTTCTCATTCTTGTCAGACACAACAAGTTGCAAGCAGCTTGGGAGGGACCCTACAAGGTGGTAAGAAAGGTAAGTGATGCTAACTACATGGTGGAAGTGCTAGGCAGATGGCAGCGGCACAAATTGTACCATGTTAAAATGATGAAACCTTACCATGATCAGGAGGCCCTTTTGCTTAGCATTTGCAGTGGATTGCAGGAGGAGTCTGAGATAGATCTTGTGACTGATCGCCTCAGTGAGGCTCGGGCTGACACCTCGGTGGAAGGGGTAGCAAAGTCCCAGCAGCTATCTCCTACCCAGGTTCATGAAATCCGAGCAGTGTTGCAGGAGTTTGGGGGCATGTTCACCGGGAAACCAGGGATCACCCACCTGGTGCAGCACCAAGTGGATACAGGAGCCCAAAGGCCTATCAGGCAGGACCCTTATAGGGTGACTGAGAAAGTCAAACAGACTCTGAGGGAGGAGGTACAGGAGATGGAACGAGGGGTGATTCAAGAGTCCAACAGTCCCTGGGCCTCACCAGTGGTGTTGGTGTGAAAGAAGGATGGCAGCACTAGGTTCTGTGTGGATTACAGGAAATTAAATAGTCACACAGAATCGGATGCTTACCCCATGCCTAGGACAGATGAGGTCCTAGAGCAGCTGGGTGGGGCTAAGTATCTTACAACCATTGATCTTACCAAGGGTTACTGGTAGGTACCCTTGACTCCCAGTGCTAGAGAAAAGTCAGCCTTTGTGACTCCTTTTGGCTTGTATGAGTTCACAAAGATGCCCTTTGGGATGAAGAATACCCCAGCAAATTTCCAGAGGCTAGTGGATAATATCCAAGCAGGAGAGTTTGCTCTTGCTTACCTAGATGATATTGCCATCTACAGCCATTCCTGGCAAGAGCACCTTCAGTATGTCAGGGAGGTGCTCAGCAGACTACAGAGGGCAGGGTTGACCATTAAGCAAGCCGAGCAAATGTCAGGTGGGTATGGCAGAGGTCTCCTACCTAGGACATAGAGTGGGGAGTGGTAAGATAAGGCCAGAACATGCCAAAGTGGAAGCCATTCAGGCATGGCCTGCACCTGTTACAAAAAAGCAGGCGAGGGCATACTTGGGGACAGCAGGGTACTACAGAAAGTTTGTTCCCAATTATAGTGCCATAGCTGCTCCCCTCACAGACCTGACAAGGAAGAACAGGTCAGATAAGGTAGTGTGGACCCCAGCATATGAACAGGCATTTCAGAAGCTTAAGGAAGCTTTGGAAGGACCCCATGTGTTAGCCAGTCTAGGCAATAACAAATAATTTGTTGTGCAGGTGGATGCTTCAAACTGTGGGGTGGGGGGTGTACTTGGCCAGATTTCTTCAGAGGGAGATGAGCACCCAGTGGTTTATCTCAGTCATAGGCTATAACCCAGGGAGGAATGCTATGCAGTGGTAGAAAAGGAATGTCTAGCCATAGTGTGGGCATGACAAAAACTTCAGCCTTATCTGTATGGAAGAAAATTCACTGTAATGACAGATCACAACTCTTTAACATGGTTAAACAGAGCCAGTCAGCAAAATGCCAAGTTGCTAAGATGGAGTCTGGGTTTGCAAGCATATGATATGTCAGTGTGGCACCACAGTGGGAGTAGCAATGCCAATGCAGATGGGCTTTCAAGACAGGGAATGGGGTGAGGTACACCCAGATAGACCTGACTCCCTCAAGCAATGTTTCTCAAGGGGCACTTGAAAAACTTGCTTGAGTTCCCCCGGGGGGGGGGGGATGTGACAATTGGGGAGAGATGGGCGAAGGCTGCCAGCCTTGTCAAATAGAATTTGATATATAATTCTAGCATTTGTAAATAAATGTTAAATACAGGCATGTTTTCTTGAATGTAAAAAAATACTGTGAAATGTGGAACTGCAAAACATTTGACAACATTGCACTCTACTGGCCCAGTGAAGCATGTTGTGACCCTTTCATGTTAGAATTTGGCTCCAGTGTGTCTGGATGAAGGTTTTATGCCCATTGTTTTAAGGCTAAGGGTTATGACCATCATTTACATGTGGTTGGTGCTTTACTGCTCTGGTTTCTGTTAGAATACACATGTGAAATGTCTTCTATTGTTGTAAGTTTCTGAGCAGGTGTTAGATTGCTAAATAATGTGGTTTGTGTGGTTTGTTTGCCTGGGAAAACCTAAGTGTCAACATAATGTAATTTGGGAGGGACCCAGCAGACATGTTTGTTAGTAATGTTTAAATACTATTTCTCACAAGAGACTTGGAGCATTTTGATCTTAGACATCTCACTCAACACTCTACCTAAGCTCACATGTAAGTTTCTAGTACTGTGATTTCTTGTAGGAATAGTTAAAGCTAGTAAAGATTAATTAGGTATTTTTCTTTGAAATCAGACCTGTCCTACTGTATTATTTTGATCTCTGAAGTCTTAGATATCTCTGTGGTATAGTAGTTTTGTCTTGTGTTTTAATTATTTATTATTAAATATTTTTAAATCCTTCTACCTGTGGCTGGTTTGTGTAGAGATAAGCTCTAGAGTACATTGCATATTTATGGAGGTTATTGTAATAGGCCACTCTAAAGTAAGCCTTGAATGTTAGTCATACTGCCATTGGATTATAATATTGCACAGTAATAACTGGACACCCTTTTAAGGGCCTTTTTTAGCTGATATTATTAGCTAGGTGGTGGCAGTAATTACTACCGTATAGTCTGGGTAAAGGGGCACAGCTGGAGAATCTGTGTCAGCCTTTCTCAGGAGTGTCTGTGAAGTTGTATAAATACTTATCTCAAAGTGTGTGTGTGTTGTGTCAGCTACTTGGCAGGGACACGAAGCACTGGTTGGACAGAGAGGGTACTGGAGGTTCTTGCTTGCCCAGCTAGGCTGATACCTGGACCCTATAGCTGTGCCAGTGGGGAGTCTTATTGGGGACCTGGTGAGCAAGGGAGCAACCAGCCCCAGACTGACTGTGATCTCTGTGTGCACTTAAGGGAAATTGTACTTTACTGTGTGTATTAGTTATCCTTTCCTCTCTTCTATGAGACGACCTCCCTGGTGTTAGTGGTGAGGGCTGAGGCTCCTTGATTGCTGGGCCAGGGCACATTCATCACAAATACCATGAAGATATTCTTCCAAATAAGTAAGCTTTCATTAAATCCCATTAAAACCTTGTATATATCTCCGTATTATCATTCAAATCAAGAAAAAAATAACTTCTAATAAAAGGCATTCTTTGAACTATTTTAATTTAGTAATATAGGCCAGTAGGCCAGCAGTCTATTAAAGGATGTTAGCTTTGAAACACCAAAATAGAATACGCAGTAGCATTATGGTCTGACATGCAACAAAATGTTACTTGATTAATTTCAGTTTATAAACTAAATCATTGAAAATATATACTTTAATTAAAAAAATACAGATTTGAGCTAAACAGAGTCACATGGAAAATGAAGCACTGTAATAACTATTTATTCCACACAAATAAAAGATGTTGTCATCTGCTTTGATAATGACCATTCTCCAGTGGTTAATGCCAAAAGAAAACTGTTTCGATCATTAATTAAAGAACTCAAAAAAGCTCAGATTAAAACTCTTCTTTTATTCCTGGCCAGACTGAGGACGTTTTTACCTGATGGTCTTAAGATTTTTGAAGACTTAGACTCTGCACTGGTATTTTTGAAAATCAAATAAAATATTGGACAAAGCTGAAGAAATGAACTGGGCTAACTCCTCATTAAAGCAAATGAAGATGGTGCTTCTTGGAAAACATCCAAAAAAAAAGAAAATGAAGAATAAGTAATACTTGAATATCCTTTTCTGATAATTTGTCTAATTATACAGGCTTGGGTTCTCACTCTTTGTTGAACTGGATTTCAGATGCTTTCTGTCATTGGTCCATCTAACAGAACTCTTTATGGTTTAAATTGTGTTTTTTTATATTATAAAATTTAAGTGAGAAAAAAGTTATCTGCTTAGGAAAATGAGAAAAACAGTAAGATAAGTAATGCTGTTTAAATATTTCCTTGTTTTCCATTTATATATATTTTCAGTATATAATCTTTGTGTTGAGTGTTTTTTTTGCATGATAGAAGACTCGTTTCAATGCTCAAATGCTTGTGGTGTCGTATACTACTCGCATGTAGAAACCTGCATTTCTCCAAACAGTCACCTAAGTTTGACTTATTATTTTTACAAAAAGTGAAAAATACTTACATATTTCCTGCTGGAATTGTCTCAGTGTTTTTTCTGGCTATTTGGATCAATTCTTGAGCTAGCCACCTACTTGACAAGCATATGCGGCTTCAGAAATATGCGTAATTGAATCTGATGAACTACGAACTGTGATGACACGTTATATGCAACCAAAAAGAACATGGTACTGCTCGTGATTTGGAAAATGGAAAACTTCAAATAAAAGGAGCATAGAAAACATAAAAGTAATCTTAAATTTCTTTTATAACATTGCAAAATGTTTTAATATCCTGTGTGTTCGTAATCATTGCTTACTCACTATTCTAGTCTTGAAGGCTGCATAAAAGGAATGATTCAAATGTAGCATGAATGAATGTTTTTTTTCACTGCTGTGACCTGCCTCTTTTATGTAGTACTTATAACCTGTTTAATATATGATATACTTTTATAACAATGAAAATAGTTTTACAAGTTGTTATATGATACTTCGTTATTACACTAAAAATGATAAATATAAATGTGTAATTTTTTCAATGAATTTAACTGCTACACATTTAATATATGACACAATGTTACTATACTGAAAATGATCAGTACACCAGTGTAATATATGACACGTGTTTAACACATAATGAGAAACCAGTGAAGTAATGACTTGTTTTTGAAGGGTTGTGATGTAAGTACCTTCACATAACCATTTGTAGAGAGCCTCATATGTAATAAGCTTTAGTAGTCATCGTATGCCATTTTTCAAACAGTAATTGATATGAATGTGTGTCAGTAATATGATGCATGTAGACTGGAAACAATAGAGTATTGCACATTTTATGTTGCTGATTAGTTTTGAAAAAAGTCAGAATAATTAGTTTACAGTTTATTCCACATTAAATGTGAAATTTTCTAGCAATTGATTGAAGTCACTGGGTATTAGTTGACATCTGAATATTCACTTTGATATTTACTAGAAAAAACATGAAATCTAAACTACTTTTATTATAGCAACTTGCTCATTTAACACAAAATAAAAAAAAACAGATACATATAAAGGGAAAGAAGGATGTTAGAAACTAAACACCTATTTGTTTTCCTGAATGTTCATGCTATTACAGTGTATCTTCTCCATTGATTAATAATTAGTATTTATTATTTTATAATATGACTTAAAATAATTTAGCAGATTACTCTCTTGTATACTGGATAATCAGAAAATTTGATGAGTTATGATTTTGTAATGATTATTATGATTTATATTAAGTTATATAAGATGAAAATAACATAGTTTAGTATGTTATTAATGTATTCTTTTATACTTACAAGGATATAAAAATATAAGATAGTTGAAAGTATAAGCTCATTTTTTACTTTATACTACAATGTGATATTGTGCTATGTAATTTATGTACAAAAAGAAAGTGAATGTTGATGAGTTTTCTATTTATGTTAAACACCACTTATACTATGGTGGTAGTTGCTAAATAACTGAAGTTTTAGATTGGGTGGAAGATTTGGGTGGAAAATACTACTCATATTAGGACTTTGTAACTCCAGGAAGGTAAAGGGTCAGTTTAATTTTATGAGACTAAACTATTCTGAGCTTAAATATCCCTTTTTGACATCCACTAATTCTGATATGTTAAAAGAATTTTTCTTACTAGCATTATTACTGAGGGGGGAGTATTGAATTAACATATAAAGAAGAGGAAGAATAAAAATGAGGAATAAATAAAGAAAAAGAAGAGATTATAATGGTTCATTTTATCCTAGTCTTTATACAAGTGTAAAATGTTTCTTTTGAAAGGTATCTCAATTAATATTAATGGTCTAAACAATCTATGTAACCGAGGAGTTTACTTAAATACTTAAAATTACATAAATCTCACCTAGTTTTCTTACAAGAAATGCATCTATTAAAAGAAGATATATCTAGATTAAATAGTAAGATGTATACTGTATTATGTAGTTCAGAACACACTCAAAAAAGGAGGAGTAGCTATTTTGTGGAACAATGCATTACCTCTCCCTAAGATTATAGAAGCTTAAAAGAATGATAAAGCAATGTTTTGCTTAGTTACAATAAAAATTAATAGAAAAATATTTATATTTATTAATATACATTGGATCTTGGGAATTGGGATAAATACAGTTAAACAACATTTAAATCAAATTGTACATTTATCTAAAAGAAGCATTGTAATAGCGGGTGACTTCAACTGCATTTTAAGTGAAAATTAAACTAGTGTTTCTAAAAAAATGAGTGAGGTCACTGAAAAACAATCAGTAAAAACAAAATGAAAACTCCAGCAAAGCTACAACTTCCACTGAATGACCTCCCAAACCTCTTGTATCAGAGGCACATGGGATATATGCAGATGATCCTTATGAACATCAGGTGTTTCAGCTAATTGGTAATTCTGCTAAGAGTTCCACTGTGGCAACCCCTAACCGGGAAAAGCCGAAAAGACAAACAACAGTGGAGCATAGGGTAGTATTGCTGTCTCTGAATTATAGGCTGTCTAACTTTGTTCCTTCTGTACATTCTTAGTATCCACCTTGTGTCCACTTCATTTTTACTGGATACTTTCAGTTTTCTTCCAAAGGTATATGTGTGTGTGTGTGTGTGTGTGTGTGTGTGTGTGTGTGTGTGTGTGTGTGTGTGTGTGTCTGTATGTTTATCCTATGACACTCAAAATGACCAAAAAATAGAACCAAATAAACCAAAAAAAAAAAAAACACCCCCATGCAGAGACTCCAACTGTTTGTTAAAGAACACGTAATAAACTTGTATGAACAAAATCACATTTTAAGATGAGAACCTGTAAATATGAGCACTTTAATTTTATTTTGTATAAAACTTCATCAGATAAGACTTATCTCATGCTCATACATTCAGAACTACTTTATCAGGCTTGCAGTATGGGGACCATTTAGGAGTCTAGCCCAAATTCCTGATTGCCCCTAAGCACTGTCTTACAGGTTCATACGTGAATACTAGGTTAATTGCCTTGAAGCGCCATATTAATTCTAGCTAATAACCCAAGGTCAGAATTAAACCCTGTAGCCTTTGTTTATGAGGTGAACCCCCCCCCCCCCGGTCTGGTTAAGCGACTTGCTCTACATTACACAAAAAATGCAAATGAAGACTGAGGGAATCAAACCTGTGTATCACAGGAACTACAGCTCACAAAATTAACCCTCTGTGACATCTGCCATTTTGTCAGGACAGACTTCATCCTCTCTGAAACTCTGAACAGGGCAAAGTGGGTAGTTTAAAATGAATAAATGAAGCAATCCTCATTTAAGATTGCAATATGTTTATAACCACTCAGATCTGCTTTTATGTTATTATAATGAGTCCTAGCTACACTAAAAACATCTTTTTCCACACCAGAAAATATATTGCATATGAAATATAACTTCTCTTGAAAATACATCTGGCCTTTTAACTGAAAAATGCATTCTTTATTGTGCTTTCTTTTATAAGTAACTAAAAAATTATTCATAAATATACTTTTTTATAAATTCTTTTGTAATGCTAGAATGTCTGCTTTAAATGTTGTAAAGCACTCTGATAAAGATTGTAAAATGAGATGTATCTACTGTATTTCCATTATATTCCAACATGAATGTGAAATAAAGCTTATATGTGATAAAGGATTTTGTTTTAACCTGTTGTATCGGGTACTTAAGATCCTTACCTGATCTTGGAATGTTGGTTACAAATAGACACGTAGTGTTTTCCTTAACTAGGATTTAGTTTGATCTAATCAGTCGTAGTGTGTGGAGGTGGGTACTTGCTGTTCTAAAATGCACTTTTACAGCCCTGTTTATATTGTTCACCATGAATAGGCTGGTTTAAAATTAAATGCGTATGTTTTCCACACCTACTTCTAATTATATAAAAGCTGATATGTTTAACATTAAAATATTTCTGATTTTTTGTTACTGAGGATCCCTTGTCTGTGAAGAATAAAGGCTTGTTGTTTTGGAACTCTGTCTGGGTTTCATGATTTTTGGAAACTATTGTGACTGAGCTCATCAACAAAGTTTTAAGACCATTAGTTTTTTTTTCCTCAACACTCATAATGGTGAAGTCGTACCTAGACAGATTCCTGTGCTTGTTCATTTTTTCTGTACCTGCACTGTAATATGCATGTCTTTAGAAACAAGTTTTCCTGATGTCTTAAACTTTTGGGTTAATGACTACAAGTATTCTTTACATTTAAGCCATAAATGTATTAATTTTACTTGTTACCACATAGGTAGTTGGGTGTAGTTATCACTTACCTTGTGTTTTTCCGGTGAAGACATTGAGCTTGCTAGAGTATCAATATATATGCAATAATACATACTTCAAAAGTGATGCATTTAATGTTAAATCAGCAGGAGTGAAATAAAGCAGCTTATATTGATAAATTTGCCAGTTGTAAATAATGTTGAATGCAATCATTTGAATGTACTCCCCTCCCTTTGCATACATATACAGATTACTAAAGAACATTCTGACCCATAAGGCACCTGTATCACCACAAATACCTCAGACTCTAGAGAAGGTAAATGGGAAAGTGTACAAATGACAGAATAGTATTCTCTCAGCTCTCTATAGGAGGGGAGAGATGTGTGTCTCAGAGCTGCACACACTATTAATATCCCCTAGTGGAGATGAGAGGACCTAACCTGAACCATCTGCTTCTAAGGAAGGAAGATCTTTTGCAGGCTTACATCACTTAAGGAAGTGAGCAACACCTCCATGCTATGTGCACTTTACTCACCCTTTAAATGCTACTAGACTTGTGTGAATGACAAGGTGGGCCTAAAGTAATAAACCTTATAATGGCTCCCTCAGTGACTATCCCACCACAGTCATGCTCTGGGATGGCACAACTGTGGGTGAGGTATAGATTACTGGCTGGCAGAAAGAAGCAAAAGAAACATAAAAGGTGGAGGTGGGGAAAGGGGTGCTTGCACTGATGTAAAGTAGAGTTCAAACAGTATAAAGTGCACTTTACATTATGTTTTGGTTATTTCATTTCTTGTGCTATTAATTCAGGCGCATTAGTGTGGTGCTATTCAGACAGAGTTATGTCACTAAGTCAGATGCAACCAAATGTGTGCATCATACGGTTTACTTATGATCATTTGAAGGGTCTATATTAGAACACCGAACATTCAAAATTTCGAGTGTTTTAATATCGACCCGTTTCGAAGAAACAGAAAACCTAATTTTTTCCTAGGGAAAGAATTTGGTTGTCCATTTCTGTTGCTTCGGTATTTTCAGCACTGTGGTGGAAAGTTACGGGTCAGGTTCAGGTAAGTGTGCGACTGTGTGGACGTGAGGGTTAGAGTGGGTTAGGTGAGTTAGGGTTAGGGTACGGGTCAGGTCGGTGTGTGATTGTGTGGACGTGAGGGTTAGGGCAGGGTAGGTGAGTTAGGGTTAGAGTGCAGGTGAGGTGACTGTGCGATAGTGACGGACCTTAGGGTTAGGGTTTGGATTAAGGTAAGTGGATAGTTGGTGTATGTATAGTTTAGTGTAGGGTTAGGTGTAAGAGTTTAGGTGTATGTGTGTGGATTGCTGTTTGTTTGGTGTGCTTGTGTTGTGTGTATGTGTTTTGGAACAGCACATTTTTTCCCTAGGAAAAAATTCTCTGTTCTGTATGTTCGATGTTTTACATTTTTGATTCATAGGGTTCGATATTAGAACACTCGAAATTTTGAAAGTTCGGTTTTCTAATATAGACCCTCATATGAAGTATGCTCCTTTTACCCACAAGTCTCAGAAAGATGAATGTCAAAAACTGGTGAGTCAAAAACCCTAAAAAACACATAACCATTTTTATCTTTGCAATTAAGGCAATTCAAGGCAAGCCCCCTGCACCTCACAAGTGGGGTCCTAACCCCCATTCCTCCTAAGTTTTATTTATATAAACTTTATAGTCGCACCACACTGGCGAAAAGGGGAAAATCCCTGAAAAATGTTCTGCTGGCTCACCCAGTCCAAAATATTACTGTGAAACTCACCACAGTATTACATTTATTAGCCTTAGGGTGCTGTTCGGTCCTGGCGGTGGAGTAAATAGGGCTTTTAGGTAAGCTTTTTTTTTGTCTTGTTCAGAATTGTTAAGGCACCCTGATGATATCCTAGTAAAGTACTAATTGCGTGCAGGTCAGGTTTGTAAATAACTGTGTTGAGAACCTGCGTAGCGTGTACTATCCCCAGCTGTTTTGGCGTGCTTCTGAGCGTTTTTACTGCACATGGAATTCAGGTGTGAACGAAGTCATGGTTAGAATACTCTACAGCTTTGCTTACATGCTAAATGGATTATCTTAACATGCAACCTAAATGATAGCGTGTTTACCGTGTAGCCTTTTATGTAGCCTTTTTAGTTGATCTGGTAGAGTAGTTTTCCGGAGCTTTGTAGCACCGGATAGACTGTATGCTTTTGTGGCATGCTAACTACGCCATCAACTATTAGTGTTTAAGTGTTGCTTTGGACCTTTTACGACTACTATAGTCGCTACATAGAGCTATAGACTCTGTTTTTGGACACTGTATGATTTATAAGAACTAACCTCTTGTCGGATACTAAAACTATAAACCACTCTTGTTACATAATATAATTATATATTAGACAGAAATCATGGCGTTCTTTGTACGCTAACAACGCTTATGACTACAAGCGTTCTAGCGTTGTTTCAGACCTATAAAGACAGCTAAGGTTGGTGTATAGAGTTTATGATTCTGCTTTTCACCATCGTATGGATTAGCTATTGTTTGCCACTGTATAGTTATAAAGGGCAGTATTTTCTGTTGCATATTATTACTATACATACGACAGAAATCATAGCGTCCTCTGCCCAAGCACCTTATACTGACTAGCCTAATTAACAATGATGTGTGCAAATAAGGAGGACTAATTAGAAGCCTACCTTTCTAAAACAAAAATATATATCTATCTATACAAATAACAAATGTAAACATGATAGAGAGTTATAAGACGAGTTGAACCTTATTGTTTTAGAGATATGCTGTTTTAACAAGTGTCTTGCCGAATGTAATCTTTGAGAGAGTCATAGAAGAGTTTAACCCTTATTGTTCCTGAGCTATATTGCTTTTATAAGTGTCTTGCTTGAATGTTATCATTGATAGAGACATTGTAATATGTGCAGTCAAGACTGTTTTACTATGCAAGTTAATCTGTGTTCTGTGCTCTAGTTACTACTTAATAAGCCTGTGTAACTGCCTATTTTTTATCTCTGTGTGTCTTACCACTGTCTCTCTTCTCCCTTTATATTCCCAGCTGCCCAACCTGGTTTCCCAGTATTAAGGAGGACTTGCCCTGCGTGCTGAAAAACAACTATTCTCCTCAACACACTGTGGTTCCCCTTACTAAGGAAATGAACCTTTCCTCCCCTCTGCTACAGTCCCCAAGGGAATTTAATTATAAGTGAAAGTACGTACTTTAAACCAAAGTCTATAGACAATTAGTGTGAGATATCCTAGGTTGTAAGTTTACTTTCACCAGCCAGGACAGCCGGCAGCCTTTACTAACTGCTCTCATACCTGTCACCCCTTCCCCCTTCTTAGACTACAAGTATTGTTACTGTTATTCCTTTTCAGTCCTCTATAGCATACTTACTGCCCTGCACTTTTTTCTCAGTATATATTGCCTCTGCTATACAGCTTTTGTCCACTAGAGGGCAATAGTTTCCTTTAGACCACCATTCTGACTCCAATTTTAAGTAACTTACAGGCTCTTGGATTCTAATATTCTGGAAGAGCTAATACTCCCACTCTATTCTTTCTTTCTTCTAATATTCTTCACTGCCAACCCTCTCTGCATATTCTATTATCAAGGCATTGTGTCATCTTACCCTCTGCTACTTTACTTACCTTTGCTTACTGCTCCTCTGATTGTTTTCCTAGGGTGAACTCCTCTGTGGCTCATCCCGCTCCGTTCGCCCTGTGGGCTCACTCTGCTCCCCTACCCTGCCCCCAAATTCTACCCGCCCCCAGAGGTCCTAAACTTATACTCTAACTGCCACACCCCTATGCATTAGGACCAACCTCTAACTCCTCCCCTTAAAGTGCTATTACCTCTATTATATTCTCACTTTACCCCTATCTCCTCCCCCTTAAAGAACCATCACTCATCTACCTTTATCCATTACCCTACCACTCTATCCACAAATATCCCTACATTTAACCACTTTAACATAAACAAATGGCCGAAGGATCCTGTAAACCCTTACCTTTATTACTACTCCTAATTATACTCATCATTCCCTATCTACTTACTCTTTATGAACACCATAGATTCCTAGGACTGCATACCGACATCACACACACCTCTGTCCTTACCCCCAGCTCCACTCATAGTCTTAGCAACCCCCCCAGCTCAGCTAAGTACTCAGCAGCCATATTTCATAGACTCCATCACATCTCTCAATGTAACCCACTAGCTAGAAAAAATAAGAACCTAATTTTTAAACTTTTACAACTCATCCTAAAAGTTCAGGTCCACTCCCTGTTAGATGGTGATATACACCCTAACCCAGGTCCTACCACTATCACAGCTACACAGCATGATACACCAACAATTTCAATCACACAGACACTTACCAAGCCCCCCCAACTCTCATGTGATAGCTCATCTTAATATTTGTAGCATCAATAACAAAATAGCTCACCTGCATGCCCTTATTGATGTTTATTCCTTTGACATCCTCTGTCTGTCTGAAACATGGTTTAATCCATCAATACAAGACAGTGCAGTTCTACCCCCTGGCTATAATACCATAAGACGTGACCGTAACACTAAAAAAGGAGGAGGCGTAGCCATACTTTATAAGAATGGATTACAAGTTACCTTGTTAGACTCCAAACCTCCACTTTGCAACAATGCAGAAATTCTTCTAACTAAGATTCAGCTTAACAAAAGCAAAGCCATATATCTATCATGTGTCTATCTTCCCCCAGGCAATAGCATCAACACATTAGAGGCTATCCTCAGCTGGTTCTCAAGTAACTACCCCCAAGAAACCATTATACTTGGAGATTTTAACATTAACTGGAACTCCTGTATATCTGAGCAGCCTTCTACTCATATCAACTTATATGGTTTTACCCAAACTATAACATCCCCAACCCGCACCAATAAAACTAACAACAAAACTAGTACCCTTGACTGGATACTCACTAATACCCCCCTACTAAACTATAAAACAGGCATCCTCCCTGAGGACATAAGTGATCACTTGCTTACCTATTTAATCAGAACAAAAACTGTCATCCTAACCTCAGCCATCTGTTGAACTATTCGCACTACCAAAAATTTTAACCCTGCTCACTTTCAAGCTGAATTAGTCACCTGTGACTGGTCACCCCTGAAATACCTCCCAATAGATAATGCCATGAAATACTTTAACTCTAAGTTTCTAACCATTTTAGACAGCTATGCCCCATTACGCAAAGTTAGAATTAGAACCAAACTGGCACCATGGCTCACCAAAATGACCAAACAAAAAATCCTCCAAAGAAATAAACAATGGGCCAAATGGCGCTCAACAAAAAGCTCCTCAGACCACCTGCAATTCAGACAGCTAAGAAATGAAACAAAAAAAGCCATATTACCCGATAAAAGAAACTACTACTACCAACTACAACAAACCAACCAAAATAATCCCCAGAAATTCTGGCGAGGTATCAATAACCTCCTACACCCTGGATGCTCAAGTACTCCCTCCTCTGGCTCTGATCACAACAATCCCATCCAAATAGCTGACTCATTTAATACTTTTTTTCACTGAAACCATACAATCCCTAGCCAACCAGCTATCCCCTAGCACCCCAGGCTCTGCCACAACCTCTACCAATAATTCTCATCAATTTCATTTTCAGCCAGTGCCCACTTCACTTATCTGTAACCTCATACAGAAACTTAAACCCACTACTCTCTCTGCTGATAAATTACCTGCAGAATACATGCAAAAATCTGCTAAAGTCATAGCCTACCCCATATCCATCCTCATTAACAGAACTATTTCTGAAGGATAATCTGGAAAGTCTCTCACATTATTCCCCTGCATAAGGGTGGTAACTCCAAACAGTTGTCCAATTATAGGCCCATAGCTATTCTATCTCCTTTGGCAAAAATAATGGAGAAATGTATACACATACAACTGTTAACCTACCTACTTGATCACAATTTATTAGCACCCTGTCAACATGGCTTTAGACTATTTCATAGCACCACCTCTGCTCTCTTATCCTTCACTAACCATATTAACAGTAATCGTAATATTGATACTCTATCCTCAGCTCTTTTTATTGACCTGTCCAAAGCATTTGACATGGTGAATCACCACCTCCTTATAGACACACTCAAAAACCTGTCATTGGACAACCATACCATACAGTGGTTCCAATCATACCTACATAACAGGCAACAGGCTGTACTATGGGAAAATACTTTATCTTCCCACGTCCCAGTCACTCTAGGGGTCCCACAAGGATCTATATTAGGCCCATTACTCTTCTCCATCTTTACAAATGACCTTCATTCTGTAATTCCTCAAGCTGACTGTATCCAATACGCTGACGACTCCACACTCATATGCGCTGCTGCTTCTCAATCAGAACTTCAGTCACTAACCCAACTGACCTTTAGTACAGTTGAAAACTGGCTCCTACAAAGATGTCTTATCCTTAACCCCAAAAAAACAAAAATGCTACTATTTACCCCCACCTGCAGAACCTCCCCACTTAACTTTACTATTACTTCAAATGACGGAACTATAATATCTCCTGAACTAACCACCAAACTACTCGGGGTACTAATAGATAACAACTTGTCCTTTGAACCTCACATTAATAACACCATAAAAATAGTAAACAAGAAACTAGGTTCCCTCTATAGAATAAAACCCTTTCTTACACCTCCAGCCAGGGTTACTATTGCTCGTACCCACCTCATCTCTACCTTGCTCTATGCCTCCCCTATCTATACCAAAATATGTAGAAGTAATCTGAGTAAACTTACATCCTCCTTCAACAATATTGCCAGATTTGCAGCTGGGTCCTCCTATAGAACTCATCACTGTATCAATCTGTATCAGTTAGGATGGTTGGAGCTGCCAAATTTAATACTTTTCAATCAATTAATAGTAGCCCACAAGATCCTGTATTTACCTCAAAATACATCCATACTTACATCCCTAGTCATCCCCTATAATAACCTCAAGACCTTACGCTCAGCTAATAACCTACATGTACAAATAACAAAATCCAACAACTTAGCTGGTGACATCTTGTTCTCCAATACAGTAGGTAAAGCTTGGAACATCCTCCCAAACCAGCTAACCTCAATATCCTCTGTCAACTTATTTAAAAGCAAGCTTAAACCCTACCTTAAATCACACTGGCTATGTCCCTGTGTTAACCCAGACTAAGCACCTGACTGTTAACTAGCCTCCCACATTTCCTAGCCTCCCATGATCATGATCTTGTGTTGTCTCACTAATTTTTAGTGAGCTTAACCTTCCTTAGGATTTTTTCTCATGTAAATATGTATGTACTGTGGAATGATCAAACACCTTCATGTAGTATCACAACCTATGTGTTAAATAACACTAGAAATTTATCCTTGTTTGCTGATCTTCTATACTGTATCTATTGATCTCTAGTGTTTTTCTTTCTTAGGTTTTTGTGTGACCTTAGTATCTCTTATCATAAATTACTAGGTGTATCTAATTTTGTAATATGTTATAAAGATTTGTACTACACCATTTCTAATGCAAATGTATTAGTCTTATTCATCTATTCTTAGATAAGTTTTTCCTTTTGCCTACTGAAATATAAAATATATAATCTTAGGTTTGTACTATAATTGTTAAAACTTCTTATGTACCAAATTATACTGTTATTGTCTTTGTCTTGACCTTTTATGTTGTTGTAATTTGCGGAGCTTTTCTCCCCGGGCCTCCACTGAAAATGGACATATATCCAGCTGGACTAGCCCGGTCAACAAATGTAAAATAAAATAAAAAATTTATGAACTAAATTCACTTGTCCAGAAATGATGTGATTACCTGTTACTATGCCCTGTCGTACACTTAACTTATCATTTAAACCAGCATCTCTTCCTTTATATGTTTTTTAATACACTACTTATGTTATATTTAGGGCATGTCCCATTAAGTATGTGGCTTGTGCAACCATGAGTCCGTCATTCAATAAAGGAGAAAGTAAAATTTGCTGTCTTTTTAGGTAATACCATAAAATCAGCTCATTGATATCACAGTTGTGCTCGGTTATTGACTTGAGTTATTAAAGTCCCAAAAGTCCTACCACCAACATGGTAGAACTTTGTAGAAGAGGTTGGCATAACGATTATGGTCCTAAGCTCACAGATAACAAGGTACAGGGTTTGATTTTGAACTCTGGCTATTGGCTAGGCTTGTAGTAGTCTGCAAACTGATAGCTTAGTGTTTATCTATGAACATGAACTATGAACGTATGTATATTACTTGAACTTTAGGGACTACACTTTAAGGGTGGACCTGTTGTAGATTAAGGAAAACAAAGACATAAATTATATTGTAGAAAATAACATGATTTGGGTAAGATACCCTTGGCACAGATAACAAGTTAAAACACATCAGTCTTATAAAAGGAAACTATTTGTAAAAGTTTTTTTAGGGAAAGGAAAGAGTAAGTTAACAAAAATTATACAAAAAAAGTGAAAAGTGCTTGTATAAGTGTTTTTTAGTAACAGTCCTTATGTGGTAAATGCAGTAACAGACAGCGTGTTGTGTTAGACAATAAGGATAGATAAACTGTTGTGTCTTTCGGCTTTTCCCGGTTAGGAGTCACCACAGCGGAACTCTGGTCCGCTAATG
>NC_056741.1:1293674246-1293703877 GCF_019279795.1 Protopterus annectens | reverse complement strand
CTGTCTAGCATTCTTTCTGCCAGCCAGTAATCTATACCTCACCCACAATTGTGCCATCCCAGAGCATGACTGTGGTGGGGTAGTCACTGAGGGAGCCATTACAAGGTTTATTATTTTAGGCCCACCTTATCATTCACACCAGCCTAGTAGCATTTAGGTTCATAGGTTGCTATTAGGCCCAGAGGCATTTATAAGCCTAGCCGGAATGTGTTGGCTTTCGCCGCCCCCTTAGATTAATTCCCTGTGCCTCTGTCCAGCAGAGCCATTGAAGTGATCCTGGGGTAAACTTTCTGTTTTCCATCCACTCATCAAGGTTTCTCGTGAAGAGTGTTAGTGAGGAGCTTTGCCTAATGTAGACTGGAATCTTGTTCCAGAGCATGGGAAGTCTCGGGTCAGGAATCTATCCCTTCAGCACATCCTTTTTATTGTGGTGGTGAGGTTTAGGTCTTTAGAGCATGTGGCTCGAGGGGATATGGTTTTCTTTAGATGGAGCATGTCCATCAGTTCTGGATTGGACATGGCCTTGTATTTCAGGCAGAGATCACCTCTAAGTAGGCGGTATACAACTGATTACAGCTGGAGTTTCTTCAGTCGAGCTACATAGGGCATCTGTTTGAGGCCAGTGATCCTTTTTATGAGGTAATTCTGTGGTCTTTCTAGCTGTTGCAGGTGTCTTGTAAGGTACATCCCAAATGGGGCGTTGGACTCTATGATGGGTCTGATGAGTGATGCGTAGAGGGGCACAGTGACCTCTTTTGATCTGGATGCAAACCCTTTTGTGATCAGGTGGGCCACATAGAAGGATTTTCTAACCACTTTGGCAATGTGATTATCAAAGGAGAGATTGTTATCTACTTGGGTCCCCCGATCCCTTATTACATCTTCCATATTTAGGGGGCTACCACCTATGTGGTAGTTTGTGGGTACTTTGTTTTTTTCCAAAGGGGATGACTATGCACTTTTTGGCATTTAGCTTGAGGCCATGGTTTTGACACCAGGTATATGTCTCAGTGAGACCCTTTTGGAGGATGTCTGTGTCAGACGGAGAATCAATTATAGCTCCTAGTTTGCAGTCAGCTGTGAACTTGGTCAGCCATAGTCCTCCTGTGTTTGCCTGTACCTCTGAGAAGTATATGCCAAACAGGAGGGGCCCTAGGACTGAGCCCTGGGGAACACCACTTGTAACCGGTTAAGAGTCAGACCTAGCTCCCGCAACTCTTACCGTGTGGGTTCTGTCCATGAGCCAGTTGGCAACCCATCTCATGATGTAGGGATTTATGTTTAGGCTGGTGAGCTTGTCTATAATACCAGAAATGGGGAATGGTGTCGAAGGCCTTTGCAAGGTCTAGGTAGGCTGTGTAGACCACCTTTCCCTCATCTATAGCCTTGGTAACTGTCTCAAAGAAGTTCATCAGGTTTAGGAGGCATGATCTGCCCTTAACAATGCCGAACTGGGTAGAGCCCAGTGATTGGAGGTTCCCAATGTCTCTGTTAATGAGATCCATGATGATGCACTCCATAGCCTTGCAGACCAAGCTAGTCAGACTTATAAGGTGATAGTTCCTGGGGTATGTTGTGACTCCACCTTTGTGGAGTGGAATAACCATTGCTGTGCACCACTCTAAGGGCATGTAGCCTGTGGAGAGGCTGAGTTTGTACAGTGTGTTTAGGTGAGGGGTTAGTTCATCTTTGAGCTTGTGTAGGACACAGCCTGGGACACAGTCCAGTCTGAAGAGAGCTGTTTTAACCTGAGTGTCTGTGATTTCAGGGGCACTACATTCTTTTGGTATAGTTATGGGCCCTTTTGGGGGTGAGAGGAGGGTGAAGTTTGCACTGAACCTGTCTGCCAGGATGTTGGCGATATCTGTCGGTTCAGTGTATTTTGTGCCATTCTGCGCTAACTCCGAGCAGATCTGAGAATTGCCACTTAGATTCTTGACATAGCTAAAGAATGCCTTGTGGTTATCTATGGAGTTCTTGGCAATTTTTCTTTCGAAGCTAGCCTTGGATGATTTTATGAGGGATCATAGTTTCTTGCTGATACTGATCAGGGATGTCTACCCTTAATGGGGTTTTACTCTATTCTGTACTAGTTTCCTCCTTCTATTGTATAGCTTGTTTATGGCAGGGGTCCACCAGACTGGTTTCCTTTTCTTGGAGGAGTGAGTCTTGGTTTTGCTTGGGATAGCCCGATCCATGCATTCTTGTAGTTGCCCGTAGAGTGCATTAGTAAAGGATTTTGCAGCTTGGGCAGCATTATCCTTTAGCATGGGGCTTTGAAACTTTCCACCTCGGTCTTAAGTAACGTGAAGTTTGCTTTTGAAAAATTTTTCACAGTGGTTTCTTTGACTGGGGGTGGGGGCAGAACGTGGATATCCAGAGTGATTAGTTTATGGTCAGATCTAACCAGCGAGGGGTTTACCTCTGGTGTGGAACACCGGTCGCCCATGTTGGTGATGACCAGGTCCAATATGTTGTCACCTCTGGTGGGGATGTTGACCAGTTGATCCAGGGCATTTGAGTTTATAAATTCTAGGAAATGTTGGGGAAGGGTATTAGTACTTGAGTAGTTCTCCCAGTTAATGTTTGGGTAATTGAAATCACCCTATATCAGGGTGTTTGGTAGGACCTTTATGTTTCCCAGTGTTTCCAGAAATGCGGAATGGGTGTCCCAGGACATGGTGGGTGATCTGTAGCAAGCTATGATTTGAATTTCAGTTTTGCCCATTGTTAGTTGCACGTTGATGATCTCTGAAGCATCGTGCTGTGTCACTAACCTGGAGGTGTGGATATCCTTGATAAATATGAATATGCCCCCGTATTTTGTATTTTGGTCCAGGTTTTGTGGCCGAAATATATGGTATGAGTTGTAGCCTGGTAGTGCTGGGGTGCTCTCTGGAGGCTTAAACCAGGTTTCTGTTACTGCACATATATCAATTTACTTCATACTGAGGAGTGCCTCGAGTGCATGCATTTTGAGGTTTAGACTTCTGGCATTGAGTAGCATTGCCCTCAGTTTTTTGTTACTTGTGCTATTTATGGCAGTGGGTTTATCTTTTGACCCTTGCCTAAAAAAGGCACTATGGGGGTGGCAAGAGCCTTGGCCAGTATTCAAAAGCCTAAGGGTGACAGGTGCAAGCCATCTCTAGCAAAGCAGCATGGCTTGTCAAGCATGTCATCCTAGGCTGACAGACACTGGATCCCCTTTGAATGACACCAGAAACTTAGCCAATTGTTGAAATTGATACTTTTTTTCTTTATACCGTGGTATCATTCTTGGTGAGGGCAGGATGCTAATCAGGTTCAGGGTCATACCGGCCTGGGCTATGTGATCAGAGAGCTCTTCCATGTCTCTTTTTATGTAGTCCAGGGTGGTATGGCTCAGGTCATTCACATCAACATGGAGAATGACAGAGTCATCTTTGTACTTGTTCTGGAGTGACCTGAGTGCTTGTGTTATGTGGCGGATCCTGGCACCCAACAGGCAGCTAACAGTAACCTTTTCCTTGTTCAGCCTAGTGAGTGGGACATCAGTGGGGACATCAGTGTGCCTAAATATAGAGTCACCTATTACTAGTGTGTCGGGTATGTTATTTTGCCTTAAGGGCTGTGATTGTGTGGCACGCTGATTTTCTGAAGTATGTGTTTCATGGTTTGTGTTGGGGGGTGGAGGTTGCTTGGATGTCTGCTTTGGAGGATTGCTTTGCTTTTTCAGATTTTTATTTAGAGTCTCCGAGTATATTTTCATGTATTTATGTGCGTTTTTTTGCTGGTTCTGGTTTCATAAGTCTATGTGAGACTGGTGGTGTGATGCAAGTAATTCCCTTCTCCTATTGACTGTCTGGTCCAGTCTTGGGTTGAGAGAGCTTAACCTCCAGTTTGGCTGTATAACTGCATCTCTTGCATGTGTTACTGTTTGGTGGTAGGAGGAGAGGGTTGTCTGTGAACATAAGGCAGTTGTAACATTGCCTAAAAATGCCCAGATTCACCAGTTGGACCAGAGAGTACACCTGAAACTGCCCTTTGGACATGCCTGGATAGGTGCAGTGAACTGTTTTACTGATTGGCTGGTAAGGTCGAATAGAGAGAATTGTCCTTCTCTACAGTATAGGGGGGGTCTAGTGCTAAGGTTTATTAGTGCTTGCTATGAGTTTTGAGCAAGTGCCAGGCTGAGAAGTGAATGGTTTGAGTGCTTAAGTTGAAAGTTTGTCTAGTTCCAAAGGAAAAATTGAAGAGTAGACTTTGTGGAGCCGGGAATAGTTATACCCTGGCTAACCAGCACTGCCCAGTGCTCAAAACCGTGCAAATGCGGGTTTTATAACAGGGAAATGAAAGAGAGAAATTAGCCCAAAATGGCCAATAAACTACTCATTTCTAGGCTGAAATCACTCTTCCAGGGACAGGTAGGCTGCTCAAAGCTCACCCTCTCACAGGTGAACAGAGAAACTTCCTTCTATCCAAGTAAGGTATGGGCAAACATAGAAACTTGTAACACAGCCCTGAATTCAACACTAACCTGAAAACTGGACTATACTAGCTTAGAAAGGTGGGAAAACAAGTTTTTTTTTTTTCAGAAAATAAAGCACATACAATCAAAAAACACTTTAAATGCACAGAAATGGCTCTTGCACTTGAGTATGTAGCCTACAACAGTTAAACAGGTAATTTAAACAAAAAAACAACTTTGTTAAAGTGCAGGCAGTAAAATAAGTACAATATGTAGCTGAAACAAGCTTTTTAAATCACAGAAACTCTAAAAAAAATCAGAGTTTAAGGCAGAATTAGCTAAAGGCAGCAAAAATGCAGAAAAGTTATACTTCATCATTCCAAAGTCTCTCTTTTGTCTCTCTGCTGCTGTAGAACTCTACAGGGCACCAGGCAGGGGCTTGCTAAGCTGTACACAAGTGCAAAAACCTTGCAAATGCAGGTTTTATAGTAGGGAAATGAAAGAGATAGAAATTAGCCCAAAATGGCCAATAAACTACTAATTTCTGGGCTAAAACCACTCCTCCAGGGACAGATAGGCTGCTTATAGCTCCAGTCTCTCACAGGTGAACAGATAAACTTCCTTCTATCCAAGTAAGGTATGAGCAAACACAGAAACTTGTAACACAGCCCTAAATACAGCACTAACCCGAAAACTGGACTATACTAGCTTAGAAAGGTGGGAAAACAAGTTTTTTTTTTTTTTTTGTTTTGTTTTCAGAAAATAAAGGAGATACAATCAAAAAGACACTTTAAATGCACAAAAATGGCTCTCACACTTGAGTGTGTAGCCTACAACAATTAAACAGGTAATTTAAACACAAAAACAACTTTGTTAAAGTGCAGACAGTAAAATAAGTGCAATATACAGCTGAAACAAGCTTTTTAAATCACAGAAACTCTAACAAATTGGTGCTTTAGGCAGAATTAGCTAAAGGCAACAAGAAAATATAGAAAAATGATACTTAATCACTCCAAAGTGTCTCTTTTGTCTCTCTGCTGCTGTAGAACTCTGCAGGGCACCAGGCAGGAGCTTGCTGAGCCGTATACAAGTACAAAAACCTTGCAAATGTGGGTTTTATAGCAGGGAAATGAAAGAGAGAAAAATTAGCCCAAAAATGGTCAATAAACTACTAATTTCTGAGCTAAAACCACTCCTCCAGGGACAGATAGGCAGCTCAAAGCTCCCCTCTCTCACGGGTGAACAGCGAAACCTCCTTCTATCCAAGTAAGGTACGGGCAAACAGAGAAACTTGTAACACAGCCCTGAATTCAGCACTAACCTGAAAACTGGACTATACTAGCTTAGAAAGGTGGGAAAACAAGTATTTTTTTTTTTTTTGTTTTTTTATTCAGAAAATAAAGCAGATACAATAAAAAAAACCACTTTAAATGCACAGAAATGGCTTTCACACCCTTTAAAGGGTGAGTAAAATGCACATAGCATGGAGGTGTTGCTCACTTCTTTCAGTGATGTAAGCCTGCAAAAGATCTTCCTTCCTTAGAAGCGGATGGTTCAGGTTAGGTCCTCTCATCTCCACTAGGGGATATTAATAGTATGTGCAGCTCTGAGACACACATCTCTCCCCTCCCATAGAGAGCTGAGAAAATACTATTCTGTCATTTGTACATTTTCCCATTTACCTTCTCTAGAGTCTGAGGTATTTGTGGTGATACAGGTGCCTTATGGGTTAGAATATTCTTTAGTAATCTGTATATGTATGCAAAGGGAGGAGAGTAAATTCAAATGATTGCATTCAACATTATTTGAAACTGGCAAATTTATCAATATAAGCCACTTTATTTCACTCCTGCTGATTTAACATTAAATGCATCACTTTTGAAGTATATATTATTGCATATATTGATACTCTAGCAAGCTCAATGTCTTCACAGGAAAAACACAAGGTAAGTGATAACTACACCCAACTACCTATGTGGTAACAAGTAAAATTAATACATTTATGGCTTAAATCCAAAGAATACTTGTAGTCATTAACCCAAAAGTCTAAGATATCAGGAAAACTGTTTCTAAAGACATGTATATTACAGTGCAGGTAGAGAAAAAATGAATTAGCACAGGAATCTGTCTAGTTCCAACTTCACCATTATGAGTGTTGAGAAAAAAAACTAATGGTCTTAAAACTTTGTTGATGAGCTCAGTCACAATAGTTTCTAAAAATCATGAAACCCAGACAGAGTTCCAAAACAACAAGCCTTTATTCTTCACAGACAAGGGATCCTCAGTAACAAAAAATCAGAAATATTTTAACAATGTTAAACATATCAACTTTTATATAATTAGAACTAAGTGTGGAAAATATACATATTGTTTAATTTTAAACCAGCCTATTCATGGCAAACAAAATAAACAGGGCTGTAAAAGTGCATTTTAGAACAGCAAGTACCCACCTCCACACACTACGACTGATTAGATCAAACTAAATCCTAGTTAAGGAAAACACTGCCTGTCTATTTGTAACCCACATTCCAAGATCAGGTAAGGATCTTAAGTACCTGATACAACAGGTTAAAACAAAATCCTTTATCACATATAAGCTTTATTTCACACTCATGTTGGAATATAATGGAAATGCAATAGATAAATCTCATTTTACAATCTTTATCAGAGTACTTTTCAACCTTTAAAGCAGACATTCTAGCATTACAAAAGAATTTATAAAAAAGTATATTTATGAATAATTTTTTTACTTATAAAAGAAAGCACAATAAAAAAGACATTTTCAGTTAAAAGGCCAGATGTTAAAGGAATTACACATTTTCAAGAGAAGTTATATTTCATACGCAATATATTTTCTGGTGTGGAAAAAGAATAATGTTTTTAGTATAGCTAGGACTTGTTATAATAACATAAAAGCAGATCTGAGTGGTTATAAACCTACTGCAATCTTAAATGAGGATTGCATCATTTGCTTATTCATTTTAAACTACCCACTTTGCCCTGTTTAGAGTTTCAGAGAAGATGAAGTCTGTCCTGACAAACTGGCAGATGTCACAGAGGGTTAATTTTGTGAGCTGTAGTTCCTGTGATACACGGGTTTGATTCCCTCAGTCTTCATTTGCATTTTTTGTGTAACTTAGAGCAAGTCGCTTAACCAGACCAGGGGGGGGGGTCACCTCATAAACAAAGGCTACAGGGTTTAGTTCTAATCTTGGGGTATTAGCTAGAATTAATATGGCGCTTCAAGGCAATTAACCTAGTATTAACGTATGAACCTGTAAGACAGTGCTTAGGGGCAACCGGGAATTTGGGCTAGACTCCTAAATGGTCCCCTGGACTGCAAGTCTGATAAAGTAGTTGTGAATGTATGAGCATGAGATAAGTCTTATCTGATGAAGTTTTATACAAAATAAAACAAAAGTGCATATATTTACAGGTTCTCGTTTTAAAAGGTGATTTTGTTCATACAAGTTTATTATGTGTTCTTTAACTTAAACAGTTGAGTCTCTGCATGGAGGTGGTTTTTTTTTTTGGTTTGTTTGGTTCTATGTTTTGGTCATTTTGAGTGTCACAGGATGCACATACACACACACACACGCACACACACACACACACACACACACACACACACACGCACACACATATAATACCTTTGGAAGAAAACTGAAGTATCGAGTAAAAATAAAGTGGACACAAGGTGGATACTGAGACTGTACACAAGGAACAAAGTCAGAGAGCCTATAATTGAGAGACAATGTTACTACCCTATGCTCCACTGTGCCTCCTAAATAATATTTACAAAAAAATTGTAAATAACTATGTCAATGAGCACTTGGATAAAGTGTGAAATTCTAAAATACTTCCTCTCACTATGAATGTATTACTCTGGTGTGATGTACAGTAGCTTTGTAAAAAGGCATTATACCTGAGTAAGTTATTAATAGTGAAAGCAAGTCTTTTAGTATCCAACCTAAAATGATGTTGCAGCAGCTGTCTGAATTTTTGTCAAGATTAATGGTCTGCATTATTTAATTATTACAAGCATTGGTTGTGTAGAAAGAAGTCTCAGTCTGTTTCCTGAAGGCTTAGCCTTTTTGATCTAAGATGCCTATAAGGTCTTTAATATAGATCATGCTAATTATGTGTTTATTGAGTATGAAATTATGGAATACCCATTTAAAATTACATAACTGAAACTTGTTTTGCCTCATTTAATACTCTCAAGAGTTGTACATGTTCTTAGATGTAGAATTGCCAGGACCTAAATATTTTATAAGATGTGGAGAATTTATGAATGTCCTTTTTAGTAATGATGCAGCTGTGTACAGTAGAACAGAACATTTTTCACATTCTTGCTTCCTATCAAAAGCTGCATTACTTTGGAGAGTGGCCAAGATGGTAACAGACTAATAGCACTGTGAATCTGCTCTGTACTTTTTAGATTTTCTCTGACAGGAATTTTTCTTAGCCAACTTCTGTTTGGACATAGGAAAATAAGGAAATACTTCATGAAGTTTATACAGGAAAGTTTACAAGATTTCATAAATTTCCTCTCAGAACATTACTTTAAAAGAAGTAATCAATCTGGTGGTTGCCAAAAAAGCAGTTACTCGAAAATGGAAATCAGAGTTTAAAGAAACTGTACTTGAAGTCATGAATATTGAACAGAGATAAAAGATCAGGAAGTGGAATCTTTAGAAAAGGGTAGGAGTAAATTACATAGCAATAAGTGAAAATTATGGGAGAAATATTGATTATTATTGATTCCATACTCAAACATATTCTTTTCCTAATAAACTCTGTAAATTATTCCACATGTTAAATGAAAAGGTTTTATGAGGGATCTTGATTTAGTAGTCATTAATTCTAAATGACAAACCTCAGTGATAATATTTTTAAATTCATGAAAAGAGAGAGAGACATCAGATTTCCAATTCATTGTTATGACCTTTCTAGCCACAGCTAATATTGACCATATCAGAGAGTACTTAATTTTATTAACTCACAAGGGCATTGGTGTATTAAAAGCTTAAATTTGGAGAGTATAAAATTGTCTGCAAATAGGGCTTGAAGTAGATTGTTAATATTATTCCAGTAGTTTTTTAAAACATCACAATCATAAAACATATGTGCCCAATCTGCATTTTTTCTATTTTGCATCTCCAGCAAAGTTATCCCTTTTATTAATTTTGTTTATTATATGTGGTGTTATAAATGATCTATACATACATTTCCATGTAAATAATCTCCATTTGAGTGAGGAAGTGGTCTTTCTGGTAGTATATGATGATTCTAGTATATTTTTTATCTTGATCATTGGGTTGACTATTATTTATAGTAGTGAAGTATTTCCAAAAAAATGTCTGGACAACTATAAGTTTATTCTTTAACTATATTATAAATTTGAGAGAGTTTACCTTTAGCAGGAAATGTATGTTGTATGGTCATTATCAAATAGTTTAACAACTTAGGGATAGATTTTTTTAATAATGGGTGACATCAGCTCAACTCTATCCAGAAGAAACTGTCTACATATTTGTATTTCTAACCAAAGATTTTTATTTAAATCAAATTCATATATTAAATTATCAGTAGATTTTAGATAATTATTTACCATCATCTGAAACCAATATATTAGACTCTTTTCTTTGAATAATAGCATTTTTTGTAAGATCAGAGAAGTGTATATATCTCTGTGTAAAAGCTATAGAGAATAAAAGGAAGAAACATTCTTTGCATTCTGGATGTTTATAGATAAAGTTTCTGAAATTGTTTAGGAAAAGAGATATATAATTAGTTGTATAAGCTAATGTAGTATATAAAGTAAAAAGTCTTTTGATAACCACATAAATGGATTATTTAGTATAGATAACTTATAAGCTGTAGGTATGGAGCATAGATCTATAGACAGTATTTTTTCCACTTGGCGGTATAACCTGTATCTGTTAAAAGTGATACAGTTTTAATTATAGAAGAAATTGTGTATAATTCTAAGTCTGGAAAGCCTATCCTTAGACCAATCTCTTATGTGATATGTTAATACCACTCTATATTTATTTGGATACCACTGAAATCTCAAAATTGTTGAATTAAATGTTTTTAATTATCGATTTAGGAGGTGGTAATGAGATTGATTGTATAATGTATAAAAGTTTCGGAAGTATTATCATTTTAATTATTGATAGTCTCTATACCATTGTGAAAAGAAGTTTATTACAATTATTTATGTGACTGTTAATAGCATTTAAACTTTGTAATTAAGCTGTATTATATTCCTCATGTCTTTAGTCAAAATAATTCCTAGTTTTGTTATTTGCTCAGATTTAGCTAAGTACTTAAAATAATAGTATATTCTAATGTTATTTGGATATATAGGGAGTATTTTTGTTTTGTCATTATTACAGATTAAACCTGAATTTTTTTGAAAAGTATGCATAGTTTTAAATAAAGTTGTTACTGAAGAGTTTTTCCTTCTAATGTAATAAAGTCATCAGCAAATAACTATATTTTTGATAACATGTTAGAGTTTATTTTATAACCTTCAATATCTTTCTCCATTCTTATTAAATTGGCCCAAGGTTTCATTATTAAAGAAAAAAGTAAAGGGGAAAGAGGACAACCTTGTTTAGTTTCTTTGGAAATTGGAATATTCTGTGAGATATTAGCACCTATTTTTATATAATCTTGACTTCATTTATAAAGATATTGGATTAAGTTTATAAAACTTCTAGTGAAGTTTAGTTCTTCTAATAACATGAACCAATATTCCCAACTAATTGAGTCAAAAGCACACTTTATATCTAGACTTATGAATGTTATTTATTTTTATTTTAGCAAAATCAATTAATGTTATAATTCTTTTTATATTATTGTATGTATTTCTATTAATAATAACGCCCATCTGATCCTCATCTATCAAGGTCAAAAGACATTTTTTAAACATCAGCATAAATAGACAAACATTTTATAGTCGTTTAATAAGGAAACAGGTCTATAAGATGAGCATTTAGAAGGGTCTTTATTTGGTTTTAATATTGGGGATATGAATGTATAATTCCAAGAGGGTGGGCTAATGGAACTTGTTTGAGATATTAGAAAAACATTGTATAACAAATTAAGGGCTATTTTGGGCAAAATGTTATAGATTTCAGGGATGATTCCATCATTAACTAAGGTTTTATTGATTTTTAGTTTACTAATTTGATTTTGGAGATATGTAAATGAGATATGTCTAGAGATTCTATTTGCTGTTTATTGAGTTTTTTTATTTGTATATTTATTAATAAAGTTCTTTTCTCTTATCTCTTGATTCTATATTATTAGGATTTTGGTTTATTTTATGAAAAAACCTCTAAATTCCTTTAATATATCTTGTATGTTATATGCATTTCTCTTCTTTTTAGGGGAGTAGATTTCTTTAATATGATTGAGTTTATTGAGTCTTTTAGTTTTATTAGCTAGCTTGTTTAGGGATTTAGGGTTCGTTGAGAAGTTTATAAATTTGAACTTTTCTAAATTAATCATGGTTTTATGGTTTAGTATGTCCAAATATTTATTATTTAGTTTGTTAATTTCCTCATTAGTTATATTTGCTTTGTTCTTATTATTTTTAAGTTTTAGTTTATCTAATTTAGATTGTATTTCTTGCAATTCTTTGTCCCAGAGTTTCTTTTTTAGTATACCAGTTCATCACCTTCTCATATAGATAAGCTTTTAATGCATCCCATACAAATGTTACAGATGTGTATACAGTAGTGTTGAAATCTATAAAGTTCTGTACTTCTGTGTTTAGAAATTCTTTGAAATCTTTTAGTTTGGTGATGTAAGACTGTATTCTTTTAATCTGAACATTATATGTTGAGCTAATAGTTAAATCAAAAGTTATAGAGTTATGATCTGATAATGGACAGGATATGACCTTGGTTTTAGATAGGTTGTTAATCATTTCATTAAAAATAGGGACTCTATTTTAGAATAAGAGCCATGTCTATTTGAAAAAAAAGTAAAGAAAAGATATTTGGGATCAGCTTGAAAATTAACATCTTTAAGATGATATGATTCTCTAAAGTCAATCAAATGTTTGGCCTGGGGAAGATATTCTCCTTTTACCAGGAACACTAGTTTAATTTTCACTTAAAATGCAGTTGAAGTCACCCACTATTACAATGCTTCTTTTAGATAAAAGCACAATTTGATTTAAATGTTGAACCAGAATGGCTTCAGTGGTGAAAAAATGATCTACTAGGTGTGTAATATGTAACAAAGCAATTTATTAACCACACACAGAGGAAAAATAAATAAATAAATAATATTAATCCAAATGAGTCAAATCCAAGCACTTTTGTCTCCTGTGTAGGAGACCTTTTCAAGAACAGAGCATGCCCAACAACTGAAAAACTTTTATACCATCATTAATTAAGTTTCAAAAACAAAAGGACCAATTATTTTCTGTTTTCAATAATTGAATCCTTTGGTGTAGAGTGTGATAGTTAAAGGTATAACACAATGAAATGTGTCATAAAATATGCAGTTTTACCATGAGTCAAACCAACACAAATAGTAAAAAAATGTCTGCGTGTGTATACCATTTGTACATTACAATCAGTTGTCATGAAATTAGAAAGTAAAAATATATATTAAAAAGTATATAACTAATATACTTGTGTTAGGTTTTACAAGTGCATATACATACGCATATGCTTGTGTAACCTATTCACAAATATTTATGAATGTATAAATGAATAATGTCTGTATGAGTAAAAGCTAAAATAAGTGTGCATATATATAACTTGTATACACAATAAATTAATTTTGGAGGGTCAGAATGCACATAATTAATAAAATTAATAAAAGTTCATTGCCAGCATTAAGCAAATGTGTTGGTATCATAATTTTTTTTAGGTTTAATAAATAAATGATAAATGTGTTTATAATAAATTAATAAATAAATAGATACATAAGCATATTATGTTAAAAACTTAAAAATTGTTGGATAACCACCTATGTTAAAATACAGTGTATAACAAATTCACCTATCTAGGCTCTTTAACTTCAAAAAACAAGTAACTGAAATAAAATCATTCAGGCCTGGCCATTGAGTAGCATTCGTTCTTAATTGCCATAAAGCTTCATTCATTTCCAAATGTAATGGCCATGGTCAACCCCTGGGGTTCACTTCCCTAGCTTCTATGATAGTAAATTGAAACCCATGATCCGGCCATTCATTACAATGCTTTGCCAAGGCATTTATATCCTTTTTTTAATTTAATATCCCTCAAATGCTCGTAAATACATGTCTTTAACTTTCTTTCGATTTTTCCAATATAAAAACAGGTGCATTTGCAACAGAAAGCACAATAAATGACTCTTTCAGTGTTACAACAACATTTTTCTTCTGGGTAACTCTAATGCCATTAATGTTAAATTTCATGCCTTCCATTATATATTAGTAATACTTACAAGATCCACATTTTCTCATGCCCCCAATACTATAAACTTGGGTGTTGTTTTCAAGTATAGTTTTGAGGGACTGACCCTTTCTGTACACTGCAATAGGTCTTTCTCCTATGCATTGTCTAATTTCATTACATGAGGTTAAAAAAAAACAGTTTTTCTCTAAAATTCTTAGTATGTCATGACTCTCAAGATTATATGTGGTAATAAAAGCACAATGATAGTTTGTTTCTGATAATATTGCATTTTCAAGACTCATACTGTTCTGTGAATTATCATCAAAAACCCTTTGTCCATCTACTTCACTCGGTGTTATGTTATGTTGTATGCCATCAACCATTAGAATAGCATGAAAAAAGCCTCTCTCTCTTTTGTTGACAACCTCTAACATTACATTATTTACTAAATCTCTTGGATATTCTCTTTTTATAAACATTTCTTTTAGTAAATCACATTAATTCAGAAAAGTGTCAAAGCAAGATATCATACAGGCTGCTCTTACAAACTGGCCCTTCACTACCGCTTTTTTGTTTGTAAAGGTGTGCACTATCAAAGTGTAAAAAACTATTCGAATAAGATTCCTTCTGTTATATTTCTGATACAAATTTACCTAGCTGTCTATATTTTATTAGTTTAATATCCAAGTATGAAATTTCCTCTTCATCAATGTTGTGGGTGAATTTAAGAAAGGGTGTTGAATTTTTGATGTAATTTTAAAATTCATCAATAAGGTCCCTTGGACCAACACAAAAGATGAAAATATCATCCAAAAATCTGACATAATTCCACAATATTTAAAAAATGTGATTCAAAAACAACTCTCTTTTCCCATTGTAGCATCACCATATTGGCATAAAGGCCACCACAAGGGGAACACATAGCAACACCAACCATTTGTATAAAAAATTATTTGTTAAAAAATATACAATTATTTTTTAAAACAAGATCAAAGAGTTGTTCAAACACATTAATCCTAGGTTGTGGTATCCCTTTTTCAAGTAAATAGTCACATACCCATTCTACCTCTGTATCATGAGGTATTGAAGTATAGAGGTCCTTTACATCAATGGTTACAAAGAAGCCACTCTCTTTGAATTTCAAATTATTGATTCTCTTAAAAAAAAAACATGAGTTCCTACATATATTAGTCTCTTCAGCCACATACCTTTTTAGGTTAATGTCTATATACCTAGCTAAAGGGTAAGTAATAGAACCTCGTCCATTGACAATGGGATGCATTGGTGGGTCAGACACATTTGTATGCATTTTAGGCAATCCAAAAATGCATGGTGTAGCAGGGTGGTGAACAGATAAAAAATTTAACTCATCGATTGACAAAGGACCTCCAATAAATAAATCATTCAGTTCATTCCTAATCTTGTATATTTGATTTAATTAATTTAAAGAAATTTTTCTATAAGCATCACCCATTAGAATTTTTATCATCCTCTCATTGTCCATATGTCCATTATTACAATACCACCACCCTTATCTGGATTTATAATTCTTATGTCCTTATTGTATCCTAATTTATCCAAACTGTCAAATTCAGCCTTATTCAAATTAGAAAAACAAACATTTTTATCTAAATTCCTGACATCAACTTCACATATCTTTTCAAACATTGCTGTAGAAGGGTGTAATGGTGGATTATATGTACTCGAGATGTGTAATGGGTTACTAATATGCTCTACAGCTCTAAATAACACATTTAGATTCAGTTTTCTTACAAAGTGGCAAAGATACACTAATGTACGTGCAATATCAAAGTTCTTCATAGGCATAAAAGTTAAACCTTTAGACAATAAGTCACAATCATTCACATTTACCTCCAATGAAGAGAAATTATATACATTAAAATCCCTTTTCATGTTTTTTAAAATTGAACAATTTAATTCATTAACCTGTGCATTCAGTTCCATCCTCGACGTCCACCCCCCTCTGAAAAAATGATGTTTGACCCCCTCGACCTCTGTTCATTGTGAACGAAGTCCGCCCTTGCTGGTTCTGATTGTATGTTTCCCTCAGTCTCTCTGACCTCCTCAGTGGGGGAAAGTTCTCTTCGTCCAAAAAAAAACTCTTGGTTCTTCTCATCACCCATATTGGTCTGTGTATCAGTCCTCCAGACCTGTGACTGGGGTGGCTGGGGGTAAGCAGTATTATTGCTATATTGTGCTCTGTCCTTTTCAATCTTCTTTAATTTCCTGTTCTTAATAGAAATAATTTCTTGTTCAATAGTTCTAAACATTCTGTTGTAATCAAAAACATTATTAGGGTGAGACACATCCTGTACAATCCTTCTATCCAGTTCTGTGGCTTCTTTTATCAGGTCAGTTAAAAAGAGTTCATTATGCCTAATTACAAGCTCCATATATTCATAGCCATGCTTGTCAAACAAGCAAAGCAATTCTTTGTGAAAATCAGAACCAGCCATTAAACTTGTGGGAAAACGCCACATGCGTAAACCCTTGGGTACTAGTTTGTGTTTCAAACACTCTCTGAAATAAGCATTATCAAGTTGTTTCTTTTTATTTTTAGGAAAATGTGATCTAATCTCTGTAGGTTACATTCATAGTTAACAGTACTTACAGGTTCATTGTATAACAAAGTCGTTTCTTCTCCCAACCAGTCGTTCATGTTAGTAGGGGGGTTGAAATTAGAATCATTACCACCACGAGTGTTTCCTCTAGTGAAACGGCTGTTGTTTTGGAAACGCTGATCCACATTCATCACCTGCACTGCATTAGAACCTACAGCCTCATTTACTTGAACTTCAGAGCCATGAACATCAGAATTAGCAATTCTATCGCCTCCTGGTGCTATTCCAGTATTACTGGCATTCAAAAAAGAAGAAAATGAAGTACTTTCAACTCCACGTTCGCTGGTAACAGTAGTAACTTCCTAGTTTTGTCCCCCATTTGGAGCTGACGTCATACGGGCATGCTTAATCGCATCAAGCCTCTGTGTGATCCATTCTAGTTGCTGAAGAATAGAGTCAATCGATTCATTTAACGGTGGAGAATATAGTGATTGGGAGGATTCCATCCTTTGTGCTTCTGAAGCCATAAAACCAAACAAAACTATACAATCAAAAGGCCTCAAAACAGATGAACCAGAATGTGATTTACTAAAAGAAATGTTTATAAAAAGAGAATATCCAAGAAATTGAGTAAATAATGAAACGTTAGAGGTTGTCAACAAGAGAGAGGCTTTTTTCAAGCTATTCTAATGGTTGATGGCATACAACATAACATAACACGGAGTGAAGTACATGGACAAAGGGTTTTTGATGATAATTCACAGAACAGTATGAGACTTGAAAATCCAATATTATCAGAAACAAACTATCGTTGTGCTTTTATTACCACATATAATCTTGAGAGTCATGACATACTAAGAATTTTAGAGAAAAACTGGATTATTTTAACCCCATGTAATGAACTTAGACAATGTATATCAGAAAGACCTATTGCAGTGTACAGAAAGGGTCAGTCCCTCAAAAACATACCTGAAAACAACACCCAAGTTTATAGTATTGGGGGCATGAGAAAATGTGGATCTTGTAAGTATTGCCAATATATAATGGAAGGCATGAAATATAACATTAATGGCATTAGAGTTACCCAGAAGAAAAAATGTTGTTGTAACACTGAAAGAGTCATTTATTGTGCTTTCTGTTGTTGCAAATGCACCTGTTTTTA
The DNA here is from genome assembly GCF_019279795.1 of Protopterus annectens. Classification (NCBI taxonomy): domain Eukaryota; kingdom Metazoa; phylum Chordata; order Ceratodontiformes; family Protopteridae; genus Protopterus; species Protopterus annectens. Next base: position 1,293,686,276 of record NC_056741.1, on the reverse strand, counting down.
TATTGGGAAAACGGAAAGAAAATTAAAGACACATATTTACGAGCATTTGAGGGACGTTAAATTAAAAAAAGGATATAAACGCCTTGGCAAGGCATTGTAATAAATGGCCGGATCATGGGTTTAAATTTGCTATCATAGAAAAAAATGTTATGATACCAATATATTTGCTTAATGTTGGCAATGAACTTTTATTAATTTTATTAATTATGTGCATTCTGACCCTCCAAAATGAATTTTATTGTGTATACAAGTTATATTAATATGCACACTTATTTTAGCTTTTACTCATGCAGGCATTATTCATTTATACATTCATACATTTTCGTGCGTATGTATATGCACTTGTAAAACCTAGCACAAGTATATTAGTTATATACTTTATAATATATATTTTTACTTTCTAATTTCATGACAACTGATTGTAATGCACAAATGGTATATATACACACACACACACACACACACACACACACACACACACACACACACACACACACACACACACACACAGACACACATATTTTGTTACTATTTGTGTTGGTTTGATTCATGGTAAAACTGCATATTTTATTGCACATTTCATTGTGTTATACCTTTAACTATCACACGCTACACCAAAGGATTCAATTAGTGAAATTCATAAAACGATTGGTCCTTTTGTTTTTGAAACTTAATTAATGATGGTATAAAAGTTTTTCAGTTGTTGGGCATGCTCTCTTCTTGAAAAAGTCTCCTACGCAGGAGACAAAAGCGCTTGGATTTGACTCATTTGGGTTAATATTATTTATTTATTTATTTATTTTTCCTCTGTGTGTTGTTAATAAATTGCTTTGTTACATATTATACGCCTAGTGGATCATTTTTTCACCACTGAAGCCATTCTGGTTCATCTGTTTTGAGGCCTTTTGTTTGTATAGTTTTGTTTGGTTTTATGGCTTCAGAGGCACAAGGGATGGAATCCACCCAATCACTATATTCTCCACCGTTAAATGAATCGATTGACTCTATTCTTCAGCAACTAGAATGGATCACACAGAGGCTTGATGCGATTAAGCATGCCCGTATGACGTCAGCTCCAAATGGAGGACACAACCAGGAAGTTACTACTGTTACCAGCGAACGTGGAGTTGAAAGTACTTCATTTTCTTCTTTTTTGGATGCCAGTAATACTGGAATAGCACCAGGATGCGATATAATTGCTAATTCTAATGTGCATGGCTCTGAAGTTCAAGTAAATGAGGCTGGAGATTCTAATGCAGTGCAGGTGATGAATGTGGATCAGCATTTTCAAACAACAGCCGTTTCACTAGAGGAAACACTCGTGGTGGTAATGATCCCAATTTCAACCCCCCTACTAACATGAACGACTGGTTGGGAGAAGAAATGACTTTGTCATACAATGAACCTGTAAGTACTGTTACTTATGAATGTAACCTACAGAGAATAGATCACATTTTACTAAAAATAAAAAACAACAACTTGATAATGCTTATTTCAGAGTGTTTGAAACACAAACTAGTACCCAAGGGTTTACGCATGTGGCATTTTCCCACAGGTTTAATGGCTGGTTCTGATTTTCACAAAGAATTGCATTGCTTGTTTGACAAGCATGGCTATGAATATATGAAGCTTGTTATTAGACATACTGAACTCTTTTTAACTGACCTGATAAAAGAAGCCACAGAACTGGATAGAAGGATTGTACAGGATGTGTCTCATCCTAATAATATTTTTGATTACAACAGAATGTTTAGAACTATGGAACAAGAAATTATTTCTGTTAAGAACAGGAAATTAAAGAAGATTGAAAGGGACAGAGCACAATATAGCAATAATACTGCTTACCCCCAGCCACCCCAGTCACAGATCTGGAGGACTGATACACCGACCAATATGGGTGATGAGAATAACCAAGAGTCTTTTTTGGATGAAGAGAACTTTCCCCCACTGAGGAGGTCAGAGAGACTGAGGGACAGGTACAATCAGAACCAGTAAGGAAAGACTTTGTTCACAATAAACAGAGGTTGAGGGGGTCAAACATAATTTTTTCAGAGGGGGGAGGGGGGATGTCGAGGATGGAACTGAATGCACAGGTTAATGTATTAAATTGTTCAATTAAAAAAAAACATGAAAGGGGATTTTAATGTATATAATTTCTCTTCATTGGAGGTAAATGTGAATGATTGTGACTTATTGTCTAAAGGTTTAACTTTTGTGCCTATGAAGAACTTTGATATTGCATGTACATTAATGGCTCTTTGCCACTTTGTAAGAAAACTGAATCTAAATCTGTTATTTAGAGCTGTAGAGCATGTTAGTAACCCATTATACATCTCAAGTACATATAATCCACCGTTACACCCTTCTATAGCAATGTTTGACAAGATATGTGAAGCTGATGTCAAGAATTTAGATAAAAATGTTCATTTTTCTAATTTGAATAAGGCTGAATTTCACAGACTGAATAAATTAGGATACAATAAGGACATAAGAATTATAAAACCAGATAAGGGTGGTGGTATTGTAATAATGGACATAGAAGATTACAATGAGAGGATGATAAAAGTTCTAATGGTGATGTTTATAGAAAAATGTCTTTAAATGAATTAAATCAAATGTACAACAAGATTAGGAATGAACTGAATGATTTATTTATTGAAGGTTTTTTGTCAATCAATGAGTTTAATTTTTTATCTGTTCACCCCCCTGTTATCCCATGTATTTTTGGATTGCCTAAAATGCATAAAAATGTGTCTGACCCAACAATACATCCTATTGTCAATGGACGAGGTTCTATTACTTACCCTATAGCTAGGTATATAGACATTAACCTAAAAAGGTATGTGGCTGAAGAGACTAATATATGTAGGGACTCATGGGATTTTTTGAAGAGAATCAATAATATGGAATTCAAAGAGAGTGGCTTCTTTGTAACCATTGATGTAAAGGACCTCTATACTTCAATACCTCATGATACAGGGGTAGAATGGGTATGTGACTATTTACTTGAAAAAGGGATACCCCAACCCAGGATTAATGTGTTCGAACAACTGTTTGATCTTGTTTTAAAAAAATAATTGTATATTTTTTAACAAAGAATTTTTTATACAAATGGTTGGTGTTGCTATGGGTTCCCCTTGTGTTGGCCTTTATGCCAATATGGTGCTGCTACAATGGGAAAAGAGAGTTGTTTTTGAATCACATTTTTTTAAATATTGTAGAATGTATGTCAGATTTTTGGATGATATTTTCATCTTCTGGGTTGGTCCAAGGGACCTTATTGATGAATTTTTAAATTACATCAACAATTCAACAACCTTTCTTAAATTCACTCACAACATTGGTGAAGAGGAAATTTCATACTTGGATATTAAACTAATAAAAGATAGACAGTTAGGTAAATTTGTATCAGAAATATATCGGAGGGAATCTTATTCTAATAGTTTTTTACACTTTGATAGTGCACACCCTTACAAACAAAAAAGAGCTGTAGTGAAGGGCCAATTTGTAAGAGCAGCCCATATGATATCTAGCTTTGACACTTTTCTGAATGAATGTGATTTACTAAAATAAATGTTTATAAAAAGAGAATATCCAAGAGATTTAGTAAATAATGTAATGTTAGAGGTTGTCAACAAAAGAGAGAGTGGCTTTTTTCAAGCTATTCTAATGGTTGATGGCATACAACATAACATAACACCGAGTGAAGTAGATGGACAAAGGGTTTTTGATGATAATTCACAGAATAGTATGAGTCTTGAAAATCCAATATTATCAGAAACAAACTATCATTGTGCTTTTATTACCACATATAATCTTGACTCATGACATACTAGGAATTTTAGAGAAAAACTGGATTATTTTAACCTCATGTAATGAAATTAGACAATGTACAGGAGAAAGACCTATTGCAGTGTACAGAAAGGGTCAGTCCCTCAAAAACATACTTGAAAACAGCACCCAAGTTTATAGTATTGGGGGCATGAGAAAATGTGGATCTTGTAAGTATTGCCAATATATAATGGAAGGCATGAAATTTAACATTAATGGCATTAGAGTTACCCAGAAGAAAAATGTTGTTGTAATACTGAAAGAGTCGTTTATTGGGCTTTCTGTTGCAAATGCACCTGTTTTTATATTGGGAAAACAGAAAGAAAGTTAAAGACATGTATTTACGAGCATTTGAGGGACATTAAATTAAAAATGAATATAAATGCCTTGGCAAGGTATTGTAATGAATGGCCGGATCATGGGTTTAAATTTACTATCATAGAAGCTATGGAAGTGAACCCCAGGGGTGGACCATGGCCATTACATTTGGAAATAAATGAAGCTTTATGGCAATTAAGAATGAATGCTACTCAATGGCCAGGCCTGAATGATTCTATTTAAATTACTTGTTTTTTGAAGTTAAAGAGCCTGGATAGGTGAATTTGTTATACATTGTATTTTAATATAGGTGGTTATCCAACGATTTTTAAGTTTTTAACATAATATGCTTATGTATCTATTTATTTATTAATTTATTACAAACACATTTATCATTTATTTATTAAACCTAAAAAAATATGATACCAACATATTTGCTTAATGTTGGCAATGAACTTTTATTAATTTTATTAATTATGTGCATTCTGACCCTCCAAAATGAATTTTATTGTGTATACAAGTTATATATATGCACACTTATTTTAGCTTTTACTCATGCAGACATTATTCATTTATACATTCATAAATTTTCGTGAATAGGTTACACAAGCATATGCGTATGTATATGCACTTGTAAAACCTAACACAAGTATATTAGTTATATACTTTTTAATATATATTTTTACTTTCTAATTTCATGACAACTGATTGTAATGTACAAATGGTATATATACACACACACACACACACACACACACACACACACACACACACACACACGCGCACACACATATTTTTTTACTATTTGTGTTGGTTTGACTCATGGTAAAACTGCATATTTTATTGCACATTTCATTGTGTTATACCTTTAACTATCACACTATACACCAAAGGATTCAATTAGTGAAAACAGAAAATGATTGGTGCTTTTGTTTTTGAAACTTAATTAATTATGGTATAAAAGTTTTTCAGTTGTTGGGCATGCTCTGTTCTTGAAAAAGTCTTCTACACAGGAGACGAAAGCACTTGGATTTGACTCATTTGGATTAATATTATTTATTTATTTATTTTATTTTTTCCTCTGTGTGTTGTTAATAAATTGCTTTGTTGCATATTATATGCCTAGTGGATCATTTTTTTCACCAATGAAGCCATTCTGGTTCATCTGTTTTGCGGCCTTTTGTTTGTATAGTTTTGATTTAAATGTTGTTTAACTGTATTTATCCCAATTCCCAAGATCCAATATATATATTAATAAATAGAAATAACTTTCTATTCATTTCTATTGTAACTGAGCAAAACATTCCTTTATCATCCTTGTAAGTTTGTATAATCTTGGGGAGAGGTAATGCATTGTTCCACAATATAGCTACTCCTTTTTTTTAGTGTGTTCTGAACTAGATAATAAAGTATACATCTTAGTATTTAAGGTAGATATATCTTCTTTTAATAGCTGCATTTCTTGTAAGAAAACTATGTGAGATTTGTGTAATTTTAAGTATTTAAGTAAACTTCCTCTTTTACATGGATTGTTTAGACCATTAATATTAATTGAGATACCTTTTAAAAGAAACATTTTACACTTGTATGAAGACTAGGATGAAATGAACCATAATAATCTCCTCTTTTTCTTTATTTATTTCTCATTTTTATTCTTCCCCTCTATTATATGTTAATTTAATACCCCCCCTCAGTAATACTGCTAGTAAGAAAAAATCTTTTATCATATCAGAATTGGTGGATGTCAACAAAGGATATTTAAACTCAGAATAGATTAGTCTCATAAAATTAAACTGACCCTTTCCCTTCCTGGAGTTACAAACTCCTAATATGAGTAGTATTTTCCACCCAAATCTTCCACCCAATCTAAAACATCAGTTATTTAGCAACTACCACCATAGTATAAGTAGTGTTTAACATAAATAGAAAACTTATCAACATTCACTTTCTTTTTCTACATAACTTAAATCACATAGTACAATATCACAGTGTGGTGTAAAATAAACAATGAGCTTACACTTTCAACTATCTTATATTTTTATAGCCTTGTAAGTATACAAGAATACCCTAATAACATACTAAACTATGTTATTTTCATCTTATATAACTTAATATAAATCATAATAATCATTACAAAATCATAATTCATCAAATTTTCTGATTATCCAGTATACAAGACAGTAATCTGCTAAATTATTGTAAAGTCATATTATAAAATAATAAATACTAATTATTAACCAATGGAGATACACTGTAGTAGCATGAGCATTCATGAAAACTAATAGGCGTTTAATTTCTAACATCCTTCTTTCCCTTTATATGTATCTGGGTCTTTTTGTGTTAAATTAGCATGTTGCTATAATAAAGGTAGTTTAGAGTTCATGTTTTTCCTAGTAAATATCAAAGTGAATATTCAGATATCAACTAATACCCAGTGACTCCAATCAATAACTACTTGCTAGAAAATTTCACATTTAAAGTGGAATAAACTGTAAACTAATTATTTGAGGTTTTTCAAAACTAATCAGCAACATAAAAATGTGCAGTACTCTATTGTTTCCAGCCTACATGCTTCATATTACTGATGCACATTCATATCAATTACTGTTTGAAAAATGGTGTACAATGACTACTAAAGCTTATAACATGTGAGACTCTCTACAAATAGTTATGTGAAGGTACTTACATCACAACCCTTCAATAACAAGTCATTACTTTACTGGTGTCTCATTATGTGTTAAACGTGTTAAACGCGTGTTATATATTACACTGGTGTACTGATTATATATTAAATGTATAGCAGTTAAATTCATTGAAAAATAATTACACATTTATATTTATCATTTTTAGTGTAATAACAAAGTATCATATAGCAACTTGTAAAACTATTTTCATTGTTATAAAATTGTATCATATATTAAACAGGTTATAAGCACTACATAAAAAAGGCAGGTCACAGCAGTGAAAAAAATGTTCATTCATACTGCATTTGAATCATTCCTTTTATACAGCCTTCAAGACTAAAATAGTGAGTAAGCAAAGATTACTAACACACAGGATATTAAAACATTTTATACCATTATAAAATAAATTTAAGATTACTCTTATGCTTTCTATGCTCCTTTTATTTAAAGTTTTCCATTTTCCAAATTATGAGCAGTACCACATTCTTTTTGGTTGCATATACGCATCATCACAGTTCGTAGTTCATCAGAGTCAATTACTCATATTTCTGAAGCTGCGTATGCTTGTCAAGTAGGTGGCTGGCTCAAGACTTGATCCCTCAAGCCCAAATAGCCAGAAAAAAAACACTGAGACAATTCCAGCAGGAAATCTGTAAGTATTTTTCACTTTTTGAAAAATAAAAAGTCGAACTTAGGCGACTGTTCGGAGAAATGCAGGTTTCTACATGCAAGCAGTATATGACTCCACAAGCATTTGAGCATAGAAACGAGTCTTCTGTCATGCAAAAAACACTCAACACAAAGATTATATACTGAAAATATATATAAATGGAAAACAAGGAAATATTGAAACAGCATTACTAACCTTATTGTTTTTCTCATTTTCCTAAGCAGATAACTTTTTTTCTCACTTAAATTTTATAATATAAAAAACACAATTTAAACCATAAAGATTTCTGTTAGATGGACCAATGTCACAAAGCATCTGAAATCCAATTCAACAAAGAGTGAGAACCCAAACCTGTATAATTAGACAAATAATCAGAAAAGGATATTCTTCAAGTATTACTTATTCTTCATTTTCTTCTTTTTTTTCGGAAGTTTTCCAAGAAGCACCATCTTCATTTCTTTAATGAGGAGTTAGCCCATTCCATTTCTTCAGTTTTGTCCAATATTTTATTTGATTTTCAAAAATACCAGTGCAGAGTCTAAGTCTTCAAAATTCTTAGGACCATCAGGTAAAAAAATCCTCAGTCTGGCCAGGAATAAAAGAAGAGTTTTAATCGGAGCTTTTTTGAGTTCTTTGATTAATGATCGAAACAGTTTTCTTTTGGCAATAACCACTGGAGAATAGTCATTATCAAAGCAGATGACAGCATCTTTTATTTTTATAGGTGCTTTAGTCCAAGATGTTTTAAGGGTCATTTCTTTATCACCTGATGACAAAAATCTTACTATAACTGATCTAGATGAGGATTTATTACTTTTAGAAGGCATTAAAGATCTGTGAGCTCTTCCAATACCATATGATAGAGCTTCCAGTAAGTCAAGTACCTGAAGTAGCCAAGAAGTTAAAAAGCTTACCAAGTTGTTTTCTTCTATGTTTTCTGGTAAACCAAACATTTTTATGTTGTTTCTGCGTGACCTATTTTCTAGGTCATCTACTTTTGTTTGAAGTAATGTATTTTGCTTTAGTAGAAATTCTGTATTATTTTCTCCTTTTTGTAGCCCACAGTCCATATCATTTAAGGCTTCCTCAATTCCTGATATTTGTGATTTTTGTTGCTGAAAATCTTTGTGTAATAACTCCAGCTGTTTAGATCAATTTTCTTTGAAATTGTCCACCTTTATAACAGTTTTGTCAATTTTTGTTGATAGTTCTTGGATATTAGTAAGTAAAGATTGTAGCTCTTTTTTAAGAATAGTTTCCTGGTGGTTTGCCTTTAAAAAGTTCATTCTGAAAGCCAGTGATGAGTGAAATATTCCAATGTATTTTTTGTCAGGAAAAAAGGCTGAACTGAGGTAATTTTTTAAATAATCCTAGAGAATACTAACATATAGTATAGTATAAAAATTCTTCTAGGATTAATTTTGAATAAAACATCCTGTCATAGAAATTTAACTTGGCAGAGCTTAAACAAACTGCTATCTAGAGCAAAGCTTGGCCACACCCCCAACACTGAATTCCCTCCCACTGGTAACTTATTCATACTTGTACTCATAAGAAGTCTTGAGACTCTATTACATTTACATGATTTATGGCATAACTCCTCCTTACAATCTCCTCATACCATTCCCTTCTCAAACATTTTATATTTTGACATCCAAACCCTGCAACTTTGTTTTAATTGATACTCATATATATTCCCACATTCCCTCTAATATTTTCCTTTTCTTTCCACTCATCTACCACTCCCCATATCTTAATTCCAAAGTTCTTGCATCAAAACATCCATCCTTATTCCTAAAATTAATTAAAACTTTATATGAAAATCAAAAATGCAGCATACGCTACTGGATTAATAAACCCTATACATCCTCATCCTCATTTCCATCTATTACTCCCCTCTTCACCAGATTCAGTCTAGAGCCCCAAAACAAGGGTCTATATCATATGAGCGAATCGCACAAATTGTGAACACTCATAATATCAAATGTACCAGACCTCAAAGTGCTTTTTCTCAGATAGCAGTACAGTGAAGAATGGGATATTTGCCCTTACCTCACTGTAGTGCGATTTTGGAGTTGGAATATATATTTAGTGGGAGTTGTGGGGGGCACAGCCCCCCACAATAGGAAGTTTGAGGTCTGGTACATTCAATATTACGAGTGTTCGCAATTTTTGTAATTCACTCATATGATATAGACTTCCAAAACAAACATACTGCTTGCAAAAGATCCTTTTTTCTTTTACTTAGCAGAATATCCAGTTTTCTCTAATATAACTGAGTTAATCAAAAACACCTTGTTATAATATAACTTAAAAGCTTTACATATACTTACAATGTCCTTATTTATGTTTCTTATAATCTAATTTCATTGTTCTTCCACAAACACACTTTCCCCTAACTTAATATCTAACAAATTAAATTCTTTATTAAACATTACCATCTCTATCATACATTCTTTTCCAAATCTACAACTCTTATTTTTATTCAATTTTAAACCTAAATTTCTTAGCATTTCATCAGCACAATTTAACATTTCACTCATCCACCATCTATTCTTAGCAGTAATGGCAATATTATCTGAATAGGAAATGCAATTTGGAGAACATACTCCACTTTTTACAGCAAACCTTTTTTCTGTCCATACATTCTACAAATTTTGTCCTACTGCATTCATTACTAAATCAAACAACATTCCACTCATACGGCATCCTTGCCTTACACTTCTAGCAATCACAATAGTTATACTTAAGTACCCACTTAAAAAAAAAACATTCACACTAGCATTCTTATAAATTAACTTCATTATATTCCCTAACCTACCTATTATGCCATATTATTTTAATATATTTCACAAACAATCCTACTGTAAATAAGCAAAAGCTTTACTACATCCCCAAACCCAAATGTCATTATCCTCATTTACAATATCATCCACAACCTCTCTTATCAAAACCAACCAAGTCTCTCTTATCAAAACCAACTCTTGACTATCCTTACCATTAATAGCAAAAACACCTTATCCTATAACCTGTATAATTTTAATAAAAATGTCTAATCTATATTAGTAAGCATAACAGGCCTCTAGTTTTTTTTTCAGTCTTCCTTTTCCCCTTTCCATATAAATGTAATAATCTCTTCACATACTTCCTCATTACCCACCCCTTTCATCAACTACTCATTACATACCTTCAATATTAACCCTTTTCAGCACCTCCAAATCTCCATCCACTTCATCCCCAGATAAAGACTCGATATTTACTTTGCTTAATGTACAATTTAACTCATGCATCTTAATTTCATCTTCTTACGTACTTTTTCAGAAAAAAAAACTTTTAAATATCCATATAACTTCTTACATATCCCTTCCTTCTTATAAATCTTTCTAATATATTGTTCCACATCACACAAAATTTCTTCATGCCTAAATAATCTAATTTTCATCCTCACTTTTAACTTCTCTTATACTTTTGTTTTTAACCACTTTTGCCAAAAACAGACACTTCCTCACTTCCCTCTTTAAAATAATACCTCTGTCTAAACAATGTTTCAACCTTGTTTTTTTTTTCAAAAATCTCTCTTTCATTTGTAACAATTTTTAACAATTTTTTTCTAAATTTTACATCCCATTATATACCTTCTAATAAACATATTTTTATAACTCTTTAAATGTTACCTACAATTATGTCCATGACAAATACAATTTCCTCATAGAGCCATGGTCAACCCATAACATATCTATCTCTTTTTTATTTTTTTCCCTATCACAATAATTTGTGACTAGGCTCTTAATTCCTTTACCCTCTCTACTTTTGTATTATTTCCATATTCTAACTATATTGCATTATGAATAGAAAAACATTTTCCAAAATTTCCCCATCTGCCACAGACGCTGTCTCAAACAGGGTAAAATAATCAATCTCTGCCTCTTCTAAATGTCCAGAAACTATTTCTCCATAAACTTAATCTACCACATTTAATGACTGCTTAACTTTCTCATATCTATTCCACCCTCCCCCTTTCCATTCCTTAAACAACCATTAAAATTCCCATTATCATTATGCTCATATTAATAACCATATATAGCTTTAAACTTTTAAACAACCCTTCCATTTCCTTTACCTTAGGCAAAAACATGCATTCCTATCAGCTAATACAACTCCATACTATATCTCAGCATCTACAGTGTAACTTTTCCTGGCAAAATTAGTACAAACTCCAGAACCTTAACCTCTTCATTAAGAAAGAACACTGCACCTGAACATCTATTTTTTTTACTAAATTCCACAAAACTTTCATCCCAAAGAAATTCTACTTGTATTCTATAATTTTCAGGAGTACACCTAGTATCTTGTACACATACAGCATCCATATTACATTTTTACACCCCCAAAATACAGCTATTCTCCTTGTATTAATCACACTGGTAACATTAACAGAAGCAGCTTTCATATTATTCTTTACTTTTCTTTGTGTTTTGTTGAACTTTTCTTCTTCCTCACTCTGACCCTGGCCCCTATAGAACTCTT
>NC_056741.1:1293657042-1293673746 GCF_019279795.1 Protopterus annectens | reverse complement strand
GCACAGAATGTATGAGTATCATAATGTGTTTAGGAATAAAAATGATATTACATAAGAGATATTTATTAGAGTGTTTGTTTAATAGAAAGTGAGGGTAGATCACATGATATAGATCAGCTGATACATTTGAAATCTCATATGCTGTTTGTGAAGTACTGAAATGATAGTGCTTACTCATTTGTGTGGAATAAATAGTTATTACAGTGCTTTGTTTTCCATCGGACTCGGTTTAGCTCAAATTTGTATTTTTTAGATAAAGTATATATTTTCAATGATTTAGTTTATAAACTGAAATTAATGAAGTAATATCTTGTCACATGTCAGACCATAATGCTACTGCGTATTCTATTTTGGTGATTCAAAGCTAACATCCTTTAATAGACTGCTGGCCTACTGGCCTATATTACTAAATTAAAATATTTCAAAGAATGCCTTTTATTAGGAGTTATTTTTTTTTCTTGACTTGAATGATAATAAGGAGATATATACGTGGCTTTAATGGGATTTAATGAAAGCTTACTTATTTGGAAGAATATCTTCATGGTATTATAATAGGAGTAAAAATTGTAACAAAGAATTACTTGACTTAAAGTATAAAATTGATGTTAAAGATAAAAATATAAAGGGATAATAAAGCCCTGATATCAATTCTAAGGAATTGAAATAGTGATAATTTAAAAGAGTTTACAACATAAAATTTCTATTTTTAGAAAAAAACTTAAGTTATAACCATATTCGCATTTTCCTAAGAGTTTACACATGGTTCAATAATGTTAATTGTATTCTGCATTCAGACAGCACTAAGAAATTTGTGGATATAGAGAATATACTGTTCTGTTTTAAAAGCTATTGTATGACAGTTGAAAAGATAAGCAGAATCTAAAAAAAATTTGTGTGAGTATAATAATAGATTACATTTTTTTTCAATGATAGAAGTTTAAGCTTTTCCATCCCTTTCAACTTTCTGGTTTAAAAGATAAAAGTAGAAAAGTTACCCCCAACAGCTCACAAGTTGTGTCTGTAAAAATAAATTAGATAAATAATACGAAAACCAAAAAGGACACAGCCACGACAGCAGAAATCTCCAGTATCAAACTTTACTAGTGCTCTCGAAACACAAGCTTTCACAATAGCTTCATCAGGTGTTATAAAAAAGCACCTCTAAGACATACCTTCTTTATACAAAACTAATATGATCACATGACAAACGCAATTAAAAATTTAAAAGTAAAAGTATAAAAAATATATAAAAAACATGAAAAGCATATTTCAACATACATATGTGACCTACAAACTCACAAACATTTATAAAACTATTTTATTATTACATAAATTTAATCAATAAAATTATCTCCTTAATGGTCTAGATTTCAAAATAGGCCTAAGTGGTACACTTTCATTAAGCCCACTGCCTGCATCTGCCCTCATTCTGACAATCCGATTTGCTTCCAGCTCTTCTGTTTTTTGCCTTACATCTCCTATTCTAATACTGTCATGAATCCTCCCAATAACTACATAAAATAAATAAATAAATAAATAAAAATAAATTTAATCAATAAAATTATCTCCTTAATGGTCTAGATTTCAAAATAGGCCTAAGTGGTACACTTTCATTCAGCCCACTGCCTGCATCTGCCCTCATTCTGACAATCCAATTTGCTTCCAGCTCCTGTTTTTTGCCTTACATCTCCTATTCTAATACTGTCATGAATCCTCCCAATAACTACATAAAACAAACAAATAAATAAATAAATAAATAAATAAAAATAAAGTTAATCAATAAAATTATCTCCTTAATGGTCTAGATTTCAAAATAGGCCTAAGTGGTACACTTTCATTCAGCCCACTGCCTGCATCTGCCCTCATTCTGACAATCCAATTTGCTTCCAGCTCATCTGTTTTTTGCCTTACATCTCTTTATGTAGATTATAGTGGAGCTTATCTCCCCGGGCCTCTACTGAAAATGGACTTGTATCCAGTTGGACTAGCCCGGTCAACAAATGTAAAATAAAAAAATAAAATAAATAAAATAAAATAAATTGAAACTGTGTGTGGAATCTTTATTATTTACATGTTTAGCTAAAGCATTAATACAATTACTTTTGTTTATATGATAAATGTGTTCCCTAATTCAATCTTTAAAAGGCCTGTCAGTCTTGCCTATATAGAACTTACCACATTTTAAGCAGTATGTTATCTTAGGTATGGTAAACGTGGTAGAGAGGGTGTAATTACCACAACCTGTGGTAATTGTAATTATTGTCAGTTTTTCGATACTGGAGGCACTTTTTACCATCCGGAGAAAAGAAAGTTGTATACATTTACCCTCTCTGCCACGCATTTAACCAAACATGTGGTATATCTTGCATACATCTTAAAATGTGGTAAGTTCTATATAGGCAAGACTGACAGGCCTCCTCCAACTGAAGGAAGAAACTGTTGCAGAAAAAGATGAAGTCCCAATACTGGAAAAAATTCCCTTATTAGCCTCAACAAAAAGCTGAGATCCCTCATCAAACCCTCCAAAGCCAGCTATGAAGGCAGAATTGCGGCAGACACAAAAAACAACCACAAAGCCTTCTTTAGTTATATGAAGAATGTCCATGACAATACCCAGATTTGCTCTGAATTACTGCACAATAGTACCTCCTATACTAAGTCAACAGATATTGCCAACATACTGGCCGACAAATTCAGTGCCAACTTTACCCTTATCTCCTCCTCTAAAGGACCAACCTCAATACTGGAAGGATGCCAGGCACCATGCATTACTGCAGCACAGGTTAAAGCTGCATAGTCTAAGGCCAAGAATACAGCTTTCATGGGACACAACAATATCCCTGGCTGTGTTCTACATGAATTACAAAGTGAACTGGCACCACATCTGTGTGCTCTGTTTGCTCACAGCCTCACCTCAGACTTTGTCACTGCTGAATGGCTCACTGCTACAGTTATCCCTCTCCATAAAGGAGGAGCGACTACAGACCCTGGAAATTGCCATCTCATTAGCCTGATGAGTCTGATATGTAAGGCTATGGAGCACATCATCATGGACCTAATTAACAAGGATATAGGGAATCTCCAAACTCTAGATTCCATGCAATTTGGTTTTGTGAAAGGTAGACTTCTTTGAGTCAGTCACCAGAGCGGTGGATGAAGTTAAGGCAGTTAATACAGCCTACCTTGATCTGGCCAAGGCCTTTGATATTATTCCTCAGTCAGGAATTATTCATAAACTCACCAAACTAGGCATCAACCCCTATATCATTAGGTGGGTTGAAAATTGGCTCACAGATAGAACAAACAGTGTGAAAGTAGCTGACTCCAAGTCAGACTGCCAGCCAGTCATGAGTGGAGTCCCACAGGGATCAGTCCTGGGTTCTCTCCTGTTTGACATCTACTTCTCAGAAGTCCAGGCCAACATGGAGGGACTCTGCCTGACCAAATTCGCAGGCGACTGCAAGCTGGGAGCCATTATTAACTCCCCAAGTAATGCAGACATCCTACAGAAAGGCCTCACTGAGACCAATGACTGGTGTCAAAACCATGGCCTTAAGCTTAATGCTAAAAATGCGTTGTCATCCCCTTAGGGAAAAACTCAGGTCGCACTAATTACCACATTGATGGGAGCCCACTTAAGGCATTATAAGAGATCTGGGACACAGGTTGACAGAAACCTCTCCTTCGACTACCACATTGCCACTGTGGTCAGAAAGTCCTTCTATGTGGCACATCTCATTACCAAGGGTTTTGCATCCAGGAAGAAAGAGGTTATCGTTCATCTCTATTCTTCCCTCATTAGATCAATCATAGAGTATAATACCCCATTTGGCATCAACAGCTGGAGAGGCCACAGAAGTACCTCACAAAGAGGATCCTAGGCCTTAAACACATGTCCTATATGGACAAACTCAAAAAACTCCAGCTATTCTCTGTCTCATATCATCTACTAAAAGGCGATCTCTGCTTGACTTACAAAGCCATGTCTGACTCAGCTCTATTAGAAATGCTACATCTAAAGAAATCCCAATCCCTCCACACCACATGCTCCAGAGACCTCAACCTCATTACCACAATCAACAGAACATGGTGGAGGGACAGGTTCATAACCCAAAGACTGCCCATGCTCTGGAATAGACTTCCCATACATGTCAAGCAGAGTACTTCACTAGCCCTCTTCAAGAGAAATCTTGATGAGTGGATGTGAAATAGAAAGATCACCCCAGGGATCACCCCAGTAGCTCTACTTGACAGGGGCACTGGGAACTAATGATGAGTGGCACAATGCCCGGCACTTGTATGGGCTAGGCTTGTAAAGGCCCCAGGGCCATTAGCCTAGTACACACCTATGAACCTATGAACCTATTAAGTGAAAATAATCAAAATAAGGTCCAAACAAATGATGGTATAATACCTGAATTATACAAACTACTGCCTCATAAAGCTGTATCTCTTGTGTTAAAAATCTTTGTAGAAGTTAGAGAGACACTGTCACTTCCACCATCATGGAAATATGCTTTAATTTCTCCTATATTTTAATAAGACAGAGACCCTTTGTCCTGTTCCTTTTTCAGGCCCATGTATTTATTAAATGTTAATTATGAAACATTTACACCAATGTCTTCTAATGGACTAAAATAAAGTCTACCATATCTGATTAATGAGGACCACACAGATTTAAATTTACATAGACAGTCAGACCACAACATCAAAAGAATAACAATTTTATACAGTTTACTAACTGTAATAATAAACAATTATTCATAATTAGCTTAGATTTAGCTACAACTTCTGATTAAATGACTGTACCATTTTAAGATTTTAGAGCTATACAATTTGAATTAATTATTTTATTAACCATTTATATTCTAATTCTTTCTGTTTTGTTAAGATTGGATCTTTTCCATCACAATGTTTTAAAATCACTAAGGGCACAAAAGAAGAATGCCCAGTTTCTCCCTTTTTGTTTCCTTTGGCTATTATACCTCTTAGTAAATACGTTAAAATTAATAATGAAATAATAGGCTGATCTATTAATGAACAATATTCCTCTAAGCTTCTATTAGCAGATGATAACCTTTTAAGCACTGGCAACACTGAATCCTATACAATTAGTATAACAAATAAATTAAAAACTTTGAATCAATATCTGGGTTTCAATTTAATCAAGATAACCTAATATTTTATTAATAAATAAGGATGTTAATTCCCTGAAAAATTCATTATGAATTCAACTAGAACAAATTTATTTAATATATTTGAATTACTCTTATGAATAACTTCAATGGAATCATAAATATAAATTATAAAAGGATTTTATAACACAAATTAACAGACAAATGGTGCAAGATGATTTTCTCTAAGGATAATAGAATCAATCAACATTTCATGTTGGTTAAGAAGATTAGTTTGCCAAAAATACTATATGTTATAAAAACACATATTTATCTCCCTCAAAAAGCAAATTAAGCAATTCCACAACATTTGTTTGATATTTATATCATATCCTAATGGCCTACAGCAATGTTGAGTTATCATTAGAAACTGGAAGACTGTGGTATTGGTTTCTGTGATCTTAACTTATGCACTACAACTTTTGTTTTTCAGGGCTATAGTGTTCTGTCTGAAATAAATAAATAAATAAACAAACAAATAAATAAATAAACTTTTATTATTCTGCTAATTGGAAGAAGTTAAATGAGGCAATTTATTTAAGAACTAAGAACATTACAATTCAATGATGTCAAATACTAACATGAATTGGTTATTAAAATTTTATTAAAGGCACTAACAAATCAACTGATTCCTATTATGTAAATAACATACTAAAATTATTTTAAAATATGCATAAAAATATCCAGAAATAAAAGCCTAGACATTCTCTAGGTTTCCCATAGCCTTTACTTCAGGATGTATAGAGATTTTAAATCTTAAAAATAGTGATTTACTTTACTGGAATCATTTGATAAAAAAGACTAAATTATGCAATATTGACTATTTAATTTGTAGATACACTCTAGATATAGATAATTCACTAATACTGCAAACTTGCAGATAGTTTATAATATATAAAATGTAATTCTTGCCAGAATCTATTAAGAATAACTTTTCATTTATAATCATTTTTTTATCAACGTTGGAATTAGTATTGGTGATAGCAAACCTTACCTATCCATCATATATGTTAATCATAAATATAAATGTGAAGTAAATTAAACTTATTGAGATTATGTCATAAGAGTAAATGGCTAATCTTTAATAAATATTGATAAAAGCATGATTTTATCCTCATCCTCTAGAACTACCTGTTCATTAAACTGGAAAATGTACTCTTGGATGTTCTTACACAGAGATTTTTCACTCCACATAAAATTGACATTATATTTAAGGAAGAAAATATAGGCTGCTGGAGATGTAAATCAATAATTAAAGTAGATTGGTTACTTATGGCATTTGATTTTCAGGAAGTTAATCCATTTTGGGAGTAGATCCTATCATGTTTATAAGTACTCTCATCTGACAAATTTCTGCTATCTGAATCTTTAACTTTACTTAATGCTTCAATTCCCAGATAAATACCAAGACTACAGTTTCCTCTTCTTTGAAGCTTGTTATCCATTTCCAGGAAATTAATTATGAAACATATGAAAAGCATGTCAACTCCTCCACTTACTTTATTTAATATTACCAAATTTGGTTGTCAAAGGGAACTCACTGCTGTTAAGCTGAGTATGAATAAAATGACCTCTGTAAGTAAACACTGGATAAAATTAAATTCTCCTTTAGATAAATCTTAATCCCTTTTAGGTTTCCTAGTGTTACAATTTCCTCAGAAGATTTTTTGTTTGTGTAAGATTGATGTATACACTTTTTAAATAGCTTTGATGCATGTGGTTTATTTAGCTATTTCATTATTTTTTAAAAATTAATGAAAAAACTCTAAAAAAGTTGCATTACCTCATGTCAAAATGGAACTCTTCATGTGTAACAAATAGTTTGGATTTGAAGAGAGAGAGAGAGAGAAATCCTGGTTTGTTTGAAATAACCTCAATTTCCTAGAAGACCTGAACCAGGACTGCTACTTTTCCTTTTTGTTTTGCTTGCTGCATGAATTTGAAAAGCCTCTAACTTGCAGAGTAAAGTTTGAATCAGGGTTTCTATGTTTTCTTCTTTATTATTTATTATGGGTATGAAAAATGTTATTCCAACCTGTCATAGTAAAGCATTTTACAGACACTACAGGCAAGAGAAAATAAGGGCTACAGTCACAGAGAGACAACAAACTAAAACTTTGATAATCTGTCCACATGACATCTGTGGCTTAGTGATTTAATAGTAGTTAAGCTACCATATCCTGTAGAGACTGATAGTAACAAAAGACTATTTATATGCAGTTGCAGTTATCCTGTTGCCAGCTATCCATTTAAAATATTTATTTGATTATTCTCTGCGCATTCAGTTACTGGCTTTCATATTTAAGTTTAATTTATATATTTACCTGATTTCTCTTATGTAATGTTTTCTTTATTAATTAAAAAAAAAAAAAAAAAAAACTTGTGACCAGTGTCTTATTCATTAGTGGCATTTTTAAATCCCTTTCTTCCCTTGCCCAGATGTCTCCCTCAGACCTCGGCATAGTATGTGTGCCAGTAAGTGTATTATTTGTTGGTTTACTGATTTATTTCAACTTATAGCAGCATTTGTAATGTGGCTAATACACCCGTGGTAGATACTGCCCTGCTGTTCTAAATATTGTTACTTAGACGGTATCTAGTTGAAGTCATGCTTTTCTACATTATGTAATGTATCTGAGCTATTTTTCAGTGGTATAAATGGTACCTCCCACAACTACTGTAGCACAACCTGTACTCTACTGTATAAATCTGCAGAAAGGCATATTTGTTGTGGGCGTCTGCCTGCTGCTGTGCTAATAGCTTGTTAAGCTTATTGAAGCTGTTCCTTTATTTTTCTGTTTCCTGCTAGTGCGGGCAAACCATAAGACACATTTGTGTTATGTGAACTTCTCTGTTGGAGATAGCTTACAGTTATTGTTCTATTGCTTTATTTCTGATACTCGGCTGTTGTGTTAAATGCACAGTTTTGCTCCCCTTACTGCTAAGTGCCTCTACCACCCCTCTACCTGCACTTCTCTTAACCTCTCTCCACCACTTTTTCTTCACTCACACTGCCCTGTAGGCACCTTTTCTAGTCCCTACCCTCACTCTTCTTTCCAAGTGGTTTTTTACCGTTCTGTTTTACAGTCCTTTTATGTAGTGCATCTTTGTGCCTACTGTAAGGCTTCCAGCTCTATTTTTCCCTCCTTTACACAGTCTGGTAAAGTAGAGTAGCCTTCTGGGGCTACTTCTTAGCCAACTCTCCCACTTCCTCTGCTTCAGCTCTTTGCCCAATCCCATAACTTGCTGTACTCCTAGTTGTCTAGTATTTTTCTTCACTTAGTTTTACCGTTTCTTCTCTTCTCTCTGTTTTACAGCTTGCACAGACCTTGTTCCTCATGGGCTGCCCTTCCCAACTCTACTTCATCCTAGTAACTGTTTGGACAGCGGTTCCTGCAATAATTACCGTAAACCACTGCCAGTCGACAAAGACGTGTCCTCTCATTACTCTCAGTGTAGGTGATAGTCTGTAGCTTTAGCTGTTCTGTTGGTACAGTTTTTGTTAGTAGTAGGGCCTTGCCCACTTGCGGATGAACCCTGAGGACGTTCCCGTTCCCCATAGCATTTGCTTAATTTTTTTTGCATTTAGCTGAAATCATAGCCATTGTTCCCCTCTTACACCACTAGATGGCAGCATAACACAAGTTATATTTAATGTGCACTGCTTACCTAAGTGTAAGTCATTATCGTGAATAAAGCTATTCTTTCTCCTGATTTTAACTTATACAACAGCTCTTATCATTTCAGAAGTGTAATCTTCCCTTTTGCAGTATCACCCCCCCTGTAAAAATTGCTCTTTCTGGTAAATTTAGACCAACATACCTGCTAACAGGCATCCCAGTACTGTACCTACCTGATTGTTTTTCTTCACTCCTGTCTCTTCCTGCTGGGCAAACCTGCTCTGTTCGCCCTTGCTGCGCTTGGGCACACTCCGCTCTCCTATCCTACTCCCATTCCCACCCACCCCCACTTCAATTACATTTATAGTTAAACTAGCTCCACCTACCCACCAATCACACAACTCCTCCTCCACACTCTACCCACCCTCCGATCGCACAACTCCTCCTCCACACACCACCCACCTACTCAACACATCAACTAACAGACACACAACCATCTTCATTACCACCACATACTCCACCCCTTCCTCTCTTCTTACTCCCGTCTCATCTCACTGTCCCAACTCCACACCCTTCCATTAAACCCACCTCCAAATACCCACAACTGCCCACATTCGCACTCTCCTATACTAACCTATCATTTATATTTCCCTAATTCTTACACTCTCATTAATCTCCCACAGTCCTACCCATAGAACCTATCATCACTTTCACAGAACAACTCTCATCCTAAGCTTCTCTCATTAAACACTACACAGATATGCTCTTATAACACCAAACAAGATGCAGCAAGGATAAATGAGCTGTTGGTAAAACAGTTCAAAAATATGTCACAAAACATCCAACAGACCAAACAATGTTGTAGGAAGTCACGACTTCAGTACTGTTGAAAAGCTGAAATATCTTTTATTCATGAGGTAAGAGCTTTCATGGTGTCACCACCACTTCTTCAGACCATAACAGAGAGAAGTATTTCACAAGACATATATATATATATATATATATATATATATATATATATATATATATATATATACTCTCCAATTAATTCAAATAGACCAATAACAAGCTTCAATGCATTTGACTTTCTTAAAGACATACAAACACTAAATTGCTATATTACAATATTTTATAAGGAAAATCACTTGAATGTTGCTTCATTCATCACTACACAAGTTAAAGACAAGAAAATTTCCTTTCATAAAAGCTAAAAAATACATAAAAATACATCTAATAAAAAATGTATAAAGAATATAGCTAGCAGAAAAATATGTATAGTGTTATATCACAAGGCCATTTATTTCTCACTCTGCTTACTGAAGCATAAAATAAAACTACTTAAAAATTCCCTTTTCTTCAGAATCTGACAAGAAAAACATGGAAAGTGTACCTGATAGAGAAATATGTGTGGTGTTATCTCAAAAAAACATTCATTTCTCACACACTTGCTAAAGCATGAAATAGAACTACTTAAAAAGTTTCCTATTCTTCAGAATAGGTCTTAAAGGGATTCTGTCATTAAGTCATTTTCCTCTGTCTGCTTTTAGCCTAATTATCCACCTAATTTCTGAGGTTTCAATATAGCTGGATATATCTCCCCCTCTTTCATTTTCCTTTATTTCTTCTATTGCTAAAAATCTGAATGTGTGTTGTTGTCCCTCCTGACTAATGTGTTTCACCAGCGCATTAGTAAGGGTCCCTTTCCTAATGTTATTTATATGTTCCCTTATTCTATACCTAAATTTTCTATTTGTTTTTCCCACATAATATGCTGAGCAGACATTGCATACTGCCAAATAGACTATATTCATTGAGTTGCAATCTGCTGACACTTGAAAGGACAATGTTCGTCCTGTGTCAGGATGATGAAAAATGTTAGCAGTGTCTGTATAAGAACACTGATTACATACTTTACAGGTATTGGTACCTCTTCTACTATTGCTCCTCATTATTGTCCCCCTTGGATAACATAGCATCCTCTTTAAAGTTTTTCTGTTCTTGAAAAGAAAATTCGAATTATCACCTACTATATTCCTGAGTTCATGGTCTGATGCTAAAATAGGCCAATGTTTCCTTATTACATCAGTTACTATGTGTGTATTTCTAGTATAGTATGTTGGTACCCTTACCCCTGTGTTCACCTTACTTTTCAAAGAAACTGTCCTATCTAAAGTCATTCTAGATGAAAAATAGGGTTTACCTATATTCTTTCTCCATTCACCAGCCCCTTCTAATATTCCTTCCGTATGTGAGTCATTATAGCCCCTCCTTGACAACCTTTCCTTAAATTCAGTGAGTTCACATTTAAAATCATCATCCTTGGCAGTTAACCTTGATGTCCTTAAGGTTTGCCACTTAACTACACTGCTGAAGATATGCTGGGGGTGCATACTTCCCTTGTGCAAAATTGCATTTCTGTGGCAATCTTTTCTATGTACTCTAGCTGAGAATTCACCCTTTGCATTGCACATTATCTTGACATCTAAAACATCCAACTCATCATAAGAACTTTTGATGGCGAATTTTAAAAAGTGAGTGCTTTGATTAGTATATGTATGGAAGTTGGTTAACATATTTCTATCACCTTGCCATAACATAAAAAGGTCGTCTACAAAGCGCCTATAAAATCTAAATTGTGGCCAGCTGTCATTATTCAAAACATATTTATTCTCCCAATTGGCCATCACTATGTTGGCATAACTATTCGCTGATGGTGTACCCATCGCCACCCCATCTTTCTGCAAGTATAACTGATGTTCAAATAACATAACATTATTGCTCAAAATCAATTCCATAAGATGGCAAATCAAGTCAATCTTTACATGCTTCTCACCACTTTCATTGATTAGATATTCCCTTAAATATTCAACTCCCTCTTTGTTGGGAATTGAAGTAAAAAGTGAGTGGACATCTAAGGTTACTAATAACATTCTATGGGTACCTTTCTCTAACTCTAAAAATCCAAAAAGATATAACACTATACATATTTTTCTGCTAGGTATATTCTTTATACATTTTTTATTAGATGTATTTTTATGTATTTTTTAGCTTTTATGAAAGGAAATTTTCTTGTCTTTAACTTGTGTAGTGATGAATGAAGCAACATTCAAGTGATTTTACTTATAGAATATTGTAATATGGCAATGTAGTGTTTGTATGTCTTTAAGAAAGTCAAATGCATTGAAGCTTGTTATTGGTCTATTTGAATTAATTGGAGAATATATATATATATATATATATATATATATATATATATATATATATATATATGTGAAATACTGCTCTCTGTTATGGTCTGAAGAAGTGGTAGTGACACCATGAACGCGCTTACCTCATGAATAAAAGATATTTCAGCTTTTCAACAGTACTGAAGTAGTGACTTCTTACAACATTGTTTGGTCTGTTGGATATTTTGAGATATGTTCTTATATTCAGCATCTTTCTCCTCATTTGTACCTTCTACCTCTCCCTCCTTCTAAGATTGTCATCAATTCAGACTACCCATCTACCTCCCCCACCCTCTCCTTCTACTTAATCCTTCTCTCACAACCTCCCAAGCTATTCTGAAATCTGTTGTAGTCTTTATAAAACTGATTTAATCTTACAAAAGAAACTGATCCTCCTCACCACACAACACAGCCCTTCTCACTACCAAGACCATAAATACCTCCGTAATCTAAAAACGAAGCCCCTGCCTAGCACTTCCCCAATTCTCTGCAATCTAGTCCTGTGTGGTGATATATCCTAACCCTGGTCCATCTCCTCCCAATCATAACTACCCTAACTCCATTAAATCCATAAAATTCAGCAGAATTAATTTCCAAAGCATTAGAAATAAAATTCCTCAACTACATGCATGGTTCAGTCAACACAAACCTGATTTCACAGCCATTACTGAAATCTGGCTAAAACCATATATCAAAGATTTTGAATTTCTACCTCCTAACTACTCCTGCCTCAGAGATGACAGACTTCATAAAAAAGGTGGAGGCATCTCCTTAGTATTCCCAAGTATCTTTACAGTAATTCCCTATTCTAAACCGATTCCCCTCTTTTCCACTGCAGAGCTGCTTGTCACCTTCCTAAAACTAAACAACTGCAAAAACTTTTGCATCATAGTCATATACATTTCCCGAGGCAGTAATACTCCTATTCTAGAAGAAATTCTTGCCTGGTCAGCTAAAAAATAAAAATGAAACTATTATTCTAGGAGATGTTAATATCAATTGGCTAAATATCTCCAATAATAACCCCTCCACTAATATCAACCTTCACATTTACACTCACCTAATCTCTGACATCACCAGACCAGACAACAAAAAGAACAAAGGCTCACTCTTGGATTGGATCTTAGTTACTGATATTGACAAAATTACCTCCTCCGGCACAGTCTCTGACAGTATTAGTGACCACTCTCCAGCATTTATAATTCATAAGCCCACCTCTTTACCAAACGTTCACCAATATCGACATACCAGAGATCTATTCCACTTCTCCCCAAATACCTTCAATGGCATACTGCAGAACACTAACTGGAGTCCTCTGAAATCTCTTCCACTCAATGAAGCTGTGGAATTCTTTAATTCTGCATTCCTCAGGATCCTAAATAATCTTGCCCCACTCTGGCTAAAAAGAATCAAACCAAAACATGCTAACCGGCTGGCAAAGTCCACAAAGCAAGTTATGTCTTCTAGGGACAAAGCCTGGAAAGCCTAGAAAAAAAATAAAACACCTTCCAACCTCATCCAATACAAAATACTTTGCAATCAGGCCAAATGCTTAGCTGTCAAAAATAAAAAAGAATACTTCTACGCTATCCAAGACCAGCACAGACAAAACCCCAAGAAGTTCTGGGGAACAATTAACTCCCTACTCCACCCAGGTACTAACAATATTCCATGCCCAAACCCAGAAAAAACTCCCCCACAGCTAGCCTCACTCTTTAATACATACTTCATTGACACCATCGCCAAACTTATCACTACCTTCCCACCCATCAACCCAGACCCACAAGTAATACCATCAGAACATACCCCTTCAAATCACCCATTCGCACATCTACTATCCAAAAACTTTTTCATAAACTAAAACCATGTTTTAACTCCCCAGATAACTTACCTGCAGAATACTTACAACCTGCAGCCTCCTACCCCATCAGCATTCTTCTCAATAGGTCCATTCAGGAGTCATGCATACCTGATACCTGGAAAAGAGCATTTGTCCTCCCACTTCATAAAGGTGGCTGAAATCCCAACATCTCAAGCTTCCATCTTATCACCATTCTTTCTCCCATCTCTAAAATACTAGAGAAGTGCATTCGTACCCAGCCGCTAAGTCACCTGGTAACCAACTCCTTTCCACCACTCAACATGGCTTTAGGCCCGGACATAGCACCAACACTGCCCTCATGTCCTTCTTAGACACAATAAATAGAGCCTGAGATGCTGGCTTCTTTGTCTCTGCCCTCTTTCTTGATTTGTCAAAGGCATTTGACACTATTACCCCCTCCCTACTGCTCACTAATCTCTCTAACCTGGGCCTATCTCCCCCTACCCTACAATGGTTTACTAACTATCTCAGCAATAGGCAGCAATCTACCATATGACAGCACTCTCTTTCCCCTTTCATCAATACAAATACAGGCGTTCCCCAAGGTTCAATTTTGGGTCCCCTCCTATTCAGTATATTTGTCAATAGCTTTCATACCACTGTAACCCACGTCACTGTCATCCAGTATGCTGATGACTCAGCTATTATCTACTCTTCAAGATCTGCCACTGTATTACATTATCTCACCCAAGAAGCTTTTACCGCTACTGAAACCTGCATGTCTCAGAACCATCTCGCCCTTAACCCCAACAAAACAAAACTCAGTGTTCACCCCTACAAAATCTACCCCTGTTGACAAGTCATTACTCACTGTTCACTTCCAAAACAACACTATCATCGAAGTTGTCCCTAGTACCAAATTGCTAGGAGTCATCAGTGATGACAAATTAACTTTTGATGTTCACATCTACAATAAAATCAAAGAAAAACATCAAAAGCTAGGTGCCCTTTATAGATACAATTATTTTATTAGCCTCTCCGCTAAAAAGGCCCTGGCATCATCCTTCCTGTTTCCAACCCTGCTATATGGTGCCCCCATCCTCACCAATCTATAATCCTCCTTAAAAACTAAACTTGACTCTTGCTACAACAAAGTCACAAAATTTGTTACAAATGCTACATTTTCTACCCAACACTGCTCCTCTCTGCATCAACTAAACTGGCTAGAATCCCCTCATCATTTCACTTATCTACAACTAACTACAACCCACAAGATAATCTATCAACCTGAAACCTGCCCTTCTCTCTCCTCCATACTGACTATGTACCATCCTAATCACCACTTCAGGTCTGCAAACAAAATGCTAGTCTGTCAAGAAACCCAAGCTCTCAGCTGGCCAAATCTTGTATTCTCATACTGTCTCCAAGTTATGGAATAATCTCCCTCCTTCACTCAGGACCATCAGCAGCCCTGGCTCCTTTAAAAAAACCCTCAAATTAAATCTCTCCTCCCACTGGCTATGCTCCTGTACCACAACATAAAACCCCAAATCCTGACCTCTCTCTCTCTCTGGAGTCTCAACTTTAACTATTCAGTTACAAACATCTCCTCTCCTTCTCTCTGCCATAATGACCTCTTACTGTTTCATTAAATTGACACTTTCTGCCTATAGCCCTGCTGTTACCTCCTTTCTACCCTGTAGTCAACCCACTCTGCTAAGAATTCTACAGATATATTTATTCTCATGTATTATTCAAATTCTTGTCATCTTTTACTGCCACATTTATACCTAATTGTCAACATTATCACTGCTTTTGTTATTTATTTCTCTTTAAATGTGAATGTACTGCTCGTATCACTCTGTTCTATTGATTATTATTTTACTTTTTATGTAATTAATGCGGAGCTTTTCTCCCTGGGCCTCCACTGAAAATGGGCTCTTTATAGGCCCAGTGGACTTTCCCGGTTAACAAATGCAATAAATAAATAAATACATAAGGGTAACCCACAGCACTGGTATGACTACTGACATCTACCCATTTTGAGGAGAGATAATTTGGCTATAATTTTCTAGGATTTAATATTTTTGGTCAGCTACGTGGATTCAGCAACTGACAACTTGGAGCTGGAACTGATCTAACTCATGGCAGCATGTATTATGTATACAGAAAAGGGGTGCTGGAATGGAAAAAATATGACTAGCCCCTGATGAGATATGTTGTGTATATGCATAGGAAAAAAATAGCTTGGTTAAATCTTAGTTACAACTGGCAAAACTGAAGTAGAAGGCAGTGGGCTCAGGCCAAGGTGGTTGAAATTGTGGGGAAGAACTAATTGTTAAGCAGGTAAGCTCAAACGATATAAAATACTTTTCAGGCATGATTCAAGAGCATACTTTCTCACCATCACTCTGGAAACAAATGAAAGCTCTAGAAATCAAATGTTGGACTGCTGCAGGGTCTCTGTCTAGCTACACATAGACTTAAACCTTGGTTTCAAACTGCCAGTTATTACAACACTGTTCTATAGCTGTACAGTGTAAAGCTTATGTGAATTTGACAGGTGCTGGTAAAATCTCAAAGCAGCAGTACACATTATTCATAAACTCTTATACAATTACCCCCCATACTTATTTAGTGATCAGACTACAGATTGTGAAACTGTAGCTCTGACCATCATATATTAATTTATGGCACCAGTGGGCCATTCAAAGCCTGCAGCCCTTATCACTTACATAATTAGCAGCAGAACTATAAAAGATTTAAACCCTGTAACTCCTCTCCATCACAACAGCTTTAATAAATATTAATTGTATAATTTCACACATTTAAAAATACAAGAGTCAGATAAAATTGTGTAG
>NC_056741.1:1293628654-1293656542 GCF_019279795.1 Protopterus annectens | reverse complement strand
ATATGTTTTTTAATACACTACTTATGTTATATTTAGGGCATGTCCCATTAAGTATGTGGGCTGTGCAACCATGAGTCAGTCATTCAATAAAGGAGAAAGTAAAATTTGCTGTCTTTTTACGTAATACAGTAAAATCAGCTCATTGATATCACAGTTGTGCTCGGTTATTGATTTGAGTTATTAAAGACCCAAAAGTCCTACCACCAACATGGTAGAACTTTGTAGAAGAGGTTGGCATAATGATTAAGGTCCTAAGCTCACAGATAACAAGGTAGAGGGTTTGATTTTGAACTCTGGCTATTGGCTAGGCTTGTAGTAGTCTGCAAACTGATAGCTTAGTGTTTATCTATGAACATGAACTATGAACATATGTATATTACTTGAACTTGAGGGACTACACTTTAAGGGTGGACCTGTTGTAGATTAAGGAAAACAAAGACATAAATTATATTGTAGAAAATAACATGATTTGGGTAAGAAACCCTTGGCACAGATAACAAGTTAAAACACATCAGTCTTATAAAAGGAAACAATTTGTAAAAGTTTTTTTAGGGAAAGGAAAGAATAAGTTAACAAAACTGTACAAAAAAGTGAAAAGTGCTTGTGTATGTGTTTTTTAGCAACAGTCCTTACGTGGTAAATGCAGTAACAGACAGGGTGTTGTGTTAGACAATAAGGATAGATAAACTGTTGTGTCTTTTGGTTTTTCCCGGTTAGGGCCGCCACAGCAGAACTCTGGTCCGCTAATGATTGGCAGAAGACTTTTACGTGCCGAGTTGCCAGCCCTGATGCACAACCTTCAATGAAGGTATGCCCCTTCATGCATGTCTCCACACAGAAGACGCTTTAGCTGAGAATCGAATGGACAACATCTTGCTGTGAGGCGACAACGCTACCGCAGCACCACCACCGTAATAAGGATAGATACGTGTGTAATATATATGGTCTAATAAGGATAGATACATGTGTAATATATATGGTCTATTTAGCCCAGTGTGAAGGATTCCTAAGCTTCTGTGTGTGCAACACAACTACAGTCCTGAAAGTTAAAAGCATTACAACACTTAGATGTTATTAAAAGGGGAGACTGAGAAAATGTGATTAATGTCATTTACTTGTGTAAACTTTTATGTCAAAAGTTAAACAAATACTTATTTCATGTTTTACAGAAACTGTAAGGTGATATGAGGGGAGGGGGACATGGAAAAATTCTGGAAAAACATAAACTGCATTGGTAACTACACCTCAGTGCATTAAATTATATAAATTATCTGTAAAAGGAAAATGTGTTATTGAAGGATTACACCACCAGATGAAGCTTCAAATCTGTTTAAGTGAAGATAGCTCATAGATACATAATACTATTTATTGTTTTTATGTAGAGAAAATGATTATTAAGTTGATTGGAGTAATTATTATCCATACTTTTGTTTTATTCATCTGTTCTTTGAAACATTACTTTGCTTTACAGAGCAATATTTATTTAATGTACTTAATATGAGATAGTGCAGCACTGATGTTTCAGGGTAATTGTACACCAACCACTGAGTTTAACACTTAGGGTAAGTGACGTTATTTGATTATTCAGTAAATGCTTTGAGCCATCTGATGAAATCCTGAAGTTTTATGAATGAAAATACAAATAGTAGTTTTAAGTAAATGGTTGTGTTAAGCAGACTGTTTTTGTACATTTTTTTTAAATTTGCACACATTAGTACTCCACATGTTGGCAGTTCGGTTTTACTTGTAATTGTTGTTTGTTGAAATTTCGGTTTAATGCCTTTTATGCTATGAAGAGGGGTCCACCTTATACTCCTTATTCCCTCTCAATTTTATGGTGAAATGGATGACAATGAATTATTGGGTACAGCAAGAGAAAAAATAGTACCAGCATAGCTTTAACTCAAGCCATAAAGTTTGGCATTCAATGGACTGGTACTGGTGTGGGTCCGGTGAACAAATAATTTCTCAGTTCCCATTCTAACAGAGGATACAAATAACAGTTTTACAGCAATATTGAGCATGCAAAAATTACCCTTCCATTATTGCTATTACGGTGTTACATCCTTTTGTATTCAATGCAGAATGAATATTAAAAAGATATTGAGAAAAAATAATTAATACATGCATCTTTGCATTGAGTTAATTTATATTTTAGACTGTCAGAATTAGTTAATTCCTAAGGGGTTGACTGTAAGTTAGATGTTGACAGGGAGTAAAACAACCCCAGAATTGCAAAGAGAATGAATGGCATGTAGTGTTAAACAGTCCTAGAAGGGGATTTATGAAGTCTTTGCTTAAGTTGTAATGAAACTGAAATACAACCTTAAAGAAATAAGTTGGAACCTTTGTTGTGATATCCCCACTCTGGGCCAGTAATGAAGGAGCCTGAATCCTCACCATTGACACTGTAGAGGGATGTTCACTTGGAATACAAATGGATACACTCAGTATGTCCAGATGCAGACCTCTCTGCATCAAGTACACTTTCTCTTAAGAGCACACAGGAAACACACTCAGCCCAAGGTCTGGATTTCTCTCTCTCTGTCTCTTCCCAGGTGCCTAGTAAGGCTCCCCACTGACAGAGCTGTACAATTACGTCCTTAGTTGAGTGTCAAAGTCAAGTCCTTCACCACCCTCTCTGTAAAACTAGTGCTTCATGTCCCCACTCCAACTACCACACACACACACACACACACACACACACACACACACACACACACACACACACACACACACACACACACACACACACACACAGTGAGATTTAATTTTCACTCACACGCACACACACACACACACACACACACACACACACACACACACACGCGTGCATGCACACACACACACACACACACACACACACACTGCACACACACACACACACACACACACACACACACACACACACACACACACACACACACAGTGCACACACACACACACACACACACACACACACACACACACACACACACACACACACACACACACACACACACACACACACACACACACACACACACACACACACACACACACACACACACGCACGCACACACACACACACACACACACACACGCAGCGAGATTTAATTTTCACTCACACGCACACACACACACACACAGTGAGATTTAATTTTCACTCGCACACACACACACATATATATATATATATATGTATATGTATATATATATATATATATATATATATATATATATATATATATATATGGGAAAGGCTGTCACAGATTACCTTTTCTACCAACTTTGCCCAGACTATAAGGTAGATTCACTGCCACCTGCTAGGATAGGATCTAATAGCCTCTGGGATATTGCTGGGGAATTTTTCATCCCAAAGGGCATCTTTGTAAACTCATATAATCCAAACAGAGTCACAAAAGCTGACCTATCTCTAGCAGTGGGGGTCAAGGGCACCTGCCAGTAGCCCTTGGTCAGATCAGTAGTGGTCAGATACTTAGCCCCACTTGGCTGCTCTAAGGCTACATCTGTCCTAGCCATGGGGTAAGCATCTGACTCTGTGTGACTATTTAGTTTCTTGTAGCCCACATAGAATCTTGTGCTGCCATCTTTCTTTGGTACCAGCACCACTGGGGAGGCCCAGGGACTGCTGGACTCCTGGATTACCCCCATTTCCAATGTTTCCTGTATCTCCTCCCTCAGAGTCTGTCTGATTCACTCAGGCACACTGTACAGGGCTGCTGAATGGGCCTTTGGGGTCCTGTATCCCCATGGTGTTGCATTAGTTGGGTGCATCAAGGTTTCCTGGTGAACATGCCCCCAAACTCCTGTAACTGCTCATATTTCTCTAACTTGAGTAGGGGATAGCCACTGGGACACTGCTATTCCTTCCACTTAGGTGTCCATCAGAGCCTCACTGAGATCATTCACCTGTTCCCCATCAGACTCCACCTGTCATCGACTGCAAATACTCAGCACAAGGGCCTCCCTATCATGGTAAGGCTTCATCATGTTAACATGGTACAATCTGTGCCCCTGCCTCCTGTCTAGCAGTTCTACCATGTAGTTAACATCACTGGCCTTCCTTACCACTTTGAAGGGTCCCTCCCAAACTGCCTTTAGCTTATTGTGTCTGACAGGAATGAGAACCATAGCCTGATACTTCATAACATATTCTCTGGCTCGAGCAATCCTGTCATACCAGACCTTTTACTGCTGCTGGGCTCCTGCCAGGTTCTCTTGGCCAAGCCCATGAGCTCCCCAAGCTTTGTCCTGAGGTTTAGGAGATTAGTCACAACAGACTCATGTGGGATTCACATTCAACCTCCCACTCATCACAAATCAAATCTAAAAGTCCTTTCACCCTAGGCCCATACAGCAACTCAAAAGATGAAAAACCTGTGGATTCCTGGGGTACTGCTCTGTAAGC
This sequence comes from Protopterus annectens, assembly GCF_019279795.1. NCBI lineage: Eukaryota > Metazoa > Chordata > Ceratodontiformes > Protopteridae > Protopterus > Protopterus annectens. Next base: position 1,293,652,131 of record NC_056741.1, on the reverse strand, counting down.
AAAAGGCAGATGGGGCAAATGTTTGTCCTACTTTCTCTTAAACTGGCCTGCAAATGCCTGTAGCATGGTCTTTAATGTAGAGTTTAACATCTCCACAAGATCATTATTCTGAGGATGGTAGAGGTGGTCTTTAGGTGCTTCACCCCACAGTGCTTCCACAGAGAAGCCACCAGGTCTGACATGAAATTGGTACCTCTGTCAGCCAGTATTTCTCCTGGGAATCCTACCCTGCTGAAAATCTCTAACAAAGCATTTCCACCTTCTCTGCCTTGATGGAGGAAAAAGCCACTGCCTCAGGGTATCTAGTAGCATACTCTACTATAACCAGGTTATACTTCTTCCCTATGGAACTTGGGGTACTCAGAGGCCTCACAATATCCATAACTACCCTCTGAAACAGCTCCTCAATCACAGGCAAAGGCATCAAAGGAGCTTTGACCTTGTCTCCTTCCTTGCCTACTTTTTGGCACTGCTGACAGGTCCTGCAGTACCCTATTACATCCTTTGCAATCTCAGGCTAATAAAGGTTCTGCATAATACATCTCTTGGTCTGCTTTATACCCATATGACCTGCAAAAGGAAAATCATGGGTTATGATTAGAAGTACTAGATGGTAGGCTGTAAGCACTACCAACTGCTGTATTATGTCACCCTCTAGTCCTCCCTCAGGGGTCCACTCTCTATACAGTAACCCTTTGTTCAAGTATACTGATTCCCCCTTTCCTTGAGAATCATAGGTATCACAAGGGATAAGAAACTAAGAGTAATGCTACTCAACGCCAGAAGTCTAAACCTCAAAATGCACCAAAACTCCTCTTTTAGCAGAGAACATCGATATCTGTGCAGTAACAGAAACCTGGTTCAGGGCTCCCGAGAGCACCCCAGCACTACCAGGTTATACCTCATACCATGCTTTTGGCGAAAAACTGGACTTAACCGAAAAAAAGAGGGGAGTATCGATATTCATCAAAGATACCCACACCTCCAGGTTGGTGGCAAAGCACGAAGCATCAGAGACTATCCATGTGCAACTAACAGTGGCTAAAACTGCCTTCCATTTTATAGCCTGCTACAGACCACCCTCCCAAACCCAGGAACCCCACTCGGCCTTCCTGAGAACACAGGAAAATATGAAGGTCTCTCCAAACACCATTATATTGGGCGACTTCAACTACCCAAACATAGACTGGGAGCATTACTCTAGCTCCAACACCCTAGCCCAAAGGTTCCTAGAATTTATAAACTCAAATGCTATGGAACAACTTGTTACCACTCCCACAAGAGGGGAAAACATACTGGACCTGATCATCACCAACATGGGGACTCTATGCTCCAGACCAGAAGTGTATCCCTCACTGGTAAGATCAGACCATAAACTAATCTCACTGGATATTCACATCACGACCCCACCCCTGCCCAGAAAACCACAGTGAAAAACTCTAAAGCAAATTCTCCTCAAAACCGAGGTGGAATCCTTCAAAGCCCCCGGCCCAGACTGCAGAATCCTTTATAAACGCATTCTATGAACACCTTCAGGAATGCATGGATCATGCGATCCCAAATAAAACCAAGACCCAATCCTCCAAAGGCAGACGTCCTGTCTGGTGGACCCCAGCCATAAACAAACTATACAATAAAAGGAGGAAGCTACTAAATGATAGAGCAAAATCCCAAAAAGGGAAGGCATCACTGATCAGTATTAGCAAAAAACTACGGGCACTCATAAAATTGTCTAAGGCCAGCTTCGAGAGAAAAATTGCACAGGACACTAAGGATAATCACAAGGCTTTCTTTAGTTATGTTTGGAACCTGGGTGGGAATTCCCAGATATGCTCAGAAATAGTCCAAAATGACAAAAAATACACTGAACCCACAGACATTGCCAACATCCTAGCTGACAGGTTCAGTGCAAACTTCTCCCCCCCCTCCCCACCAAAAGGGCAAATATCTATCCCAGCAGAGTGATGCCCCCCTGACTTCTCAGATGCTCAGGTAAGAGCCGCCCTCTCCAAAGCAAAAAACACAGCATCAATGGGACCAGACGGTGTCCCGGGCTGCGTCCTACATGAACTCCAAGAAGAGCTAAACCCAAACATAAAACTACTGTTCAGTCTCAGCCTTACTACAGGATATGTGCCCAAAGAGTGGTGTACAGCAACAGTGGTCCCTCTCCACAAAGGTGGTGCCTCAACGGATCCTGGAAACTATCACCCCATAAGCCTGACTAGCTTGGTCTGCAAAGCTATGGAAAGGATCATCATGGACCTCATAAATAAAGATATTGGGGAGCTACAGACACTGGATCCTACTCAGTTCGGCTTTGTTAAGGGCAGATCCTGCCTCTTAAACCTGGTTGATTTCTTTGAAACAGTCACCAAGGCCATTGACAAAGGGAAGGTGGTCCACACAGCCTACCTGGACCTCGCAAAAGCCTTTGATACAATGCCCCACTCGGGCATTATAGATAAGCTCACCAGCTTAAATATAAACCCCATATGTCACTAGATGGATTGCAAACTGGCTCAAGGACAGAACCCACATGGTTAGAATTGCTGGAGCCATGTCAGACTCCAAACCAGTTACAAGTGGTGTCCCACAAGGCTCAGTCCTGGGACCTCTCTTGTTCGGTATATATTTCTCGGAGGTACAGGCCAACATGGAAGGACTGTGGCTGTCCAAGTTCGCAGATGACTGCAAACTGGGTGCCATAATCGACTCTCCAGCCGACACAAGCATCCTCCAAAAGGGCCTCATAGAAACAGACAACTGGTGCCAGAGCCATGGCCTCAAGCTAAATTCCAGAAAGTGTATAGTCATCCCCTTTGGCAAAAACAAAGTGCCCACAAATTACCACATAGGTGGTAATCCATTAAGTACAGAAATTAGGGACCTGGGGACCCAAGTTGATAGCAATCTCTCATTTGACAACCACGTGGCCAAAGTGGTTAGAAAAACATTTTATATAGCCCACCTAATCATGAAGGGATTCACATCTAGATCAGGGGAGGTCATCGTGCCTCTTTACTCATCCCTCATCAGGCCCATAATTGAGTACAATGCCCCTTTTGGGATGTACCTTACCAGACACCTGCAGCAACTGGAAAGACCCCAAAAGTACCTCACCAAGAGGATCAAAGGGCTCAAACAGATGCCATATGCTGCCCGGTTAAAGAAACTCCAGCTCTACTCAGTGGCATACCGCCTGTTCAGAGGCGATCTGTGCCTTATGTATAAAGCCATGTCCAACCCGGAATTAATGGACATGCTGCATTTCAGAAAATCCAAATCCCATCGAGCTACGCACTCGAGAGACTTGAACCTCAGCACTGAAATAAATAGGACATGCTGGAGGGACAGATTCATAACCCAGAGGCTCCCTTCACTCTGGAATAAAATCCCAGTCCAGGATAGGCAGAGTCCCTCATTGACTCTCTTCAAGAGGAATCTTGATGAGTGGATGGGAGATCGGTATCACTTCTGTGTCACTGTTAGACAGAGGCACAGTATACTAACCTCGAAAAAAGGGCATAGCAAAATAAATTTAAAATGGGTGGCAAAAGCCAAAAACATTCTGGCTAGGCTTATAAATGCCCTAGGGCAGATAGCCTAGTATGAACCTATGAACCTATGAACTACCTCCATCAAGCCTTGAAATGTAGAGTCTGAGAGTTGAGCCTTTTTCAACTGTATCTTTATAACTCTTCCCACCCCTCCTTCCACAGGAAGTCTGGTATCCTCTAACAGCAGTTTCTCACTGTCAGCCTGGGTACTACTACTCACCCCTGTCCTTGCAGTCACTCTGTCCAAGGGAACATCAATACCTACCAGCAGCTGTGGATTATCTTCAGGCTCACTGATGCAGAGTAGCTCCCTCCCTGAAATACCCACCTCACCAGCCCTGACTTCAGGTGTGATGTCTGTCTGGGTCTCCCCCAGGCTACCAGACCCACATGCCTGTCTCCAAGCCTGACTGCATGTAACTGCATGCACACAAGGTACTTCATTATCAAAAATCTTTCCCTATCAGGACATCTGAAGGGATATCCTCTAACACACCTACTTGTTTGCTCCCTTTTCCACCCTCCCAGTCAAGGTGAGCTCTGGCCAAAGGCAGTTGGGATGGGATCCCTCCTAAAGCACTGACTGGAGTGGACTGCCCAAGCAAGTACTGCTCCACTTTAAGCACAGCAGGCTTCACAATGGTTATGTCAGAGGCTGTCTCCCTCTTAGCAGTGGCCTGTTTTGCATCCACTAAGTCTGGATATAAACTCTGATGATAGTTTGGTACCCCTATTGTCTCCAGACAACTTACCACTGACATACTGTTATTTCCATTTGCTGGATCCCCCACCTTTTTTTCCCACCTTGCCTCCATGGACATCTATATCATACATGGCCCCACTAGTTATATTTAAAAATGTAACCCTTGAACCTGGCCGTGTACCTGAACTAGTGGCTTCTCCTGCTACTGGTGGACTTTGTTCGGGTGGTTTAGGCTCCGCACCATGGGTTCCCTTATATACATGTGCAGCACTGGGTATCTCCTTCCTGTGCAGTGGTGCCCTGCTTGCTAAGTAGAGATCCCGCCCCCCCCACCTCATCTGCAGAATTACACTTTTGGTCATGCTAACCAGATTCTCGTGTCCTCCTGTAAAGTGCTAAGGGTTTGTTTCCTCACCAAAATGTCTGCCAGCCCTTTGAAAGTAGTGGCCTGACACCCAATCACACACCGTCTATGAAAATAAGTGCTTAACACAGCAATATAATCGCACATAGTTTCATCTGCCTTGCATTTATACTCACATAATTTTTCTGTAAGCTTCGGGTGTTAACTTACAGCATTTAAGTAAACAACATTTGACTTTATCATAATTTAAGCAATCAATATCAGACAATTTAGAAACAGCAGTTACAGCTTTACCATAGAGTAAGGGGGTCAGGAACTGTACCCAGAGCCCTCAGTTAACACTATACTGTTTACATATTCTTTCAAATATATGAATAAAACTATCAAAATTACCACCCTCTGTAAATTGTGGAAGAAACTTACTGAATTTTATTGCTACTGGGGTTTGGTTATTCCCTTCCCCATTACCTCCATGACCCTGTCAAAGAGTCAGCATCCCTCTCGTGTTGATATACCTTCTCATTTCTTCAGCCGCCAAACACTGCAGTCTCTCTGCTGATTCTAATTCCATCTGTTTCTCCCTTTCTTCAGCCTCCAAACACTACAGTCTCTCTGCTGATTCTAATTCCAAATGTTTGGCCTTCAGTTCAAGTCTCTCTAACTCCAGATGAATTTTTAAACCCTCTGAGAAAAAGGTGAACTGTCCTGTTTCTAAGAGCTGCAAATTCCCATTAACAGACTGGTTATCCTCCTGGTTGATGGTCTGAGCTATGACTAAGGCTGAAATTATTTCCTCTTTAGTCAGGTTGGCATGCTCCTGTCCTTTGGCTTCATACACCTTGGCCAACTGGTTCTTTGTCATCCTGCCATAATTCTCTGCTGATACTTTTGCCCACCTTCCCTGATTAAACTAAACTAACAAAGAAATAAATAGAACTGTTGTGAAATGAAACTCTGAATGCTTACCTTGTGGTTGCTTGAGAGTACACCCATCTTTAGTGCAACTGCCCACAGGCTACAGAAGCTCAATTAATATCCAGACCACTTCTCACCAATATGTGATGCTCCCACTCTGGACCAGTAATCAAGGAGCCTAAATCCTTACCACTGACACTGGAGAGGGATGTTCTCTTGGATTACAAATGGATACACTCAGTATTTCCAGATGCAGACCTCTCTGCATAAAGCACAATTTACCTCAAAAGCACGCAGGGAATACACACAGACTGGGGTCTCTCCCCAGGTCCAAAATAAGACTCCCCACTGGAATAGCTGTAGGGTTACATTCTCAGCTAAATGTCCAAGCCAAGTCCTCCACCACTCTCTCCGTGAAACCAGTGCTTCATGTCTCTACTCCAAGTAGCTCACACACACACACACACACACACACACACACACACACACACACACACACACACACACACACACACACACACACACACTCTCTCTCTCTCTCTCTCTCTCTCTCTCTCCGAGATTTAATTTTCACACATGCATACCTGGGAAAAGCTGGCACAGATTACCTGCTCTACCAACTTTGACCAGACTATATGGTAGATTCATTCCCACCAGTCAGTTACTATAAGGCTCTTAAAAGGGGATCCAATTACAATGAGTGGAATTAATATTAATACACATGATAAGGCTAACCAAGCAGCCAGCCTTTAGGAGTGGCCAGAGTTATCACCAAATAAATATGTGCAAATACTCTCAAAGCATAAATATTTCCTAAAAGGACCAGCCACAATGAAAAATTTTAATATATTTAATAATAAATAATAAAAGAAAATACTAAATATCTATTTACAGTAAACACCAGAGTTTCAACCACAGGAAATATTGAAATAAGACAGATGAATACATTCACACAGATACAGAATACAGTGCTTTACTAAGCTTACCATTTTTCCTAACTAATCTAAAGAGTTACTATTCCCTGGTTCACTTTCTAGAGCAAAGCAAGATGAAGTAGGTGAGGCATCCTTCTGTGTCAGCTTCCAAGAAAAAGATTACTCAGTCTGACTGAGAGACTTCTCAATATATTATCTAAATATTTTTTCTGAGACAGCTTACAGAATGATATCACATTTGGTCATCTGACTCTGTTTCCCACACTATCACCAACACTAGAAGCTGCCAGGATATTAGTACCTATGTGTTACCATGCACACAGATAGAACTTTGTTCAGGTCTGCTATAGCTTCTGGAAGCCATAAAAACAATTTCAAACCTCTACCCTTCCAGAGTAGCAATTAGCTCCCTGCTAGAGACATTAAAAAAGGCTTCCTAATACTTGCTTTCCCAGAAATTTTGTCTCTGGTTGCAACCAAAATTGTAATATACAATCTTTATGGCTTAATTTAATTTCAACTATTTTTCAAAGTTAGCTGGGACTGAGATTAACCTCTTCTCTTCCAGTATCCTCTGTTAAAACATACACATTTAATTCAGTTACAATACAGTCAGGACCCACTGTTGGCACATTTTTAACACAAGCAACTTTATAAATATATTTTCAACACAAGCAATTGTACAAATCAGTTTGATATGCAAATGACATGTAATTCTTTACAAAATTCCAGCTAGCTGTGCTGGCATATGTTAATCATCCCCTGCCCTAGTTCTTCTGGCATGGCTGGCAATACCTAAGGTCATCACACATGCATATCGAATTACAGCACTAATCATGTAACCAGTCTAATAGGATGAATATTTATGAGATGCTTGAGTTGAAAGAAAGAAATATGAAGGAATGCACAGTCTGTAAATTACTGAGGAATTATAAGATTACAAAAAGGGTTTCATTGATGCAAGGCAATAAGGATTTACCAGAGGCAACAGAACAATGCAATTTCTAGAAATCAGTGACTGGTCAATCAGCATTGTATAAGAGGAAAACTTTTAGTGGATCTATAGCTTTCATCCTTGACTACAAAAAAAAAAACGCCTGTTTTGTAGACATGGGAAATGAGTCCTCAAACCGGTACATTTATTTACAGAGATCAATAGGAAATTGTTCTAACCAAGACATATGAAAAAAGTGGGACCAAACCTAAGAAAAAAACATGATACCAAAAAAGAATGTAATCCATTTTCACAGAGATCTTATCAAGGTCAGGGAATGAAGCAAGAAAACAACAGGGGAAGAACAGTTAGGCAGTAAATATCTTGAACTTTAATCACATGCATTTATATATCAGTGAAACTTCAGAACTTTGAAAAGGATTAACTTTTGCACTTGCAGCTGGGACATCTTTAACAGGCACTACTATTAATTAAAGTTGTAAGAAATAAATCTAAATTTCTATCTGTTGTTTTAAAGACAGTGTTTATCATACAGATAGTAATATTCTGTGAAAACTCAGTACTTTTACCCTCCTCTCCTAAATTATACATTGGCAGTATTTGAGAAATAGTGTGAAATAGAAATCAGGAGCCAATTATTTAATGAGAGTAAGAGAAAAGTCTATAATTTAACTAGAAAAGATAAAAAAATATATAAATTCACTTAAAATAATGATTTGAAAATTATGTTAGTAGCTAAAAGGGTTTAATGATAATGCAGAATGAGGATTATGTTTATATGCTAAAGATGGATTTACAAAATGCAATATTTTATAGAAAGAAGAGCAAGACATAGATGAATAATGCATACAAACAGATCAATGCATTGTTAGAAAAACAGGCAAATAATGGTTATACAAAGAAAGGCTAAACCTTCCTTAATTTGTTGGCAGTAGGAACCATTTTGCCTTACCCTTCTGACCCATAGTTTCTGCCAGGGATTCAAAAAACAAATCCTTGGCAGTATGTATAACAAATCATGCTTAGGGTTGTAATTAAGACATTAATGATTTTAGAACTAGGATTAAAGCAAGAACTGTGGACGATAACACTGTTTACAAAATGGGCGAAGTGTACATCTTCACCCTGATTGGACAGTGAATATTCTCCAGCAGGGTGTTAATGTACAGGTAATGTCTAGTTAAAAAAAAAAGTCTGTCACTTCCTGGTAGTATATTAAGCTGTCATGAAGCTTGGACAGAAAGTGAATGGCCACCATATTTATGCTCACTAAATGTGGCTTTGATGTTTAGCAAACATAAAATTAAAATAAGTAAGACTCACTAGTGTGTGTGTGTGTGTGTGTGTGTGTGTGTGTGTGTGTGTGTGTGTGTGTGTGTGTGTGTGTGTGTGTGTGTGTGTGTGTGTGTAGACTTAAAATATTTATATAACTTTTGTTATGGATGCAAAATAATTCATCCAACAAAAATTACATATGCTAGAGCAAGTTTGAAACATTATGTGGCTAAGTTAAAACTATAAAAAAATAGAAAAAAATACAAAACATGACAGCTAGCCTGTTCTATAAGCACAGTAATGCTCTTCAGGATGGGAGTCATCAGTGAATTCTTATTCTTCCACAGGTGGTAAGGCCCTCAGCCTGCAGTATCAAGCCTCACAACACCCCTGCAGATGAGTTAATTCTCCGATAATGCCCATTCTATCAGCAATTATTGCATGCTTAGGTCATAGTGAACATCTGTGCATTGTAAACATCCATTCCCATATACAACCGAGTGTGCAGCTACAACTTGTAAAAACAACCAAGGCAAGTCTGGTAACATGCAAAACTGAACATATAATTGTAAAACCACTTAGCACTTTCACCCATCAATTCTGTGGGTATAGTGATGTAGCCAATCACCTTGTCACTTATTTTGTTTGATATCATTGAAAACCTGATGGATAAACACAAGACTGTTTTTTTAACACTAATCGACTGCTGTTAATAATATTGCTGAAATAATAAATATAGTGTAATTGTTGCACACATATATATTATACTTGCAATATCATGGACACTTGCATAAAAACAAAATATATTTAAAAATATATTAAAAATATGTATGTATAAATTATGGTAAGTATTAATAGATAAATATAAATATAAATATTGTAAATGTAAAATATGAATATTGTTTATTAAAAAGTATATGCATATGTAATTGTCTATTAGTATATAAATTATTAATTACTAATATGAATATTAAAAATTAAAAGTATTTTATGTTTGTAATTAAATAAGCGTTAAGTCTTAACTGCCACAGACATTCTTTCGCTTCTAGTAAATTATTGTCATCACCTCCCTTGTTTGTACTGTAAGGAATCCTGTCAATGACAAAGAATATAAACCTTTTGAAATCTTTACAACTGATACTGTGTGTATATAGAGAGTTAGTCAATTTTTTATTTTTTATATCTCTATTATGTTCCATTATGCGGTCTCTAAGTTTCCTAATAGTTTTTCCCACATAGTAAGCAGAACAGGATAAACATGAGGCCAAATATACCACCTTTTTGGTATTACAATTACAATGGTCTGGGCATTTAATAGATCTACCGTAATTGTATACTGCTACATATGGGCCATCGTTCACATATTTACATGCCCTGCATAGACCGCATTTACTCATTTTTTAATTTTTGTACAACTGATTGTTCGTATTACTCTCCAAATATTCTTTTAAATTCTTACCCCTACTGTAAGTAATCTTAGGATAATTGCCTAAAATATTAAAAATCTCTGTCTTGCTAGAAAATATATTGGTCCATGTCTCATTTAGTATGTTGACAATCATATTGGAACCTTCATTGTATGGTAATATGAAGGCATCTTTTTTGTTCGTAGTGTTATCTACTTTCCCCTGTGCTACATTATCTAGTCCAAATTTTAGAATAGGTCTATAGGTGTGATTTCTTTTAAACAATATTTCTTTTTTCAGTTCAAAAAGCAATTTTTGTGGGTAGCCTCTATCTAGGAACATATTAATAAGTTTATTAATTTCAATAATAAATTGATTGTCATCGCTTATAATACGTGATAACCTGACCATTTGACCTTTAACTAAATTCCTTTTTTGAAACTGTGGATGATTACTACAACAGTGTAGGAAAGAATTTGAATAAGTTTTCTTTCTAAAGATGTTTGATTCTATACTGTTCTCATTTATGTGGAATAAAATATCCAAATAATCACAGTCATTTTCGTAAATTTTGTGAATAAAAGTCAAAAAAGTTGATGTAGTTTCAAGAAATTATAAAAATTCTAAAATTTCTTCTTTACTACCTTTCCAAAAGATTAATATGTCGTCCAAGAACCTGCAATACAGTGTTATATTAGACCAATACTCGGAAGTGAAGATATTTTGTTTTTCCCATTCGGCCAGCACTAAATTGGCGTATATGAGTGCACATCTGGCACCCATAGCTATGCCTGCACGTTGCTTAAAATATTCACCCTCCATATAGATCTAATTATTAGCTAACACCATTTCCATTAACTCAATCATTAATTTTCATTTGACAACATGCATCCCACTGAATTTGGACAAACTAGCCTCAAACATAGTCAGACCTAATTCATGGGGTATGACTGAAAATAAGTTTACTATATCTATGGTCACCATAACAGTATCTTTATAAGTGTTGCATGTTTTTTAATAACTTCTAGACAGTGCCACAAATCCTTGAGGATGTGTGGTAGACAAGCCAGGGTATCTTTACAGTTGACATCAATATAGTGGGCCAAAGGTTCCAATTTTGAGCCCTTGGCTGAAACTATTGGTCTAAAAGGTGGGTTGTTAATATTTTTGTGAATTTTAGGTATTCTGAAAATGGAAGGAGTAATGGGAAACTCAACCATAAAATATTCATATTCATCCTTACTTATCATACCTTCCATTAAAAATCGTAAAGTTGCCAATCCACCTTAGTGTAAGCCCTGCTTATCTCATATTTAGATATCTTCTCATAAGTTTCACTGTCACCAAGCATACTTGTCATCCTGTTAAGGTAATCAGTCTTTAACATCACCACAACACCCCCTCCCTTACCAGGTTTCATAACTCTGCATCTATCAGTACAGGTTAATTCTCTTAAACAAAATCTTTCTGCTGTAGTTAAATTATCATTCTCTATCATTGACTTTTAAAGTGTTCTCTGAATTTGAACCTCACATAACATTTCAAATAAATGAATGGTAGGATTCTCAGGGGTATAAAAGTACTAGTTATTTTTAATTTGAAACACCTAGAATCAGGTTCAATTCTGTTATTCTCATTAGCAAAACACAGTTTAAGGTTTAATAATCTTGTGAACAATTTTAAATTAATTATTTTTTTTCCTATATCAATTTTAAACATAGGAACATATGAAAAACCTTTTTTAAAAGGTTTGATATAATCAAACGTGAATTTTGTGTCAGTATAGTTATATAGTGTGAATCCACCATCAACTAATATAGAACAGCAGTCTATTTGCTGAAAACTAACTTGTTCCAAGATGGTGTTTTGGACAAGATTACAGTCAATGTTTAACTCAAAACTGTCTTCAATATTTGAAACGCAACCACCTTCTTCCATTGTCATCAATGTCTCACAAATGTTGTTATCTGCACCATGTACTGACCATTCATGGTTGTTTGAATTTGAATTTACTATGGACCCTTCACACCCAACATCCCTTATATTTAGAATTGGGAATGTGTCCTGTATCTTGTGGTATTCATATTTTGATTCTGTTGCCGATAATGGCCCTGCTGGCAGTCACGTAATCATTCTGACCTCCTTACCACTGTTTCTCCTAAAAAAACGTTGTCATTATCTTTATTAAATTTACCTTGTGTTTCTCTTAAATTGTAATTGTGTCTATTATATTGTTCTGTGTCGTGTCTTTCTGTAATATCATTTTGATCTACAGGGACAGCACTATCATTGTGAGACTCAAAAGTCCGCTTACTGTATTTGAATTCTTTGAAATGTGTGTATACTTTGTTGTTAGCATAGTCATTACTGTCCCTGAGAAGCTTGTTATTTTTTATTTCCAATCCCTTGTGTATAAAATCTATCCATGTCATTAACTATATTAGCAAATCGGTGTTTGTTAAATTCAAATAACAAGTCATTCCGTATGCTTTTGTCCAAACATATCAAAGTTTCATTTAGTTGGCCAAGTTTGATATTATTGTATTAGTCTCATTAGGTCCATACCAGTTTTATCAAACAGTTGTAAAAGTTCATTAAAAAGTTCAGAATTATAATCAAAGCCAAAAGGAAGTTTAAAAATACGTAACCCCTTTGGCACCTGTTTGAGCTCCAAGGACCTTTCAAGAAACACATTATCCATCTGCAATGACTTAGAAGTTTTCAGTTCCTTTTCAAATTCGTTTAGTTGTTTATTTAAGGTCCCCATATCCTTGTTGTTCGACCTAGTCACTGCCGAGAAACTGGGTGCTGATAGTAAGTCCTTTATATCCGTGAAACGTCTAGTTGTTGGAAAATTATCCTTATTGTTGTCCCTAGCATTCATAGTGGTGTTCTGAGGTAGAACATCAAACTTGCTACTTCCTGTCTTTGCAGTGTTCGTTCCTCCTCCAACAGAACCCCTCGAACCATCACTAGCCGACGGAAGATGTTGAGTCGCACCCGGTGTGGAATGTAATGTGAAAATTTGTTCCTCTGTGTCTGTAAGGGAAACATTAACTCTGTTCGATGTAACAGGTGTAGGGTCTAATACCTTGTTCATGTAGGGCAGCTAGGAGGCGTTGAGTAATGTCCAAGTGTTGCTGAAGTAATTGCAACATTCCCATATGTCAGTGTAAATGGTGAGACAAAGCATTTGGTCAGTGTTGCTGTTCTACCCAGTATAATGCTATTAAGTTACTATGTATATTATTAGAAACAGTGCTTAACAATACCTTTTTTCATCTTTGAGTGTAAGGTGTCCAAACACACTTCTGGATTGGCCAACCTAGTGATGGATGCTGGGAGGAAGAGTTCTTAAATAATTCTATTTTCAGTCTAATTTTTTTGCCAGTTATTTCATTTATGATTGTTTGCCTATGGAGGGGCTCCATCAAGGAAATGAATGAATTTATTACTTATATGAATGGCGCTACAAGCTTTGAATTTGAGCAGAATGGAGTGATAAGCAAATAAATATCTTGGATATTACAGTATATGAAGCATATGGACAATCCTCCTTATTGACACAGATATAGTTAGCTTTCAGAGCAGGCATCTTTACAATGCAAAATATAGCCTGGTTAAGGGGTATCTAGTAAGACACTCTATTTTTACCTTGGAAGAATCTTTTACATTAAAATAAGTCTCGGTTCAGTTCTTCACAGTCAGATATCCTGTGGATTTGATAAGTGGTGCTGAAGGAGATTGTAAGTATGTTCCTGCTACATCCATGGCATGGAGAAGGGTGAGAGATCAAAAGGACAGAAGGCAATACTCTTTAAGAATGATTATGTTGTAAGTCAAGGCCAGCAAAGACATTAATTATATTATCAAATATAATTGGAATATGATTTGGGGTAATACAATACCGACTCAGATAGCAAGTGAAAAAAAAGTTTTTTTTTTTCTAAAAAGAAAGCAAAGTTGAAGGTCTCTTAGAAAAAAAGAATGAATAAGCAAATAAATAATTACAGGAAAAAAAATGAAAAGTACCTTTGTGTGTGTGTGTGTGTGTGTGTGTGTGTGTGTGTGTGTGTGTGTGTGTGTGTGTGTGTGTGTGTGTGTGTGTGTGTGTGTGTGTGTGTGTGCGCGTGCGCATGTGTGTGCATGTGAGTGTGCATGTGTGCACACATATATTGCCTGCAGATTTTTGTCAAGTAGTCCTTGTGTGGTAAATCTAATAACAGATATAGTGTTGTGCAGTATAGATAGCTATATGTGCAATACCACTAATGTGGGTTACTTAGCCCAATGTGAAGTATACCTAAGCTTCCATGAGCACAAGACCAGCAGGGCACTGAAAGATAATTAGAACACTTAACATCCTATTGAAAGGGGAGATGGGCTAAATGCCCTTTATCCTTGTAAACACTATATGCCAAAACATTTACAAATTCTCATTTCTTGTTTTATTAAAATTGAAAGTTGACATTAGGGGAGGGAACATGCACGTTTTCTTGAATAAACAAACTGAATTGGCAATTAGCTCTCGGTGCAACAGATTATCCAGGCTAAATTACAGTGTATTACAATGAAAATGTATTTGATACTGAAGGATCCTGTAACTTAGTAGAGATGTTTAGCTGAATATCATATGTAGAAGCACAATATTGTTTTGAAGTATTACTGAAGGGAAATTATAGTTGTATGACGTTGGACTGGAAGTACTGCCACCAAATGTGATATGAAGTTGTAACTACTGCTTCTAAATGTGACACACAGATTGCTGGATGCCACCCACTGTTTTCAAAATGGCTGGCACTCATAGGGGTTTCAATCTACTGCTAACTACCAACTAAGGATGAAATAATAGCAAGAAAGTACACAGAAGTCTGATTTAATAACCAGTTTACAAAGTACAACCTGGCTGTAAGAAAATAAATGGACTATGTACTGCTGTTCTGAGCATTTGCTTCCAAAGTCCACATCTAGAATGGAGTGTACACAGACCACTTAAAGAGCTGAGTCTGGGGCCCATCACTGACACAGGCCCCTGCCTCACCATTATTTCTGTGAACCTTTATCTATGGTAACTGTCTTTCTCACACACTATTATTTACACACACACACACACACACACACACACACACACACACACACACACACACACACACACACACACACACACACACACACACTTCCCCCTGGTAGCTGGCAGAATTCCACAATTTCCCATCACTTTATTCCACACATAGTAGTACTGCCACAACTCTAGAGGAGGCTATAGACTCCTAGTTACCAGTTGCTCTTTAATTAAGCCATATATAAAATATACCAATTAATATTTCTTTCACTGGCAGTGTCTTTATTCATTGTCATGGAAGATGTGTACTATAAAGTTTGCTACCCAAAAGTGTAAATAATAATTACCATTTTGTCAGATAAATAGCAATGCATAAATATAATAAATATAATAAATAAATAAATACCAGCCTCAAGAGCTCCTAAAGGGAAATGAAGGAACTTTACAATGCAGAACTTTCTATTCTGGTTCAAAAAAACAGCAAACAGTGTGTTTTGTTTACTTCTGTTTTATTAATTTCACATCAGGTAAAAGTATACTGGTTTCTTCACAAAGATTCTTACTTCTCACTGTGAATGAAAACAAAATATACAAAAATCAGCAGTAATACAGTATTCAGTATGTTGCAAAGGGAACTTGTGATCATCACACAAAGTGCTGAAGACTGATGCATCATTTTATGAGCTTTGCTACAATTAATTTACTATATCCTAAAAGTTAAACAATGCACAGAGATATAGTTCAGGAGTTACGTGTACACATGAAGTTGTACACTAAACAATAAGCTGCACATTCTAAAAATCATGATTTCACATTAAATTGTGAGTGCTTAGATAAAAACTAATTAGGAGTTTGAGTAAAGTTGCTCCAGTACTGTTCAGGTGGTAAATATCAGAGCACGCATTATAAGTTTACTGTCCTTACCTGATGGCATAGCTAGTAAGTATTGTGCCTGGCTGTCAGCCAGCAGATGTTGAGACACGCCTCCTGCACAGAACGGTATACATGTGACACTACAAAGGTTAGTAAATGTGGGAATTGATTGCAAATCAGTGCAGTATGATCCCATCTTACTGAGAAGTCTTGTAAGCTCCACACACACCATCTAGTGTTACCACTTACAAGTAGAAGTAAGAGGTAAATGAGCTACTGGGGATGAGATAGGTCAGAATTACAATACCAACTAAAGAAGACATGCACACAGGAAAAATATATATTATTAACCAGAAAGAAAATTGTCAGAGTTTAGAAAATTCTGTGCACTGTTATATATGTAGGAACCTGACAGTTTTGAGAATGTTTTCTCCAGTATCACAAAGTGTTGTATCAGAAGAAGATAGTGTACATCAGGGTCTCATCCTCTTTGTGTAGAAATTACTTTACTTAGTAATAGATCAGCATTATACATAACATGCATGTACTAAAAGAAAAGCATTTAAGTGTTATACAACTACTTCCACCTTGACTTCTCTATTCCAACAGATTCAAAGTAATTTGGGACCAATGATTCAATATCAGGTTCTGCTGACATTTTACAGATCAGAAAATGATTTGCTTTTGTTAGTCTTCAAGGCTGTACTGGGAAAGGATTTATAGTTCCCACACTACTGTCCACACGTTAATATACTTCCATCTTTTGTGATAAGCCAGACAGTTCCAAGGTCAAGGGAGACATGTTTTACTAACACGCCTTGAATAGCCACCTTCTTCCAAGTTGTCCCTGTGGGATTGTCACAGGAAATTCCATCCCTGCAACAGAACAGACAATATATTGATTATTTTATCAGAGGTATCTTTCTCTACTTTTAGTTTCTGAAACTTCTCTTTTTTGGCAAAAAACTTAAAACAACTTAGCACTACATTTTCATGAAGTAGACACAGTGTCATGGTATGTATAAACAAAAGCACCATGGGATTCTCAATTAAACCTCACAGCTGTACCAAACTTGTTTCTTGTTACTAAAATGTTACTCTCTGAAATCACTCCAGTCTCTGACCAGCTTGCTCTGTTTTTTTTCTTGTATGTACAAACTGATTTTTAACAAAAGGCTTTTAAGTGTAGTGCTGTTGTTGTGATTGTGAGCTACTTTTTTAAAGCAATCTACTGATTAACTATATTTCATTGTTATCTTCTGCAATTCATTACAGTTTAACTGCATTTTACTGCACTACGTTGTTGTTTAACTGTATTTTTTCATACTGCAAGTTCTGATGTTTTGACTATAAGTGATTAATCTGTGCTTCCTTGTGAGTTTTTACTGTGTTCTTAACCTTAAAATTGAGTAGCATAGTCTAGATACAGGTCTGCTACATCCAAATCTTCAGCTGCATGGTTTTTAACCCTTTTTGAGGTATTCCACTTACAAATTTTCCCTTAGTAGCACTATCATATAGTTAGTACTACTCTTACACATTCCTCGCTTTACCCTCTTAGCGCTTTCATTTTCTGAGAAATATGGATGGACAATTTCCTACATTTTCTCCTGTCAGTCTGGTTGATATGGACATCCTGACACAATGTAGCAACTGCTTCATGTACAAGGACAACCCTTTACTACTACCACCTAGGAACACAATTTGTGAGAGCTGCAATTACATCAAGCACCTAGTGTCACTGCTCTCTCCCAAACAAACCAGTAAATCTGGCACTGAGAAGGTTGACAACATGAACACCACACCTCAAACACCACCAGCACCTACACAACACCCCCCCCACATATGCGGAGGTCCTCAACAAAAGCATACCCAAACAAAAGAGACCTCAGAGGCATAAACACACGTGAAGTCCACTGCCCACCACACCACACATAGTCCACACACCTGAATCACACAGCCATTAAGGCCTAAGCATAAACACAACATATTAGTCATAGGAGACTCCATTGTGAGACACACAGATGTGTTCCTCACCAGGCTGGATAAGGAGAAAGTCACGGTTAGTTGTTTGTCAGGTGCCAGAATCCACCATATCACCAGTGCACTCAACTCTCTAAACAGGTACTTTTATGACTCTGTCATAATCCATGTTGGAGTGAATGACTTGAGACATCCCTCCCTGGACTATATGAAGAGAGACATGATCGAGCTCGCTGAATATGTGTCCCAGGCAGGTATGTTCCTAGCCTTAAGCAGCATTCTACCATCACCCAGAATGATGCCTCAATACAAATAGAAAATGATTGACTTTAACAATTGGCTTTTGGTGTCATTCCGAAGGGATCCAGTACTTGACAGCCTGGGATGCAATGATTGACAAACCACAATGCTTTGCCAGAGATGGCCTGCATCTCTCTCCCTTGGGCTTCAGGCTCCTGGAAAAGGCTCTTGCCTCTCCCATTGTGCCTTTTTTAGGCAATGCCACAAGGTCAAAACAACCAACAGGAAAATTTCATCAAGACATAAACTAAAGGTCATACTGCTAAATGCTAGGAGTCTAAACATGAAACTGAACTAATTGCAAGCATTCTTAACCCTGTAAGAAGCTGACATTTGTGCAGTCACAGATACCTGGTTCAAAGCTGCAGAAAACACCCCAGCCATACCAGGTGACTCATCCTATCATTCATTCAGTCCCCAAAACTTGGGCAGCAAAACAAAAGGAGGTGGAGTTGCAATATATATAAAAGACATACTAACCTCTAGACTGGTCAAACAGTATGATGCACAGGAAACACTCCAGGTGCAGTTAACCATTGACAAGACCCAGAAGTGGCCTTAGGTCAACTGGTGCCCTAGGCAAAAGGGCTCCCCACACACCAGCTGGTGCCCCCATCCTGGTCTACCTACACCAAATAAATACTGGAAAAGCTCCCCTGCTACAGTGATGCCCTAGGCGGCTGCCTAGTTGGCCAATGCCTATGGCTGGCTATGACAAGAGCCCCTATTCAAATCATAGCTAGCTATAGGCCTCCAACTTTGACTCAAGATGCCCACTCCACCTATGTGGACCTCTTAGAATCTATCAAGATTCAACCCTTTACGCTGATCCTGGGTGACTTTAACTATCCAACCATAGACTGGAAAAAATACTCATGCCAAAACACAAATGCCCAGAAATTCCTTGATTTTGTCGATGCAAATGCCTTGGACCAGTTTGTTGACACCCCCACAAGAAGTGAAAATATCTTGGACTTGGTATTAACCAACATGTGTAATCACTGTAGCATCCCCACAGAGTTTTCATCCCTGGTATGATCGGACCACAAAGAAGTCACTTTTGAAGTCACCATCTCCCCTGACCCCACCTTAGCTAGGGTCAAACAAAAAATCTTCTCCAAAGCTGATTACAACCTCCTGAGGGAAGGTATAAACAGCTTCACAGCCCCCCCACCCTCCACAAGAACTGGCACATATGTTCAAACTTACACCAAAGTACTATATGAGCATTTATACAGCTGCATGGAATCAGGAATACAAGACAGGACAAAATTATCCTCCTCAAGGAAGAGTAAACCTGTCTGGTGGACATCTACAATAAATAAACTCTACAATGAAAGGAAAAAATTGCTGTCCAGGACCAAGGAGGAGCAGGTGCCTAATTGGAAGCAATCTCTCTTTAGTCTGAACAAGCAAATAAGAGCACTAGTGAAATCCTCCAAAGTAAACTTCAAGTCCAAACTGGCCACATTTACTAAAGACAATCATAAGGCCTTCTTCATATATGTCCACAGTTTCAAGGGAAGCACCCAGATCTGCTCAAGAATTGATGGTCAAGGACACCACATACACAAATGCTGTAGATATAGCCAACTTGCTGGCAGACAGGTTCAGTGAAAACTTTACTCATCTGCTTCCCCCATCAGTAAAATAGGACACCCCCAGTGCCTGCCCCCTCCCCTTATCTCTAGGGTGCAAGTCATCACTGCCCTCTCTAAGGCAAAAAAAATACAGCCTCCATGGGACCCGATAACATCCCAGACTGCATCCTACATGAACTCAGTCAGGAACTTGCATCACTATTAGGCACCCTTTTCAACCAAAGCCTGAGTACCGGCTTTGTCCCAGCTGAGTGGAGGACAGCTACTGTCATCCTTTTGTACAAAGGTGAAGCATCCACTGATCCAGGAAATTATAGACCCATCAGCCATACTAGCCTGATCTGCAAGGCTAAGGATCGGATTATCATGGACCTCATTAACTTGATCCCACACAGTTTGGTTTTGACAAGGGGAGGTCATGCCTGTTAAATCTGGTCGACTTCTTTGAGACAGTCACCAAGGCCATAGACGAGTGGAAGACTGTGCACACTGCCTACCTTAACCTGGCCAAAGCCTTCGACACTATTCCTCACTCAGGTATAATAGATAAACTCTCTCAACTAGGCATCAATCCATATGTTACCAGATGGGTAGCAAAGTGGCTCACTGATAGCACTCACCTTGTCAAAATAGAGGAAGCCACCTCAAGTACTAGATCAGTAACAAGTGGTGTACCCCAGAGATTGGTCTTGGGGCCTCTGCTGTTTGGTATATACTGCTTGGAGGTGCAGGCCAAATCTAGTGGGCTATGGCTGACCAAGTTTGCAGATGACTGCAAGCTTGGTGCTGTCATCAATTCCCCTAGTGATGTGGACATCCTCTAACAGGGTCTCACCCAAGCAAATGATTGATGCCAGAAACATGGCCTCAAACTGAATGCCAAAATATGCATCATCATCCCTTTTGGGGACAGTGACATCCCCACAAATTATCATATTGATAATAAGGTCCTAAGCACATAGTCAGTCGTGAGAGACTTGGGTACCCAGGATGATAACAAACTGACTTTTGGCCACCATATTGCCACCATTGTATGGAAACCTTTCTATATGGCCCACCTCATTAGTAAGGGTATCTCATCCAGGGACAAGGTGGTCAAAACATCCCTGTATTCTTCCTTATAAGACCCATTATTGAGTACAGTGCCCCTTTCAGCATTTACCTCACAAAGCACATGCAGCAGCTGGAGAAACCACAGAGGTTCCTCACCCACAGAATCTAGGGCCTCAAACACCTAATGTACACAGATAGGCTAAAAGCCCTGTCCCTCTACTCAGTCTCTTACAGACTCCTCATAGTTGACCTCTGTCTGGCATACAAAGCAATCTCAGACCCCGCCCTGATTTGACTGTTGCATATCCACAAGTCAGGCTCCATTCAAGTAACTCACATGCGCGACCTTATCCTGGTCTGTGACATTAGTAGGACTTGTTGGTGGGACAGATTTGTGTCCCAGAGACTTCCCCTTTTGTGGAACAGACTTCCTCTCCAGGTAAAGCAGAGTACCTCATTATCCTTTTTAAGCAGAATCTGGATATCTGGATGGGAAACAGAAAATACACTCCTGGGATTCCACCTGTGTCATTGCTGGACAGTGGCATAGGGTGCTGACTTGTTGGAACATGGGCTAAATTCTTGGCTAGGCTTGTATGGGCCTAAGTACCAACAGCCACGTAACTTTTTATGATTAGTCTTCATTTCTTTTGTCTGGTTTGGTCAAAATTGCATCTTCATTGCCATACTGTTTATCTGTTACTCATTCTTATCTTGAAATTACCCTGAAACGTAGTAAACAAGTCCATACAAATGTATTCATATAGGAGCATATGAGCTTGAATAGTGTAGACTTGCATTTCCTTGCTTCCTTTGTATGAGTGTGTGTACAGGTACCAAAGTTTAATGATTGTACGAATAGAATGAAAATGTAGAAAAACAGTTGAAAAACAGATGTTCATAATCAGTGACAGTCTAAAAAACTCTGTACCAAGCTGCAAGAAACAGCAGTATAGCAAATAGCAGATCAGAGACTGTCAGCTGTTGTTTTGAATGTAAGATGCAAACTGTGTAGGGGATAAAGGATGGTATTCATAAAGTTGTCTAGCATGGAAAAAGCTGACATAAGTCTCCTACAACAAACTGCAGCATGTTGTAATGATAGCAGACTGACAACATTATTTTTTATAAATCATTCTGTCCTCAGTAACGTGTAGCACAAACTGCTGTACAACATTTACTGTGACTTTTACAAAGGAATTGTCTGTTGCATAGCACCCCAATGTACAAGAGAACCTACAGCCATTTCTTACATCCCTGAAGCTCCATGGTCCTGGATCCACTTGTAAACAGTTATATTAGGGCTTGTAGGTAAGAAGAGTGGCAACAGCACCTCATGATCTTCTGACTGGCACACTGAAGAATATAAAATTTGTGGGTGTATAGGTGTACAGGAAGGGGAGCTGCCATGCCTCTATGTTTTCCTTTAGCAATTGACCCTTATCTGCCTGGCAGAGAGGCCCATCAAGTTTTGCATGCTGGTGGGTTATGACACTTGCATGGTACCATGGCATACATCAGCATGCAAAATGTATCATAACAAGCTACATAAGTAATGTGTTTATGAATCAGTCTGATACTGTACAAGTGGGCACAGTATATAGGGGTTATTCAGCATAGTTCCAATAAAGGTTAAGCGTAGGGAAACTGTGAGACAAGAGTACCCTTGAACACATGAAAATGCATTTTAACATTATGGGAGGTGGGAGACATGTATTAAAACATCATGACATTATGGGAACATGTATGTATACAAATCTAAGAGAGGGGAATCCCAAACAAATTGCATATATTCCAACATTGTGATGTTGGCTCCCTATACAACTGTCAAGTGGTCTCTAAACATAGGAAGAAGGAAGCAGACAGTTGCCATGAAGAATAAGAGATATGTTATGCAGTAATGAAGACTGCAGAGAGACTGTACAAGTGAGTGTACAAATTATGCAACATGACTCCATGTTAGCTGTAGTACTTATTTTGACTAGTGTGGTCAAGTCAGGACACCTAACGAAAAGAGGTGACCTGTATACCATTGGGGAATATAATAATATAGCTATTGTCTGGAAGCAGTCTCCAGTATGTGAAAAATGTCTTTCTTTTGATCATGAATCCCAACTGCTTACTTCAGGTGTCCCATAGGTGCCTTAGCTTATAATTGTCCTTTAATGGCATTGTATAACTTATCTACCATTCTTCCTCCGTCCCACTTCCCTGATATGCGACATCAGGGTGTGGGTTTAAGATGAAGCTCACATGTGCATATCCATGAATATGAAAGCACATTTACAGTAGACTTAAAAGCTTAGACGGGTGGTATATGGCTATCCCATTTTATGTCTTTGATGAAAATTCAATTTCCATACAGTTGTATTTCTCTACAAAATGTAATCAATAATGATGTTTCCTACTCCAGCTGTAGGAAGAATAAGCATCATAAAAAAAATGTTGCACCTACCAAATACCACAAAAGATGATCACCCTTTTTAATGAAC
>NC_056741.1:1293621154-1293623654 GCF_019279795.1 Protopterus annectens | reverse complement strand
CATGTAATAACTCCTTTTTATGTGTGGACATACTAATTTGTATTCGGGTATAGAATATTATTATCATATACATTAGGATGGGAAAAGAAGAGTTATCCACCCACGGTGTGTGGTTTTAATATGATGTATGTTACCCCTTATATATCCCATTTTCTAATACATTTCCCTTTCTGAGAGCACATTTCACTTTTTTGTGCTGTAAAGATTGTCCACCTTGGTTCTTAACTAAGCTACCATCCTTGCAGATTCTTTATGGCCTCTGTTTCCCTCCAAATTTTTCTGTGAGTGATGCAGTGGTCAATTTCCTGACTGCATCCACTTTCAGTCAAGGATCTCTTTTTTCTCCCTTTTTCATCTTTTCCCGGACAGGGTCACCACAGCAGATCGATTGGCAGTGGTTTTGGGTCCGAGTTAGGCCCGGCACCCAGGTTGCAACACCCAACCTCCACACACACAACACACACACACACACACACACACACACACACACACACACACACACACACACACACACACACACACACACACACACACAGAGCCAATTTAGAGTGTCCAATCCACCCAATGCAGCATGGAAGTGGGAGGAGCGAGGAGGAGTAATCTGGAGGCAACCCACACGACCACAGGCCTGCATGAGAGGGACCAGCCCTCTTGCTGTGAGGAAGACTCCAAAATGCTTACACTCTTTCATCTGATATAGCCCCCCCCCCCCAATTCTCTTTGAACTACTATGGCTATTCCTTGATAACCTGTCTCTGAAATTCCCAAACAGAGGAGTCTAGACACACACCTACCCTGAATGTGCTGGACTTAAATCTGTGAATGTGGCACAATTCTTGCTCCTCAAATGCAGAGACCACATGGCAACTAGCAATAGTTATAAAGCCCTGCACTGTTTTAGCAACTCCCACAATACATTCCTAGGTATGCCGTTTTATGTCTTCATTTTCTTGCATTGTTTTAAACTAGTTTTTATTTCATTCACAATTTTTTATCTTACCTTTCAGGTAATTTCTGATATTGAAGCAGCGGTGGTACAGTGGTGGCATTGTTGCCTCACAGCAAGAGGTTCTCCTGTTCAATTCTCGACTGGAGTGCCTTTTGTGTGAAGTCTGCATGTCCTCCCCACGGTCGAGTTGCCTCTGAAAGACATGCGTAAATGGGTGTGCCTTCGCTGAAGGTTGGGCGTTGGGCTGGCAACTCGGCACCATAAAAATCAACTGCCAATCATTAGCAGACCAGAGTTCTGCTGTGGCGACCCCTAACCGGGAAAAGCCGAAAAGACAAACAAACCCTTCATGTAATTTCTGATGAAGACCCTATTTTCTATTTACACTATATATTTATAATGTAGTTTCACCCTCCTTCATAGGTGTGGCATCACAGGATTTTTTGTTCTTAATCTAGGACTATACCAGTAATAACAGTGCTGTAATTCTAATTTTTATCCTCCACCCAAAGTAGGCCACCTTCAAGGTTTATAATCATTATGAAGTCCTAGTACTCAGTCTCTTTTTCACACTGGGTCATTGATGACCACAATACAAAGAAATAGTTTGACCATATAAAGATATATATATATATATATATATATATATATATATATATATATATATATATATATATATATATATATATATATATATATATATATATATAAATATATATATATATATATATATATATATATATGCATACACACACACACACATATATAAATATATTTATATTTTTTTTTAACAGTTGTTCCCATTCAGCTCAGTATTTTCTGTGAATATCTTAAATTTTACCGCTTGTAAAGTTCTCCAGCACTGTTCACACCATACACTGAATCCTCTGTTGATACTTCAATCATGGAGAGTTTGCCAGTGATTTGTTGCCATTGCGTGCCCACACAGGAATCAGTAACAACATCAGTCCTAAAGTAGATGTCATCATCTGAGTTAACTCCCCAGCAACTCTTTGTCCCACAGGAATAATACTTGAGCTTCCCTGGGATGTTGATCCAGGGGAGTGCCGAACCCTCTTTCGCAGGTATTGCTGCATTCCTATTTAAGCAAACAACATCATCGCTCTTGTTGGTCCCAGACACAAACTGTGGTCCACCTGCATCAATCTGATTCAAGAAACCTAAGACAAAGGCAAAGAATAAAAACAAAATCATCACACCCTCGTAGCAAATAAAAAATTGTATCACTATTAGTTAAGGCCATCAATGATACAGAGTATGTAAGCTGGACCTCTTAAAATGGTCCATTTTCAAGGATGTTGTTCTCATTCCCATGCAAGCATGAAGTGTTGATCTGCATGGTGTTATTTGGCTGATTTCACTCACTGTCCTGTTCCATTCAAAGACCTTAACAAGAGCAGACATCAAACTGAGATATAAAAGTGAATGCTCAGAACAGTATAGTTTTAAGCTCTGTCTTTGTTGCAGAAACTGTAATACCACTGCAATAATTTGCACCCAGGTGTTTTTAAACCAAGTATATATACAATT
>NC_056741.1:1293569926-1293620654 GCF_019279795.1 Protopterus annectens | reverse complement strand
ATAACAATGCACTCTTCTATTAATACAGACAAAAAGATGTTGTTAAAAACTTTTACAAAACATGTAAATATATAATTAAACAAGTAAAATAAAATATAGCTACATTCATCGCAACTTCCTACCTTTCAAGTGGGGTTTGAGTGATACAGTCTCATTGAGCCCCCTGCCCCTGTGCGCCCCTAGTCTAAAAATCCAACGTAGCTCGGCTTGCTCTGTTTGGTTGACCAAGTCACCAATGGATAAAGACTCTGCTTGAACATGCAACACTTGATACAAGAAAATGTGTTCTGCTCCTTTATATAAAGTATGCTTCGCAAGAGCACTATATTCATGCTTTCTGGTATAACAGTAAGCATGATCCCTAATGCGCTCACGTAGGGTTCTGTTCGTCTTCCCTACGTAAAATCTAAAACAGATCACACAGTGCGCAACATATACCACATTCTTGGTGTCACAGCTACTGTTATTCCTTAATTCCCATAAGCGCCCACGATCCGGATGCTTAAAATAACGCGATTCATCTATTGAATTGCACTGAAAGCATCTGCCACATTTTCTAGTTGCATCTTTTCAAAGAGTGATGAGTGGTATTTATACTTGTATCATTGTAACATAAGCATTGTTTGAGAGTTTTCATATTGCTGTAGGTGAATGAAGGAAAATCACCTACTATATCTCTAACCCTGTCATCTACCATAAGAATATTCCAATTGGTGATAACAGCATCCTTGACAATGTCTAAATTACTACTATAAGGGAGAACAAGTGCTTCCTTCCGTGATCTATCTTTATTCATATGTTTAACTTGTAACAATGGTCTTTCTGAATAATAAGGTTTGACTCTAGTCACTCTCAGGTTATTAACATTCGAATAAACCCTACAAATTTCTTGCTGACTATATCCCCTATATAATAATCCCTTTTCTAAATCATTTAGTTCTTGACTAAATTGCACTTCTTGACACGACAATCTAGAAAGTCTCATAGCTTGTCCTTTGATAATATTCTCAAAAATCTTGGGATTGTGCATACTATCGCGATGCAAGAAAGCTGGCCTATAACATGGCTTGCGGTATACCTTGGGAGTGAGGTCAGTTCCAGATCTAACTACTACTATATGTCCTGGAGATGGAGTTTAGCTGTACCCCAACCCCTACAGTCCCAATGTTGTAGTGCAAGGGGATGTTAGGTATGCTTAGCAGGTATATTACTAGACTGTTGTTACTGTCAATGGGATTGTCTTCACAGACATGGTGTGTGTGGATGCTGAAATCTGCTTATAGCATGTGTGCCATTGGCTACTGACAGACATCCTATGAACATCATTGTAAAGTACCACTGCTAGCATGTAATGCCCCTGTGGAGTGCAGCAGAGATATTGACCACTTTATATGGAACCTTGGACATACCATGTACAGTCCAGAGATATGCACATATTCCCTTAGTGCACCACATGTGTACCAGGCCTGACAATATGGATGTAGACAGCCATGTAGATGGGTATAACACATAACGACTGGTATACATTTGGTATCATAGGTGTTGGAGTCACACACTCCTTTCTGGCCTGACACATAATGACTGCTGGTACAGGGGTGCCATGGACACATACTACCCACTAGATATTGACATACATCTGTACAACATTCCACTGGCTGTCTGATATACATGACATTTAAGGGAGGCCCGGCAACAGTACATTTGGCAAGTATCTGCACATGACATCCCACTCGTTAAGTACACTATGCTGCTAGGTATGTAACAATGCACTGTGCAGGCTACAGGCAGACTGGCTCAACACTGGCTTACATCTTGTATGGGGGAATGCACATGTACTTGCATATATAGCAGGCTCAACAGCCATGTCACAGCACAGGGTAAGATACACCTGTGTGACAGTGCATTACCACAACCAATGTGAACACAGCCACAGCCACATATGGTAGGCTAGCATAATATTACAGTTTGTGGACTATCTGTTCTACACCATCCTCATATGTGCCAGTCACAGAATGTCCCTACATATACTGGGCTGCTACACAGTTTGGTCTGATGGCTGTCTGTGGTATGGGACATGTGTTTGTATGGCCCTACAAATGTGTACGGTGAAACGGTACCATACAGTGGGGCAGCATGTCACATCTGATAGAAGGGGAGCTAGGACAATGACATCTACCACAGTCTGTACACAGGCTAAAGTACATATTAACAATACACACTGCCGACATTCACCATCACTACACAGCCCTCAGTACTGTACAAACATCCACAAAATGTCCAGCTTATGTCATGAAATATAACCCCTACTATACATGACATGTGTAGCAATCTGATATATCACTGGCTTATCAGATATGATGACACTATTTATGGCGTACAACACATATGTACCACTTCATGTACACCATATGTACAAACGTTGTCAGTGGTGTGGCTGAAAGCACATACACAGGGCCAGTATAGACATGTTGCTGTGATAACCTTGTATATTTTCCATTGTAATGGTGTTTGTTGCAACGTATGTCCTATGAGGGATATGGTCAGTAACTGTCACGGCCTTCACCATCTATAGACTGCAATCCTCACACTACTGTCTGCATTCCACAGAGAGATGCACTATGGATAACACATGAAACCATATGCACAACACTGTCCAGTCTGCAGATGACCCTGCAGATGGGGATTCCACATATACATGAAACTGACATGGCAGGTATTACTACATGTACGGCAGGCATATCCAGACAAACACTATTAAACCAACATTACTCCAAATGCAATATAGCAGCACTTACAGTCTATAGTCAGGTCAGGCACATCCCCCTCTTGTTTGTTGCCCTCTTTCCACAGTGTATGTTGTTGGAGGTAAATCCCCAATCCACCTGAGATGCTGTTTGCCAAACAACAGATCTACTTCCTGCTCACAATGACTGAAAAGGCCCAACACCACCATGATGCTCCTAGGTATTGGAATGTGTTTCCATGCAATTGGCTATGGGATTGTTACCACAGCTGTTCCACATGCAATCAGCTAGGGGAGGGCTGCAATTCATGCAGAGGCCATCAGCTGATCATGAGCATCACATAAAATACACATGCTGCTGCCTAAGCAAGGCAGGTGTGGGTCTCCACATCCACCAGAGAGGGAGTTGGGGAGACAGACAGTGGCAAATACATGTCAGGGAGGGGTGGCAGTGTAAAACTGAAGCATGTTTGTGTCACACACCTACCAGCACAGGGTATCAACCCTCCGACAACTATGTAGTGCTATCACAGTTCGATGCAGTTATTGGATGCACCACATGGGTTACCTGATGTGGAGCACTCAGAACATATATGTGAGGATGAGTGACATCTGCAACAGGGATACAGTAGATATATGGGAGGTGTCGTACAGATGCATGTCTGCATGAACAGGTGCCAGCGTCAACACAGGCACATTCACACAGGGATGCACACACATTGACACACTTGGCAGGGCCAGGAGTGCAACTCATTACTAGTGGGATTTCTACAACACATCAATGTGCAGGTATCACATGCACCACAAGGGTCATACAGAAGCTGAATGGGCAAAGAGTACGAAGAGATGTCACACTTCAGACAGCATGCTTCAGTATGCCATAGGGGGTTGTAGTGAGTGTAGATGTGGACATACATACCATACAACACACACACATACACACGAACACACAGGGTGCCAGTTCTAACATGCATGGGTGCATGTCTACAGTGGTGTGTGGTGGTTAACTGTGCCAACAGGCTGTACAAGGGTAGGCAATGGGTATACCTTGGCATCAGGCCACATGACAATGGTCTGCATTGTGGCTCAGGCCTGTAGTTACTGCATTAGCCCACACGGGTGGGTATTGTATCCCCCATCCAGTCTCCTGGGTGACTATTGTGTGTGGCCAATGCTGTACACCACATGTCATGTATGTGTTCCTTAGTCCATGACATGGATGGTGTCTGAGATGTGCACACCTCCCACATGCATGTACAGTGACAAGTGGAACTGTACCTGGAGTGTCTGACCCATGTTGTGAACACAGATTATCATCAGATGTTCCAGTTTTGCCCACCTGTGGCAGGAACTGGTACTGGGCAGCAGGTTTACCCTACACCTACATTGATGGCATGCCAACAGCATTCCCTGATGTCAGTGTCACCTGTCCATACAGGACATGTTGTCAGGCATGGTATGTCCATTGTGAGTCACATGTGAAGGCACAGGTGGTCCAGGTGTCCATTGGGAAACATGGTAGATGTGCACTGTCTGCATGTACATGCATATTGGACAGATGGGCAGGGTGACATGCCCTCTGTAGCCCACTGCTATCATTGCATAGTTACTATCAGTGGCCAATATGCAGTGTACTACCCATGTATTGGCTGCTGCCTAGCCACCTCCATAAACAACACAATTAACACAAAACTGAGGGTTATGCTACTTAATGTCAGGAGTTTAAATCTCAAAATATGCACATGCTCGAAGCAGTCCTCAGTATGGAGAACATTGACATCTGTGCAGTAACTGAAACCTGGTTCAAGGCTCCAGAAAGCACCTCACCACTACCAGGCTACAACTCATACCATACATTTTGGTCACAGAACACGGATCGAAACACAAAAGGAGGTGGTGTATCCATATTCATCAAGGATAATACCTCTGAGATCATCCATGTGCAACTAACATCGGACAAATCTGCAATGCAAATTGTGGCCTGCTACAGATCACCCTCCATGACCAAGGACCACCACTCCACCTTTCTGGAGACACTGGAAAACATAAAGGTCCTACCAAACACCTTGATGTTGGGTGATTTCAATTACTCTAACATTCACTGAGAAAACTACTCGAGTACAAATTCCCAAGCCCAGCGCTTCCTGGAATTCATCAACTCAAATGCCCTGGATCAGCTG
Organism: Protopterus annectens; assembly: GCF_019279795.1. NCBI lineage: Eukaryota > Metazoa > Chordata > Ceratodontiformes > Protopteridae > Protopterus > Protopterus annectens. Next base: position 1,293,615,731 of record NC_056741.1, on the reverse strand, counting down.
GTAAACTCCCCTACCAGAGCTGAAAATATATTGGACCTGGTCATCACCAACATGGGTGACAGGTGTTCCACACCAAAGGTCAACCCGTCACTGGTTAGATCAGACCATAAACTAATCACTCTGGATGTCCACACCTCACCACCACCCCCAACTAAGGAAACCACAGTAAAAAGCCTTTCTAAAGCAAATTTCACCTTACTTAAGACAGAGGTGGTAAGTTTCACAGCCCCCACGCTAAAGGACAACGCTGCCCAAGATGCAGAAACCTTAACAAATACACTCTATGAACACCTACAAGGATGCATGGATTGTGCCATCCTTAGCAAAACCAAGAATCACTCCACTAAGAGAAGGAAACCAGTATGGTGGACCCCTGCAATAAAAAAGCTGTACAATAGAAGGAGGAAACTAGTTCAGAAAAAAGCAAATCCCAAAAAGGAAAGACATGCCTGATCAGTATCAGTAAGAAACTGAGGTCCCCTCATGAAATCATCCAAGGCTAACTTCAAAAGAAAAATAGCCAAGGATTCAAAAGATAACCACAAAGCCTTCTTTAGCTATGTTAAGAATCTAAATGGCAACTCGCAGATATGCACTGAACTAGTGCAATATAGCACAAAACATACTGAACCTACAGATATTGCCAGCATCCTGGCAGATAGATTCAGTGCAAACTTCACCCCCCTCTCACCTTCAAAAGGGCCCACCACAATACCAGAAAAGTGTAGTGTCCCAAAAATCACAGACGCACAGGTGAAAACAGCCCCTTCAAAAGCCAAAAACACAGCGTCAATGGAACCAGATGGTGTCCCAGGCTGCGTCTTGCACAAACTACAGAACAAACTAACCACCCCACCTAAACACGCTGTTCAACCACAGCCTCTTCACAGGCTATGTGTCCATAGAATGGCGCAAAGCAGCGGTTATTCCTCTCCACAAAGGAGGGGTCACAACTGACCCTGGTAACTATCGCCTCATAAGCCTGACTAGCCTGGTCTGCAAAGCTATGGAGCGCATCATCATGGAACTCATTAACAAAGACATTGGGAACCTACAAACACTTGACCCTACCCATTTCAGCTTTGTTAAGGGCAGATCATGCCTACTAAACCTGGTCGACTTCTTTGAGACAGTCACCAAGGCCATAGACGAGGGAAGGATGGTCCACAGAGCCTACCTTGACCTCACCAAGGCTTTTGACACCATTCCCCACTCGGGTATTACATAAAAACTCATCAGCTTGAACATAAACCCCTACGTCATGAGATGGGTTGCCAACTGGCTTACAGACAGAACTCACACGGTAAGAATAGCGGGCTCCAGGTCCAACTCTAAACCAGTCACAAGTGGTGTCCCACAAGGCTCGGTCCTGGGATCCCTACTGTTCATCATATACTTCTCAGAAGTACAAGCAAACACAGGAGGACTATGGCTAACCAAGTTCACCGATGACTGCAAACTGGGAGCCATAATTGACTCTCTGGCTGACATGGACATCATCCAAAAGGGCCTTACTGAGATGGACACCTGGTGTCAAAGTCATGGCCTCAAGCTAAATGCCAAAAAAATGCATAGTCATCCCGTTTGGGAAAAACAAAACACCCACGAATTACCACATAGGTGGCAGACCCCTTAAGAGGTAATAAGATATCTGGGGACCCAGGTAGATACTAATCTCTCCTTTAACAATCATATTGCCAAAGTAGTTAGGAAATCCTTCTATGTGGCCCATCTAATTACTAAAGGGTTTGCATCTAGAAATAAAGAGGTAATAGTGCCCCTCTACTCATCACTCATTAGACCCATTATAGAGTACAATGCCCCATTTGGGATGTACCTCACAAGACACTTCCAACAGCTGGAAAGACCACAAAAGTACCTCACCAAGAGGATTGCTGGTCTCAAACATATGTCCTATGCAGCCTGACTGAAAAAACTCCAGCTGTACTCAGTGGCATATCACTTACTCGGAGGTGATCTCTGCCTGACTTACAAAGCCATGTCCAACTCAGAATTGATGGACATGCTCCACCTAAAGAAATCCAAGTCCCTGCGAGCCATGCACTATAGTGAGCTAAACCTTGCCACAACAATAAATAGAACATGCTGGAGTTATAGATTCCTGTCACAGAGACTCCCCATGCTTTGGAACAAAATTCCAAATGACATCAGGCAGAGCCCTTCACTAACACTCTTCAAGAGAAACCTTGACGAGTGGATGGGTAACAGAAAATACACCCCTGGGATCACTTCATTGGGTCTGCTTGACAGAAGATCAGTTAATTAATCAATAAGGTAGCAAAAACTGACACACTCTGGTTAGGCTTGTAAATGCCCTCTGGCAGATAGCCTACTTCCTACCTATGAACCTATGAACCTATGTGTGTTCGTATGACACATGGGTTGAGTGTGTACTCTGGGTAATAGTGGAGTTGCTAACTTGGATTCTCTGGCCTTGATGTCACGTGTATGGGCATTCCAGCCTCCCAGCTAATTTACATATGTTACCCTGTATGGTTGACATTGTGATATATGGTAGAGCCACCATAAAATAAATTAGCAAACCCCCCTCCACAATGCCCACAGTTGACACACGCTCACCTGTACACAGGATACAGGTTACACACACACACACACACACACACACACACACACACACACCTATCATGTCCTGGAGTAGAACCCCTACCTAACTACTTTATTACACTACAGCACAACGCAGTTATAGTACTCGCCACATATATTACTGGAGTACTGTTCCTCTACAGGTGTATTTCACAGTGAATGACATCAGCAGGATTACCAACGTAGGGAATTTCAACTGTACTGCAAGTGACTATCCTAAAATGCATTGCTCCCTACACAGACAGTGAGACACACACAAAACATCCACAACTGACATGTGTGGGTATAGAACCCCTGATCAGAGTCTATATCACACTACAGCATGGAGCTGTCATGGGATGCACCACAGGGATTTCTAGAGACATTCTTCCCCAAAGGTGTATTTCACATTGAATGACATCAGCAGGTTAATCAAAGTAGGGAATTTCAACTGCACTGCAATTGACTAGCCTAAAATGCATTGCTCCCTACACAGAAAGTGAGACACACACATAACATCCACACCTGACATGTGTGGGTATAGAACCCCTGATCGAGGTCTATATTACACTACAGCATAGAGCTGTTATAGGCCACACCACAGGGATTACTAAAGAGCTTTCTCCCCAAAGTTTTACTTCACAATGAATGACATCAGCAGAATTGGCAATGTAGGACATTTGTAATGTACTGCGAGTGAGTAGCCTATGATGCATTGCTCCATATACAGACATTGCAACACACACAAAACATCCAGAACTGCCATGGGTGGAGATGGAACCCTACCACAGTTCTACACCATGCTACAGCAGTACGCAGTTACAGGATGCCCTACATAGATTACTGGGATATGACTTTCCCACAGGTGCATTTCTAGGTGTGTGACATCAGCAGCCTTGCCAAAGTGGAATATGTGTATTGTACGGGGTGTGAATGGCCTAAAAAGCATTGCTCTCTACTCAGTCAGACACACACACACATACAGTTGCCAGGTCTGGGGTTAGAACACCTACTTCACTACTTTCACACTAGAGCAGTATGCAGTTACAAGATTCACTACGGAGATTACTGGGTTATGATTTCCCCAGAGGTGTATTTCTAGGTGAGTGACATCAGTAGCCTTGCCAAATTCGAGTATGTGTATTGTACGGGGTGTGAGTGGCCTAAAAAGGCATTGTTCTTTACTCAGTCAGACAAACACACACAGTTTCCAGGTCTGGGGTTAGAACACCTACTTCATCACACTAGAGCAGTATGCAGTTATAAGGCACACTACGGAGATTACTGAGCTATGATTTCCCGAGAGGTGTATTTCTAGATGAGTGACATCAGCAGCCTTGCCAAAGTCAAGCATGTGTATTGTACGGGGTGTGAGTGGCCTAAAAAGCATCAATCTCTACTCAGACACACACAGAGATTCACACACCATCACACACACACACACACACACACACACACACACACACACACACACACACACACACACAGTTGCCAGGTCTGGAGTTAGAACACCAACCTCACTACTTTATCACACTAGAACAATACGGAGTTACAAGGCAAACTATGGAGATTTCTGGGCTGTGATTTCCCCAGAGGTGTATTTCTAGGTGAGTGACATCAGCAGCCTTGCCAAAGTCGAGTATGTGTATTGTACGGGTTGTGAGCAGCCTAAAAAGCATTACTATCCATGCAGTCAGACACACACACACACACACACACACACACACACACACACACACACACACAGAGGCACATTCACATAGTTGACAAGTCTGGGGTTAGAATACCTACTTAACTATTTTATCACACTACAGCATTACACAGTTACAAGACATGCTATGGAAATTACTGGGCTATGATTTCCCCAGAGGTGTATTTCTAGGTGAGTGACATCAGCAACCTTGCCAAAGTCGAGTATGTGTATTGTACGGGTTGTGAGCGGCCTAAAAAGCATTACTATCCATGCAGTCAGACACACACACACACACGCACACACACGCACACACACGCACACACACACACACACATTCACATAGTTGCCAAGTCTGGGGTTAGAATACCTACCTAACTATTTTATCACACTACAGCAGTACACAGTTACAAGACATGCTATGGAAATTACTGGGCTATGATTTCCCCAGAGGTGTATTTCTAGGTGTGTGACATCTGCATCCTTGCCAATGTTGTGTATATGAACTGTACTGAGTGTGAGTAGCCTAGAAGGCATTTCTCTCTACACAGGCAGAGAGAGAGACACGTACACATACACACACTCACACAGTTGCCAAGTTTGGGGTTGGGACTACTACCTAACCAGTTTATCAGTACAGCAGTACACAGTTATGGGATGTGCCATAGGGATTACTGAGCTACAGCTCCCCCAAAGGTGTATGTCACATTGGATGACATCAGCAGGCTTGTCATGATACTGCTGTGGGGGGGGTGGTGTGTGCATGGGCCGTAACCCATTCATGTTGGGGTTGACATGCCACATGCGGGCACACACAGGGTCATATGCCACAGTTACGTGTATACAGCTACTAGGTGACATCTTCCTTGTACAGTCATGTTGCACAGCTGGCACGTGCAACACGTCATCATGCTGACAAATACTGGTGGCTAGTATCTGCAGTGAATGACACCTGCACCTCATGTGTTTGAGGCCCTTTGGCTGTGCGCTCGGTGGGACAGGCCCAGATGTCTCCTTGTCACGGTCACCCTCTTCAACATATCTATGTCCATCTACCTTTGGCTTATTATAGTGTGTTGTCCTTACATATATGTCTGTATTCCTATCCACTGTGTGTGCAAGGCAGGAGTGGTGCATACTGACATGTGTCTGCACTGAGAACTGCAACTGCCAGATATGTCTGGTCCACTGTTGTTTGCTGACATGGCCTTCTTGTAAGTGTGTGAGCATGCCCAGTATGGGCTTTCAGTATGTTGTTGACTGACATTGCTTTCATTCCTCTAAGTGTGTGAGCATGCCCAATATGGTCATCTATATTGCATGTGTGGATCAAGTCCAGGGGGTTTGTACTGCGGTGCTGACCTTTGTGCTGTACACCGACAGGTAGCATGCTGTGTCTGTAGTGTATGCATCAGTCATTTGGCATTGACTGTTGCTACATTTCTGCTCAGCAGGGGAGGACACCAAACTGTTTCTACATTTCTACACAGGGGTGGGGGGGGGGCACACCTGACTGTTACTATAAGTATACATAGGATGGTGGGGCACACTTTACACTTTTACATAGTTGCTAGGACTGTACTGGTATGTCAGATACACCATTTCAGTCTGTAATCTTACATATCGTGCTGGATAGAGGCATACCAATGTATTACAGATCATAGCTTTCACTACCTACATATTAGTTTCTGACTTCCTAGCCTTCACAACTGACATCCAACTGGCTGGCCTGCTGTAGTCTGTCTGTGTAGGGCTGGGGTTGGGGTTACCCATGGGACTCTTTCAGAGGCCATAGTACAGCATTTGTTTGTGTTTGTCTACACCTATCCTGCTGGCTGTGACTGTTGTTGGGTATGTGCCCCCCCCTGACTGACATGTGTGAGTCACTTACCTTGTGGGTGTCCCAGTACTGAGGGTGGTGATGCAGGGCTGCCTATGTCTGATGCACATAGTACACTCCCTATACATGGTTGAGCACAGGTAGTGTCATGTTTGCTATCCCTTTTACTGTATGTGCGAGTCGGAGAGAGGTAGCATTCCCTGGGTCCCTACTGTGTCAGTGCATGTGCTATGAGTTGCCTCTTTGCCAAGGTCATGGCATACTGGGCACACCTCCTTCTGCCTACTGGAGCAGGCTCAAGTTGTTCCTCCTCTGAGTCACTCTGTGCCTGTGCAGGCCTTAGCACTGGTGGGGGGCATGTGGCCCTGCCCCATGCTGTTCCTGCTGCAGCTGTTTCCACAGGATCATATTGTGTAGCATGGCACATGTAAGGACAATTTGGGTACATTTAGTTGGTGAGTACTGCAAGGCACCACTGGATGTGTCCAGGCACTGGAACTGTGACTTGAGCATCCAAAACACATGCTCTATTATGATTCATGTTTGTGTGTGTGTGCATCATTATAGAGTTCTTGTTCGGGTGTGTGTGCATTTCTGATGAGTGTCATCAGCCATGGCTCCAGTGCGTATCCAGCATCCCCCACTAGGTGACCGGGTGGGATGTCCTCATTGGCAAATGTCTGGTACAGCTGCGTCAGATGCTATATGTGGGAATTGTGGTAGCTTCCAGGTTAGCCAGCACACACATTCATTATTATGCCCTGACCATCGCACACGACCTGGCAGTTGATGGAGGGGAAGCTCTTGCAGTTGATGTAGACCCTATCCCACTCACCTGGTGGTGCTTTAATGCATATGTGCATGCAGTCTATTGCACCCACTACCTCAGGGTATTCTGCTATCTGGTGGAAGAGATGCATATTGCTGGTCAACGCCTCACGGGTGATGGAGAAATATACATGCTCACCGACATGTGGTGACATGGCATCCAGGAACTGGTGGAGTACCCTGGATGCTGATGCCTGTGAAATCCCCATCATATCCCCAGTTGGCCTTTGGAAGGTACCTGTAGCTAGTATTCTTAGACCTACAAATACCTTAGTATCCACTGGGATGGGTTCCCCTCTGTTAGTTCTGTGTGTGAGGCGTGGCCGGCACAACTCAACAATTTGCTATAGGAGGTCCCTGTAAACCCTATAGCGCACCACTATCTCCAACTCATGTAGCCCTTGGTAGGTTACCCTGGGTCTGTACACTCTTTTCCATCTCCTCACTGTGGGTTGCTCAGCAGCATTCACATCATCACCACCCTCAGCCTCTTGCACATGCTGGTTTATGATAGCAATAGCAGCCCCTAACATTTTTTCTCTTGCTTTTGTTTTGTAAAATTTCCCCGTCTGTATACACCGGTGTTGCAGAGTTTTTGGGAAAACAAGGGGGAAAGGTGTTTGCATAGTTTACAGTGGTGTGCTAGGCTGGTCTGCTGCCTGTGTAATTGTCTGATTCGGATACATTTCACCTGCCAGTTAAGTTAGTTCTCCTTGATTACCTTCCTACTGCTGCTTTCCCTTCCCATTGCCTCCCTGTTTAAGCCCGTGTGCACGCCGCACAAACAGAGTGCTCATATGTGCACAGAGCTGCTATTTCCTGGTTTAACTTCCTTTTTCTCCCTGTAGAACCTGGTGCACGGAGCGCACACCCGCTTACACTTTGTAAAATGTGCTAGGCAGGTTTAGACACCCCCCTAGCTTAGCTGTGCTAACCTAGGAGCAATCACGAGCCACAAGTCTCCAATCCATTTACAGTATGCCTGACAACCCCCCCCCCCATGATGTCACCTATATCCTAGTCTTGGACCCAGCTATTTATACTCTTACACTCTTGGGATCTGCCTCACACCCTGAGAAAATCTGGGATTCACTAACCTTTTCCTCTTTTGCATAGGATTGCCTACTAATGCATAGTTACATGTCCCACACTGAGCCTCCCCCCTTAGCAACCACTACTCACTGGCCAAGTTGTCTTTTGCCTGCCAGTGACTTGCATGGCAGAATGCTGATTTTTGTTAGAATGCCCATTTTCAGTTTCTTTTATTATTTTCCCTCCCATCCCGTTTGCGCACTGCTGCCGTATGCTTACACATCCGAGATCGGGAAAAAAAATAAAAGTTGTTTCATTTTTTTTTTTATGGTTTGCAATGCCAGTGGCCTTCTACTTGGCCATTGGTATGCTTCCTCAATAATACGCAGCCTTTATTTGGAGCTGTCATAGCTCCGTTTTGGACTTTGCAGAAATGTACTCGGTTAGTAACCGAGTACATTTCTGCAGACTGCACTTGTCTTGCATGGACTATTGCAAGCTTCCTGGATTGCAATATCACCTCATTTGCATGGATTTCTCCAGCAAATTAGGTCAGGGTTTAGTCCGTGCAAGATTAATGCTGGAGCTCTCATGCACACCCCTGACGGCTGTTCCTGGATACCTCGGCAGACACATTGCTTGCGGGAGCTACTCCACTCATCTTGCACTCCATGCAGGCTTTTGAGAATCTGGGGGGGGGGGGTTCTCAGCTGCTGACATCAAGATGTTACATATTAAGAACCCCAAGGATTCCACCTCCATCATCCCTAAAATTCACAAGTCCATGGAAAATCCCCCGGGAAGACCTATAGTTTTGAGTAGGGGTCATATTTACAAAACCATTATTTATTTATTTATTTTACATTTGTTGACCGGGCTAGTCTAACTGGATATATGTCCATTTTCAGTAGAGGCCTAGGGAGATAAGCTCCAAGACACGAACAAATACAAGTACAAACAACAAGAAGCAATAATTATAATATAAATAGCAAATATAATAAAAATCACCAACAACGGTGACGTGCAGTACAGCATAGAGGTTAGCACAGTATGTACAATGAGGGCAAGAGTCATAAACATTGCAAATTAAGGTACAGAAACATCATACAGGTAAAGTCCATAGTAGAGAAAGGAAGTTAGTTGTGTAGTGATGCTACTAAGGATTTACTTAAAAATAGGTATATACAGAGGATAGAGCTATAAAAAAAAGGGAGAGATGAGAAAAATATAACAAGAATGGAAGATATAACAGTGGATAGTAAGCACTGAATAGGCAAAGTCAAGTTTGAAAAGATAGATGACTAGTCTGATTTGGTACAGGGGCATAGCCAGTGTGATTTGAGGTAAAGTTTTAAGTCTGTTTTTGAAGAGTGATAAAGAGGAGAGTGAGGAGAGGTCATTATGGAGAAGATTCCAGAATTTACCTACAGTATTAGAGAAGAGAGAATGCCCAGCCCTGTTATTAGGTTTAGAGGTGTGTACAAGAAGTGTGTGTGATGAGTGTAAGGGCTTCAGATTTTTATAGGGGGTGATGAGGCCAGATAAAATTGGAGCATTAGAAGGTTTATAAAGAATGTTATGGGAAATGGTTAGTTGGTGAAATTTAATCAGGTGTTGAAGTTCTAATCATCCTAGCTGATTTAAATATATACAATGGTGGGTTCTAAATGGGTTGCCTGTTGCAAATCTTGCAATGTTATTATAGGATATTTCCAATTTGCTGAGGTTATTCTTGCATAGATTAGTAAAAAATGGGTGAGGTATAGAAGAGTGTAGAGATCAAATGAGTGCGAGCTATAGTAGCTTTGGCAGTAGAAGAAAGGAAGGGTTTAATCCTATAGAGAGTGCCAATTTTTTTGTTGACAGTCTTTATAGCATTGTTGATGTGGATGTCGAAGTTCAGATTATTGTCAATGGTGACACCTAGTAGTTTGGTGGTAGTCTGGAGATATTATAGTACCATTGGTGGATGTCACAGAGAACTGAAGAGGAGAGGACTTTTGAGTAGGAGAGAAGAGGAGGAGTTTGGTTTTCTTTGGGTTCAAAAGAAGGCAACGCTGCGTGAACCATTGTTCGACTATGTTGAATACCTTCTGGGTGAGAGAGTGAAGATCATGGGAGGATGAAGCTGAGCATAATAGTGTGGAGTCGTCAGCATATTGTATGCAAGTGGCTTGGGGGATAGCTAGATGAAGGTCGTTAATAAATATGGAGAAGAGGAGAGGTCCTAGTATGGACCCCTGAGGGACACCTAAGGTAATGGGTAGATGGGTGGATAGAGTGTTATGCCATAGTACTGCTTGTTATCATTTGTCGAGGTAGGATTGGAACCATTTTATGGAAAGTGGGTCTAAATGACAGAGATTTAGTATGTTTATGAGAATCTGGTGGTTTACCATGTCAAATGCTTTAGACAGATCGATAAATAGAGCAGAAGAAAGATTATTCAGGTTACAATGAGCCTGCAGTGCGAATGGAGCGGGCAGACATAGAGACTGGCGCAGTTGTGGAGGAAACAATCAGTAGGACTGATATGTGAAGGTAAGATTGAAAAGTCAGATGTGGTAAAGGCCAGTGAGAAGTGAGCCAAGGAAAAGGTAGTGGAAGATAGTAATAGTACAGAGTAAGGTGAGGGAAACAGGATAGCAATGCAGGTACAATAGGAGAAAATAGGGTAAGTAGCTATGTAATAGAGAGGATGAGAAGGGGATGAGGCTGGGTAAAGGACAGGCCTAAAATTGCAGGCTGATTTAAGAGGGAGTCAGATGGAGTAAACAATGGAAAGGTGGGTGCTTAGTCAAAAAGGATTCTAAAAAGGATGGGAGAGAGAGCGTGATTAATGTATAGAAAAGAGGGGGTGTAGGCTGCTGTCTACCCTAGCTCAAAACGTGCATTTACCACCTGTAGCAGTGGTACACTAGTAGAATGACATTCAGGCAGGAATTATTCAACACACATACTTTTCCTGTATCCTTGATACAGGGTTTGTAGGGCAGATAGGCTGTGAAGTGTATCGCTGATAATTGCAGGGGTTCCTTTAGGTTCTGACAGACTAGTGCTGGAAGCACAAGTAGAGCAGGGTAACTTAAGGAGGCAAGAGAGACAAGGTAGTTATGAGAGGCAAGAGTTAGCACATAGCAAGTTAAGATTGGACATATTATACTAAACATTCACAGAGACCTATATGTAGATAGCAAATAAACAGTACAATAATCCTTGAATTTCAGATAATACTAGTCATTCACAGAGGCAGATATGTAAAAATCGCAGTTACACATTACCTAACCCTTGGTAGCAGCTGATGTAAAAACATAGTTAAGCATTATTTATGTCGCTTAGTAGTAAAACACTTTCTGCATGAGTAATATGCCCCTAGTTAATAGCAGGAACAAGAAGATGATAGTATATCATGTTCCTACCTATTTACCAGCTATGATAGTCAACCAACAAAAAAAACAAACACTATGAAGAACTGTGCTGGGACAGGACCAGCATAAAACGACTGTAGAATAAGACAGTAGCAGCATAAGCAGAATGAGTATTGAAGAAACTAGGCCTTCAGAGTAAGTGCTTAGGAAGTGCCGCTCAAGAGCTGTTTACCAGTTTCAGATAATCAAGGTATTCGGTCCGCCTGAAAGGGAGGAATATTTAAACTTGCCATTGTCAGCTTGTTACAAAGCCAGAGGCAGTCTTTACAGCTATTATTGTCCACTTTACAAGCTATTACAGCTACACAAGTAAGCCAGCTCTAAAATTAGTCATAAAGAAACACCACAAGGGTGGTGTAATACCATGGACCGTGGCCAGGTTTGGGATCAGTCGGTATGGTAAAGGTCCATTGAAATCAATATAATTAGGGTGCTAGCATGCGGGAAAACCACTGATAACAGCGTAAGACACACAGAAAATGTGCTATCCACTAGCATGAAGCCACTAAGCCAGCAAGTATAGTTGGCTATTTAACAAGCTCTAATTAACCTTAGTGAAGCACCAGGAGGTTGGTGTAGTGGACCGAGCCATGTCCAGGCTTGGGAACAAGCGAGGTGTACAGCTACGCCAATATGTATATAGCAGAGTTGTAAACAAACAAAAGCGCCTCTATCAGCTTAAACATGCTATGGTCAACAGTTAGACATTATTCAGTCTAGGGATGGCTATACAACAACAAGCGGATAGAAAGCTACACTAAAATGTATAAGGCAGGGTTGTTAGTGTGCAAAAAACGCTGCTATCGGCTTAAACATGCTAAGAATCAACAGTTAGAGCATATTTAGTCTGAGAATGGCTTTGCAAAGGGCGGGAAAACAAGTCGCCATAACTGTTGTACATTTAGCAAACTCTGATTAAATCAAAACAGTTGTCGTACTTGAGTAGCAAGTTACATGCACTCCAAAAAAATACTTTACACCATATATAAGCCTTTTAGAACTCATGCAGCCTGCAAAATACTTTACAAAATGGTAAGAAACAAGTCGCCTCAACAGTTATGATACAATCTCAGCACAGATTAAGACATCAACAGTGGTCTAGACGAATTGAAATATCCAAACCTACCAATAGATATTTAATACAAAATAACCTTTGGTATTAAGAGCCTCATACAAATTGCGATAACTACATACCACAGGGGTTAGATGCCAGGAGAGGGAGCAGACAGCAGCCAGGACAAATCCCAATCCTAAAGATGGCACCCCACTAAGCCCAGGGTATTTATGGGAGTTCAGAAGAATAAAGATAGCGAGGGAGGGGAGTAAGGGGAAGTGCAGGTGGGAGGGGCAAAGGAACAGGCAATGTCAAAGACAATGATTGGACATCATGTAGTACAAGGTAATGATATAGCAAGTAAGAAGGTTAAGACAGGTATGGGCTTAGACCAATGGGAAAAACGGAGTACAATGAGAGTAACAGGTAGTAATGAGATGAGATGGACTAAGGACTAAAACAGGAGACACAGAGACTGGAGCAGTTGTGAAGGAAACAATCAGTAGGACTGATATGTGAAGGTAAGATTGAAAAGTCAGATGTGGTAAAGGCCAGTGAGAAGTGAGGCAAGGAAAAGGTAGTGGAAGATAGTAATAGTACAGAGTAAGGTGAGGGAAACAGGATAGCAATGCAGGTGCAATAGGAGAAAAAAAAATAACCTAGGCATTTTCTTGGATTACCAGCTAAAAAGTTATTTAACAAAGGTCAATTCACATATTAAAAATACAAGAGAATTATGTGAATTAGTTGGTGGAAAGTGCTGCTATAGGAACTTCTATTGGGCTTGTATAGATGTCAAGGCACTATATGCTAGTATTAAAAATTGTTGAGGTTTGGAGGCAGTGGCCTCAATGTTAGGGGAAGGCCCCAGGACCAACTACCTAATTCAGCTTTTGGAATTTTCCCTTACGCATAATTGTTTTACTTTTGGTGGGCAGCATTTTTTGCAAAAGGAAGGAACAGCAATGGGGGCATCATGCCCCCGTGTATGCTATATTATTCATGAATTTTTTTTTGAGAATAGGTATATGTATAAACTGGATTTTTTTGTTAATCAAGTCATTACATATAAAAGATTTATTGATTTGTTTTTTGTTTGTAGGGGAAATCCAACAGAGTTTGATGGTTTTGTGAACAAGTTGAATGACAATCCTTTGGGCCTGGAATTTACTTTTGATATCAGTAGAGAAAGCATGCATTTCCTTGATGTGGAATTTTTTGTGGTGGAAAATAAAATTCACTTTACGCCATTCACCAAGAAGACTGCTGCCAATAATTTTTTGTCAGCAGAGAGTATGCACCCCCCCCCACCTTTTAGCCTCTTTGCCATATGGGGAATTCAAACGGATTTATGGCAACACCTTTGATAAATCCAGGATTCCTGAAGAGTTTATGAAAGTCAGGCACAAGTTATTCAACAGGGGATACTCTATGGCATGTTTAAACAATGCAGAAAATAGGGTATTAAGAATAAGTGGAGGTGGAGTCACAAATAATAGAAACATTAATGTGGCTGATCATTGGAAAAATCACAGTGAGGAAGAGAATAGATTGTTTTTTTGTTAAGAGGTTTTCTCCCATGTCTGCTATGTTTAAAAATTTGGTGGAAAGATTGTGGCCCATTGTATGTGAAGATGAAAGTATTGGACATTTATTTCCAAAAAAAATACATTTTCATACAAAAGGTATTTCAATTTAAGAGAGCTTTTGAATTAAAGAAAAAATTCAACATCAGGAGGTCAAAAGGGAAGTTTTGTTTGTGGTAGGTGCAGTGTCTGCTGTAGGTTAAAAAATCTAGATGGCAGTAGAATAAATGGTGTTAAGTTTGTGGCTAGGAATCATTTTATCTGTAGGTCGTGTGGGGTGATATATGCTTTGGGATGTGGATGTACACCTACTAGATGATACGTGGGACAGACCAGAATGGTCAAAAATAGAATCTTAGAACATCTGGGAGATATTAGGAATAATAGACTGGAAAGTCCTGTAGCACACCACTTCCACACGGCCCATGGGGCATCACCAGCCAGTTTGTTTTTTGCCATTTTAGCCAAACCACTGCTCACACAAGGGAAAACTTCTCTTGTATTTTGAACAATTTGGAAGCCAAATTTATTATTAACTTCAGTACACTAGCTCCTGCTGGTTTAAACCAGGAATTGAATATTAATGTAAAAGTTTAAATTATTAAACTATACTAAATTAAATTTATTAAAGTAATGTTGCAGTTATAAATTAGGGTTAGATTGTATATGCAGAATATGTGTGGTATATGAATTTAATGTGTAATGAATCATATCTGTAGTATGTAATATGATTTTGATATTTTGGTATAAATTAGGAGGTTTTGTACACATTTCCTATGTATGTGGTAGCACAGTCACTTTGTAAAGCATTTGGAGCTCATAGTTTAGGTAAATGTTTTTTTAAAATGTCTTGAGCTCAGTGCTTAATTGATTAATTGTTTTATTATATGCATTTGATTCACTAATGCACATCATATCGTGTGGTGTAAGTACATTTAAAGCAATATTGTTGATGCTGGAATTATTCCCTTTGAAGGCATTTGGCTCGAGGTACCGGGAGGCATCAATTAAAATGGTTTACAAATCTGTTCCTAGCCTGCTTCTTTCCATTTGGTTTTTGTTTTTCAAGTTATAGTTTTGCTTCGTTATAATTTGTGTATCCCAATGGGAAGTATACCTGACCTTCCATGTTCACAACACTTACATCCTATTAAAAGGGGAGATGGGTTAAATGCCCTTTATCCCTTTATCCTTATAAAAACTATATGCCAAAACTTTTACAAATTCTCATTTCTTGTTTTATTGAAATTGAAAGTTGACATTAGGGGAGAGAGCATGCAAGTTTTCTTGAAGAAACATGAACTGAATTAGCAACTAGCTCTCAGTGCAGCAGAATATCCAGGCTAAATTGCAGTGTATTACAGTGAAAATTTATTTGATACTGAAGTATCCTGTAACTTAGTAGAGAAGCTTAGCTGAATATCATATGTAGAAGCACAATATTGTTTTGAAGTATTACTGAATGGTAATAATAGTTGTATGAAGCTGGCCTGGAAGTACTGCCACCAAATGTGATATGAAGCTGTAACTACTGCTTCTTAAATGCGACACCCAGATTGCTGGATGCCACCCACTGTTTTCAAGATGGCTGGCACTCATAGGGGTTTCAATCTACTGCTAACTACCAATTAAGTATGAAATAATAGCAAGAAAGTACACAGAAGTCTGATTTAATAACCAGTTTACAAAGTACAACCTGGCTGTAAGATAAAAATGGACTATGTACTGCTGTTCTGGGCATTGGCTTCCAAAGTCTACATCTAGAATGGAGTGTACACAGGCCACTTAAAGATCTGAGCCTGGGGTCCATCACTCACACAGGCCCCTGCCTCACCACTATATCTGTGAACCTTTATCTATGGTAACTGTCTTTCACACACACTTTTATTTACACACACACACACACACACACACACACACACACACACACACACACACACACACACACACACACACACACACACACACACACACACAATTCCCCCTGGAAGCTGGCAGAATTCCACAAATTCCCATCACTTTATTTCATGCATAGTAGTACTGCCACAGCTCTAGAGGCAGGTAGAGACGCCTAGTTACCAGTTGTTCTTAAATTAAGCCATATATAAAATATACCAATTAATATGTCTTTCAGTGGCAGTGTCTTTAATCATTGTCATGGAAGATGTGCAGTATAAAGTTTGCTACCCAAAAGTGTAAATAATAATTACCATTTTGTTAGATAAATAGCAATGCATAAATATAATAAATATAATAAATAAATAAATACCAGCCTCAAGAGCTCCTAAAGGGAAATGAAGGAACTTTACAATGCAGAACTTTCTATTCTGGTTCAAAAGAACTCTCAAAAAAGCAACAAACAGTGTGTTTTGTTTCCTTCTGTTTTATTAATTTCACATCAGATAAAAATATACTGGTTTCTTCACAAAAATTCTCATTTCTCACTGTGAATGAAAACATAATATATAAAAATCAGCAGTAATACAGTATTCAGTATATTGCAAAGGGAACTTGTGATCGTCACACAAAGTGCCGAAGACTGATGCATCATTTTATGGGCTTTGTTACAATGAATTTACTATATCCTAAAAGTTAAACAATACACAGAGATATAGCTAGTTTATTAGTCTTCATGGCTGTACTGGGAATGGATTTATAATTCCCACACTACTGGTTACACTTTAATATACTTCCATCTGTTTCGATAAGCCAGACAATTCCAAGGTCGGAGGAGACATGTTTTACTAACTTGTTGCCAGGAATCTCCACCTTCGTCCATGTTGTCCCTGTGGGACTGTTACAGGAAATTCCATCCCTGCAACAGAACAGAAAATATATTGATTTTCATCAGAGGTATCTTTCTCTACTTTTAGTTTCTGAAACTTCTCTTTTTTGGCAAAAAACTTAAAACAACTTAGCACTACATCTTCATGAAGTAGACACAGTGTCATAGCACGTATAAACAAAAGCACGGTGGGATTTGCAATTAATCCTCACAGCTGTACCAAACTTGCTTCTTGTTACTAAAATGTTACTCTCTGAAATCACTCCAGTCTTTGACCATCTTGCCCTGTTTTTTCTTGTATGTACAAATTGATTTGTTTAACAAAAGGCTTTTGAGTGTAGTGCTGTCTGTTACTGTTGTGATTGTGAGCTACTTTTTTAATGCAATCTACTGATTAACTATATTTCATTGCTATCTACTGCAATTCATTACTGTTTAACTGCATTTTACTGCACTTTGTTGCTGTTTAACTGTATTTTTTCATACTGCAAGTTCTGATGTTTTGACTATAAGTGATCAGTCTGTGCTTCCTTGTGAGTTTTTTTACTGTGATCTTAACCTTAAAATTGAGTAGCATAGTCTAGATACAGGTCTGCTACATCCAAAGCTTTAGCTGCATGGTTTTTAACCCTTTTTGACGTATTCCAGCTACAAATTTTCCCTTAGTAGCACTTGCGTTATCTAGTAGTACTACTCTTACACATTCCTCCCTTTACCCTCTTAGCTCTTTCATTTTCTGACAAATATGGATGGACAATATCCTATATCTTCTCCTGTCAGTCTGGTTGACATGAGCATCCTGAGACAGTGTAGCAACTGCTTCATGTGCATGGACAACCCTTTACTACTACCACCTAGGAACACAATTTGTGAGAGCTGCAATTACATCAAGCACTTAGTGTCACTGCTGTCTCCCCCACAAACCAGTATATCTGGCACTGTGAAGGCTTGCAACATGACCACCACACTTCAAACACCACCTGCACCTACACAACACCCCCCGCATATGCGGAGGTCCTCAACAAAAGCATGCCCAAACAAAAGAGATCTCTGAGGCATAAACGCATGTGAAGTCCACTGCCCACCACAGCACACTTAGTCCACACACCTGTGTAACACAGCCACTAAGGCCTAAACATAAACACAACATATTAGTCATAGGAGATTCCATTGAGAGACACAAAGATATGTCCCTCACCAGGCTGGATAAGGAGAAAGTCATGGTTAGTTGTTTGTCGGGTGCCAGAATCTACCATATCGCCAGTGCACTCAACTCTCTCAACAGGTACATTTATGACTCTGTCATAGTCCATGTTAGAGTGAATAACTTGAGACATACCTCCCTGGACTATATGAAGAGAGGCATGATTGAGCTCTCTGAATATGTCTCCCAGGCAGGTATGTTCCTAGCCTTAAGCAGCATTCTACCATCACCCAGAATGATGCCTCAATACAAATAGAAAATGATTGTCTTTAACAATTGGCTTCTGGTGTTATTCCAAAGGGATCCAGTACCTGACAGCCTAGGATGACATGATTGACAAACTACAATGCTTTGCCAGAGATGGCCTGCAGCTGTCTCCCTTGGGCTTCAGGCTCTTGTCACCCCCATAGTGCCTTTTTTAGGCAATGCCACAAGGTCAAAACAACCAAAATGAAAATTTCATCAGGACGTAAATTAAAGGTCATGCTGCTAAACGCTAGGAGTCTAAACATGAAATTGCACTAATTGCAAGTATTCTTAACCCTGGTAGAAGCTGACATTTGTGCAGTCATAGAAACCTGGTTCAAAGCTGCACAGAACACCTCAGCCATACCAGGTTACTCATCCTATCATTCATTCAGACCCCAAACCTTGGGCAGCAAAACAAAAGGAGGTGGAGTTGCAATATATACATAAAAGACATACACACCTCTAGGCTGGTCAAACAGTGTGATGCACAGGAAAAACAAGACCCCTGTTCAAATCATAGCTAGCTATAGGCCTTCAACTTTGACTCAAGATGCCCACTCCACCTATCTGGATCTCTTAGAATCTATCAAGATTCAATCCTTTACTGTGATCCTGGGTGACTTTAACTATCCAACCATAGACTGGAAGAAATACTCATGCCAAAACACAAATGCCCAGAGATTCCTTGATTTTGTCAATGCAAATGCCTTGGACCAGTTTATTGACACTCCCACAAGAAGTGAAAATATCTTGGACTTGGTATTAACCGACATGATTAACCACTGTAGCATCTGTACAGTGTTATCATCCCTGGTATGATCTGACCACAAAGCAGTTACTTTTGAAGTCACCATCTCCACCAACCTCCCCTAGCTGGAGTTAAACAAAAAAACTTCTCCAAAGCTGATTACAACCCCCTGAGGGAAGGTATAAACAGCTTTACACCCCCCTCATCCTCCACAGGAACTGGCACATATGTCCAAACTTACACCAAAGTACTATATGAGCATTTATACAGCTGCATGGAATCAGGAATACCAGACAGGACAAAATTATCCTCCTCAAGGAAGAGTAACCTTGTCTGGTGGACATCTACAATAAATAAACTCTGCAATGAAAGGAAAAAATTGCTCTCCAGGACCAAGAAGGAGCAGGTGTCTAATTGGAAGCAATCTCTCCTTAGCCTGAACAAGCAAATAAGATCACTAGTCAAATCCTCCAAAGCAAACTTCAAGTCCAAACTGGCCACATCTACTAAAGACAATCATAAGGCCTTCTTCACATATGTCCACAGTTTCAAGGGAAGCACCCAGATATGCTCAAGAACTGGTGGTCAAGGACACCACTTACACAAATGCTGTGAATATAGCCAACTCACTGGCAGACACGTTCAGTGAAAACTTTACTCCTCTGTCCCCCCCATCAGTAAAATAGGACATCCCCAGTGCCTGCCCCCTCCCCTTATCTCGAGGGAGCAAGTCATCACTGCCCTCTCTAAGGCAAAAAAATACAGCCTCCATGTGACCCGATAATATCCCAGACTGCACCCTACATGAACTCAGGCAGGAACATGCATCACCATTAGGCACCCTTTTCAACCAAAACCTGAGTACCAGCTTTGTCCTAGCCAAGTGGAGGACAGCTACTGTCATCCCTTTGCACAAAGGTGGAGCGTCCACCGATCCAGGAAATTATAGACCCATCAGCCTAACTAGCCTGCTCTGCAAGGCCATGGAATGGATTATCATGGACCTCATTAATAAGAACATTGGCAACATCCAGACACTTGATCCCACACAGTTTGGTTTTGTGAAGGGGAGGTCATGCTTGTTAAATTTGGTTGACTTCTTTGAGACAGTCACCAAGGCCATAGACGAGGGGAAGATGGTGCACACTGCCTACCATGGCCTGGCCAAAGCCTTCAACACTATTCCCCACTCAGGTATAATAGATAAACTTTCTCAACTAGGCATCAATCCATATGTTATCAGATGGTTAACAAACTGCCTCACCAATAGAACCCATCTTGTCAAAATAGGGGAAGCCACCTCAAGTAGTAGACCTATAACAAGCGGTGTACCCCAGAGATTGGTCATGGGGCCACTGCTGTTTGGGATATACTTCTTGGAGGTGCAGGCCAAATCAAGTGGGCTATGGTTGACCAGGTTTGCAGATGACTGCAAGCTTGGTGCTGTAATCAATTCCCCTAGTGATGTGGATGTCCTCCAACAGGGTCTCACCCAAGCAAATGACTGGTGCCAGAAACATGGCCTCAAACTGAATGCCAAAAAATGCATCATCATCCCTTTCAGGGACAGTGACATCCCCACAAATTATCACATTGATGATAAGGTCCTAAGCGCACAGTCAGTCATGAGAAACTTGGGCACCCAGGTTGATACTAAACTGACTTTTGGCCACCATATTGCCACCATTGTACGGAAACCTTTCTACATAGTCCACCTCATTATTAAGGGTATCTCATCCTTATAAGACCCATTATTGAGTACAATGTCCCTTTCGGCATGTACCTCACAAAACACATGCAGCAACTGGAGAAACCACAGAGGTTCCTCACCCAGAAAATCCAGGGCCTCAAGCATCTACCCTACACAGATAGGCTAAAAGCCCTGTCCCTCTACTCAGTTTTGTACAGACTCCTCAGAGATGACCTCTGTCTGGCATATAAAGCGATCTCAGACCCCACCCTGATGGGACTGTTGCAAATCTGCAAGTCAGACTCCATTCAAGTAACTCGCATGTGCGACCTCAACCTGGTCTGTGACATCAATAGGACTTGTTGGTGGGACAGATTTGTGTCCTAGAGACTCCCCCTTTTGTGAAATAGGCTTCCTCTTCACGTAAAGCAGAGTACCTCATTAACCTTTTTAAGTGGAATCTGAATAACTGGATGGGAAACAGAAAATACACACCTGGGATTCCACCTGTGTCCTTGCTGGACAGTGGCATAAGGTGCTGACTTGGAACATGGGCTAAATTCTTGCTAGGCTTGTATGGGCCTCAGTACCAAAAGCCACGTAACGTCCTATGATCAGTCTTCATTTCTTTTATTGTCCGGTTTGGTCAAAATTGCGGCTTCATTGCCATACTGTTCAACTGTTACTCATTCTTATCTTGAAATTACCCTGAAACGTAGTAGACAAGTCCATACAAATTTATTCATATAGGAGCATATGAGCTTGAATAGTGTGGACTTGCATTTCCTTGCTTCCTTTGTATGTGTGTGTGTACAGAAGTACCAAAGTTTGATGATTGTACAAATAGAATGAAAAGGTAGAAAAAGAGTTGAAAAAACAGATGTTTATAATCAGTGACAGTCTAAAAAACTCTGCACCAAGCTGCAAGAAACAGCAGTATAACAAATAGCAGATCAGTGACTGTCGGCTGTTGTTTTGAAAGTAAGATGCAAACTGTGTAGGGGATAAAGGATGGTATTCATAAAGTTGCCTAGCATGGAAAAAGCTGACATAAGTCTCCTACAACAAATTGCAGCATGTTGTAATGATAGCAACCTGACAACATTATTTTTATGAATCATTCTGTCCTCCGTAACGTGTAGCACAAACTGCTGTACAACATTTACTGTGATTTTTACAATGGAAATGTCTGTTGCATAGCACCCCAATGTACAAGAGAGCCTACAACCATTGCTTAAATCCCTGAAGCTCCATGGTCCTGGATCCACTTGTAAACAGTTATATTAGCGCTTGTAGGTAAGAAGAGTGGCAACAGCACCTCATGATCTTCTGACTGGCACACTGAAGAATATAACATTTGTGGGTGTACAGGTATACAGGAAGGGGAGCTGCCATGCCTCTATGTTTTCCTTTAGCAATTGACCCTTATATGCTGGCAGAGAGGCCCATCAAGTTTTGCATGCTGATGGGTTATGACACTTGCATGGTACCATGGCATACATCAGCATACAAAATGTATCATAACAAACTACATAAGTAATGTGTTTATGAATCAGTCTGATACTGTACAAGTGGGCACAGTGTATAGGGGTTACTCAGCATAGTTCCAATAAAGGTTAAGCATAGGGAATATGTGAGAAAAGAGTACCCCTGAACACATGAAAATGTATTTTAACATTATGGGAGGTGGGAGACATGTATTAAAACATTATGACATTTTGGGAACATGTATGTATACAAATCTAAGAGAGGGGAATCCCAAACAACTTAAGTGGTCTCTAAACATAGGAAGAAGGAAGCAGTCAGTTGCCATGAATAATAAGATATATGTTATGCAGTAATGAAGAGAGGAGAGAGACTGTACTAGTGAGTGTACAAATTCTGCAACATGACTCCATGTTAGCCATAGTACTTATTCTGACTACTGTGTTTTAAGTCAGGACCCATAACAAAAAGAGGTGACCTGTATACCACTGGGGAATATAATAATATAGCTATTGCCTGGAAGCAGTCTCCAGTATGTGATAAATTTCTTTCTTTTGATCATGACTCCCATCTGCTTACTTCAGATGTCCTATCAGTGCCCTAGCTTATAATTGTCCTTTAATGGCATTCTATAACGTATCCACCATTCTTCCTCTGTCCTGCTTCCCTGATATACAACATCAGGGTGTGGGTTTAAGATGTAGTTCACATGTGCATATCCATGAATATGAAAGCGCATTTGCAGTACATTTAAAAGCTTAGACAGGTGGTATATGGCTATCCCATTTTATGTCTTTGATGAAAATTCAGTTTCCATACAGTGGTATTTCTCACAAAATTTGAACAATGGTGATGCTTCCTACACCATGTAGGAAGAGTAAGCATCATAAAAAATGTTGCACCTACCAAATACCAAAAAGGATGATCACCCTTTTTAATGAACTACTCCCTCCATATTTTTCCTTTGATAACAGAATAAGAAGGATACAGAGAAAGTTTCTTCTAATGCAGGGTAAATCTAATTTTTGACATAAGGTTACAGACCTTGAGTGCTTTGTAGCAGCTTTCATTTTGATAAATTTGTACTTTTTGAATACCTGGGTAGAGCTTAAGGTCAAAGAGATGATAGGACAAGTTCATATCTCAGACTTAATATCCATGCATAATGTACCCAGATCTTTGTAGACATTACATAAAACACACACACAGACACACACGTGTATATATATATATATATATATATATATATATATATATATATATATATATATATATATATATATGGATCACCTTCAGTTGACCGAAACGCCGATTCGCCGACACGCGGAAGAGGAACGCGAACGGACCGACGACGCAGTTGACCGGCACGCTGGAATCCCGACAGCCGGAAGACCGACAAGGGGAATGTGTAAGCACGACTTGGTAAGTATGCGATAGTGAGGGATTTAGGATTAGGGACCGGACAGGTAAGTGTGCAATAGTGAGGGATGTAGGGTTAGGGTGTGTGAAAGGTGAGTGTGCGGTAGTGTCGGAGTTAGGGTTTGGGTAATGTAAGTGTATGTTAGTGATGGGTTTATGTTTAAGGGTGGGTTAAGTGAGTTAGGGTTAGGGTGCAGGTAGGGTGAGTGTGCGGTAGTGTCGGACCTTGGGGTTAGGGGTGGGTAAGTGAGTTAGGGTTAGGGTGCAGGGAGGGTAAGTGTGCGGTAGTGTCGGACCTTGGGGTTAGGGGTGGGTAAGTGAGTTAGGGTTAGGGTGCAGGTAGGGTAAGTGTGCGGTAGTGTCGGACCTTAGGGTTAGGGTTTGGGTTAGGGCTAGTGGATATGTCAGGTAGTGTACTGTGTTGTTTACGTGTAGTGTGTCTGTGTTATGGTGTTCGGTGTTTTGCGTTGTCGGTATTTTTTGTTGTCGGTCTTTTGGTGTCGGTGATTTGTGTTTCGGCAGTTTGGCGTTTCGGTAAA
Organism: Protopterus annectens; assembly: GCF_019279795.1. Classification (NCBI taxonomy): domain Eukaryota; kingdom Metazoa; phylum Chordata; order Ceratodontiformes; family Protopteridae; genus Protopterus; species Protopterus annectens. Next base: position 1,293,591,550 of record NC_056741.1, on the reverse strand, counting down.
TCGAAGGTGATCCATATATATATATATATATATATATATATATATATATATATATATATATATATATATATTTATATAGCTATAAATACTGTAAAATATACAGAGATATGTTGGGAATTTTTGAGATATTGGTCCAGTTTCCTAAGTTCTTCTACTGTTAGTAGTTTAAATCTAAGTCATATTTAACAAAGTTTTGTATAGTAGCTGTTTAGAAATTCAGGTATAACCCAAAGGACAATCTCCATGGAATTATGTTAAATGCATTAGAGAGAGAGAGAGACATGATCTACAACATTATTACAGCATTTTGGCAACAAACTAATTCCCTTCCCTAAGGAGACCCAGAAATGTTTCAAGTCAGTGGGGTCAGTTAAAACAGGGTCTTGCACATAATCAAGCATACTTTGTCAAAAAAAAAAAAAAAAAAAAGGGTAAAACCAAAATATTGCAAGGATTGGAAAAAAGAAGCCTTCAGAATAATTATCAAGCAGTGGAAATGAGGATGAGTAACCTATTTACATACAAAGTACCCAGATATAAGGCCACATTGAAAGATATTAAGTATTTTCATGGGTCTACCAGACTTCACTAAGCCTTCACAAAATGAACATCAAAATAAATACAGTAGGCTACCAATGGTGTGACAAGATCGGCTAATAAATATAGATAGCTAGATAGAGAGATAGATAATAGATAAGTGCTATATGAGTTATCTCTGCATTTATCATGTGGTAAAATGGTGGTATTTTCTGTCATTGGTATACTTTGTCAAATAATGTAAATGTCAAAGTTCATTTTATTGACTGTTACATAACAGATTTTTGCCCTTTTTTCAAGTTTGTGTGACCCTAGAGCAGTATATTTAATTTCTGGGTATGGGGGGGAGTGAAGACTTCCATGTAAAAAAGGCTGCTTTTTCTAAACACAAATGTAACCTAGGCTATTTGTGGTGATTTTAATGACACTTAATAGTAGAAGCTTAACCAGCTCAACCAGTGCCCTATGCATGCACACAAACCAGCAGCAAACCCTCTCAGATCTTCAAATGAAGAGAAAAAAAGAATACTTTAGTGTAGTGATTGGCTTATTTCAGTTAAATCCATGCCCCCTCCAAGCTCTTCCATTGCAGAGAAAAAAATGGCTGTTCCTTCTACTGACAAATCAACCATATGACCAGATGTACAACACCCCTCCACCCAACCATTCAGGTCCTGTTTCTATGCTCTGCCCCAAACCCTTCTTTCCCACATTGTAGTAAAAAATATATTTCATCTTTTAAACAGTATTAAACTGCTTACTACAAATGCAGCAAACAGTTGCTACGGTTTATACCTTACCTGCATGGACTGCTACTGTGCTCCTGTTTTAGGTAAATAAAAATCTTACTTAATTTAAACTGCAGCAAATTTCTTGCTACAAATGTAGCAAGCAGTTTGCCACAGGTTAGACCATGCATGGAGTGCTGCAGCACTTAAGTTTGACTGTAAATGTAATACCGGATTTTATTTTAAAAACCAGTATTGCATTTGCCCGCCCTATCTACCCAACTGATCAGTGATAATCTCTGGTGAGTTTGTTCATAGTTTTGTGTTTTGATCAAATTCACCAGTAATTCATTCATTATAAACTTATATAGATATATATATATATATATATACACACTTACATAGTAGCTAGGCTACTAGGATATATCTTGCATGCACATAACACAACATAAACAAACCCAACAAGGGTATCACTAGGAACAAAAAGTAGTGAAGTCTCAACAACGAGTTAGAATCACCCTCCGACTTTATTCTTGCATAGACATAAAATAACCGACTTAGCGCTTTCGCCAATAATATGGCTTCTTCAGTCATTGGGCTATGAAACTTAACAATTTAAATAATCCCTTCAATTAATTTTAAACCAGTCATGAAGCTTAAACTAAAAATCCCATACCCACAATTCTAAATTTTACCTAAAACACAATGGTATACTATAACATCCACAAGTTTTGACACATAATTGTGTAATAAAAATGTGTATATAAAAATATACGCATAAATACTTATACATTACTAAAATCTTGGAACATAAAACATAAAAAACTGCGACTGAACCTTATCAAACCACTTATTAGACAGCTGTACTTTAATCAAACATTGACCTTAAAGGGACCAATTTATCACAAATAAATGTATACGTATTTAACTATGAATCCCTTCATAATACTCTAAACATCAAGGGACAATATTTGCGCTGTTCTTAAGTATCTAAATAAATGACACTCCCTCATTTAAACCTGGTGATTGTGCAGCGTTGAGCCTCAGTTGCCATTTCAGCTCTTTGGTTTCAACCAATAATTTGTCATCACCTCCTCTGTCACTAGTTGAAACTCGGTCAGTTATAAAGAAAATACATTTCTTAAAATTAGGGCAAACTTTAGTGTGTCCAAAAAGTGCATTATGCGGATTTCGTGTTTTTATAGCTCTTGTGTTCTCCTATTCTATCTTTAAGTCTATGCATGGTTTTACCCATGTAGAAAGCTTGACAGCTAATGCATGTTGCCACATATACTAGCATAGTCGTATTACAACTACATTTTCCTGGGCATGAAAGAGTATACTCATGTCCTTGGATAACCACATAAGCCCCATCATTAATGTAACGACAATATTTACACATTCCACATTTGTGCATCAATGACTTATGTCTCTTCCTTCTTCTACCCTCTAATATGTTTTTAATATTCTTGCCCCTACTGTGTACCACTTTAGGTTGGTCACCTAGTTTCATTTTAATGTTGATATCCAAATATATTTGCCAAGTTCTATTAATCACTTCTATTAAAGGTACACTTAAACTATTGCATTTCAAAATAAGCACATCGGTGCTTTCTTTTGTGTTGATTATTTCAGGCATTGTCCCTGATGTCAAGATAGGTTGAAAGGATGTGGGTCTCTTTTGTACAACTTCCTGTCTTACATTTAATAATAGTTTTAGTGGATAACCCCTTTCTAAAAACATGCCTACCATGTAGTACATTTCTTTAAGGAAAATTTCATTGTCACTTACCAGTCTTGACAGTGTCAACATTTGACCCTTTACTATATTTTTTCACTGATGGTAAGGGTGACAACTGTCAAAATGTAGTAATGAGTTTGAATATGTATTTTTCCTATTTATACTACTTCTCAAATTCTTGTCACTTTTTCTAAATGAATGTCCAAAAAAATCTATCTCCATTGCATGCCATGTGTATGTAAATCTCAGGAAGGTCGTTGTGTTATTTAAATATTCCACAAACTCATTGATTTTATGTTTCTTACCTTTCCATAAAATCAGGATGTCATCCAAAAATCTATTATATGACATAATTTTTTCTTTATAAACAGAATGAAATAGAAACTTTCTTTCCCAAGAAAGTAGAACCAAATTTTACATATACTGAGGCACATCTAGCACCCATGCCAACCTTTGTCTTTTGGTGGAATAATTCCCCTTCAAAACTCAGGTAATTGTTCTTAAGAATTATTTCCATGAGTTCAACAAGTGTATTTATTTTATTCTTGTTGATCTTATTGCTCATAAATAAGGATTCCCTAAAATAGTTTAACCCTTCTTCGTGGGGGATCACTGTGAACAGGTTGACTACATCAATACTAAGAAAGGTGTAGTCAATCTGTGTTTCTAATAGTTTCACACACTTTCCAAAGCCAAGAACACAGCATCCATGGGACCTGACAATATCCCAGGCTGTGTTCTATACCAACTACAGAATAAACTGGCACCCTACCTAAGTAGCCTCACCTCAGGCTTTATGCCCACTGAATGGCGCACTGTGACAGTTATCCCACTCCACAAAGGGGGAGCCACGACTGACCCTGAGAACTACCGCCCCATTAGCCTGACGAGCCTGGTCTGCAAGGCCATGGACGGTATTATTATGGAACTCATAAACAAAGACATTGGTAATCTCCAAACTCTGCACCCTATCCAGTTCAGATTTGTAAAAGGCAGATCATGTCTCCTAAACCTGATTGACTTCTTTGAAGCAGTCACCAAAACCATAGATGAGGGTAAAGTGGTTCACACAGCTTATCTAGATCTCGCCAAGGCTTTCGACACCATCCCCCAGTCTGGAATTATAGATAAGCTCACTAAACTAGGTATAAATCCCTATGTCACAAGATGGGTTGCCAAATGGCTCATGAACAGAACCCACACTGTGAAAGTAGCGGATTCCAAATCCGACTTCAGACCAGTGACAAGTGGAGTACCACAGGGTTCAGTCCTGGGTCCTCTCGTGTTTGGTATCTACTTCTCTGAAGTGTAGGCTAACACAGAAGGTCTTTGGCTAAAAAAATTTGCAGATGACTGCAAACTAGGAGCCATAATTGAAACTCCTAACGATGTGGACATACTACAAAATGGCCTCACTGAGACAGATACCTGGTGTCAAAGCCATGGCCTGAAGCTCAATGCCAAAAAGTGTATTGTCCTCCCCTTTAGTAAAAATTCTGTACCCATGAACTACCACATAGCTGGTAGTCTACTTAACGCCAAAAAATGTGATAAGAGACCTTGGGACACAGGTCCACAGTAGTCTCTCCTTTGATAATCACATCGCCACAGTGGTCAGGAAATCCTTCTACGTGGTTCATCTCATCACAAAAGGATTCTCATCCAGAAAAAAAGAGATCATTGTTCCCCTCTACTCATCACTCATTAGACCCATTATAGAGTACAATGCCCCTTTTGGTATGTACCTCACAAGACATCTACAACAACTGGAAAACCACAGAAATACCTCACAAAGAGGATTATTGGCCTCAAACAGATGCCCTACGCAGACAGTCTCAAAAAACTACAGCTTTACTCCATCGCATATCACCTACTCAGGGGAGATCTCTGCCTGACATACAAAGCTATGACAAACCCAGAGCTGTTGGACATGCTCCACTTAAAGAAATCCCAAGCTCTCCGAGCTACACGCTCTAGAGACCTAAATCTTGTTACCACAATAAACAGAACATCCTGGAGGGATAGATTCCTGTCCCAGAGACTTCCCATACTCTGGAACAGACTACCTATCTATTTCAAACAGAGCACTCTTAAAGAAAAATCTTGATGATTGGATGGGAAATGGGAAATTCACCCCAGGGATCACTTCTGTGGCTCTGCTCGACAGGGGCACAGGAAAATAATTTTCTTGGGTGGCGAAAGCCAGGGTACATTTTTTGGCTAGCCTTATATAGGCCCTAGGGCCAATAGCCTAGTACCTACCTATGAACCCATGTGTCCAAAATGCATGACATCCTTAATGATACAACAACATATGAAAGAGTGTCAAGAAATTAAATGAATAGAGCGTATAGGAAGGTGGATTTATATTTACTTGATGCTTTGTACCAGGGAGCTTAAGATGTTAATGAAAACAAATTTCTAAGTGTGACTGATCCAATAACACCAGTGATCACTGGAATCCCAAAGATCCATAAAAACATCAACAATCCACCATTTAGACCTATAGTCACAGCCAAGGGCTCTAAAACAGAACCCTTGGCAGCATTTGTGGACATGGGTACGCAAATGGTGGCAAAAGAAGCAGAACACATACTAAGAGATTTATGGCACTGTCTTGAAAGACTGAAACTATTAGAAACACAGATTGACTACACCTTTCTTAGTATTGATGTAGTCAACCTGTTCACAGTGATCCCCCACGAAGAAGGGTTAAACTATTTTAGGGAATCCTTATTTATGAGCAATAAGATTAACAAGAATAAAATAAATACACCTGTTGAACTCATGGAAATAATTCTTAAGAACAATTACCTGAGTTTTGAAAGGGAATTATTCCACCAAAAGACAGGGGTTGCCATAGGTGCTAGATGTGCCCCAGTATACGCAAATTTGGTTCTACTTTCTTGGGAAAGAAAGTGTATATTTCAGTCTGTTTATAAAGAAAAAATTCTGTCATATAATAGATTTTTGGACGCCATCCTGATTTTATGGAAAGGTAAGAAACATGAAATCAATGAGTCTGTGGAATATTTAAATAACACAACGACCTTCCTGAGATTTACATACACATGGCATGCAACGGAGATAGATTTTTTGGACATTCATTTAGAAAAAAGTGGCAACAATTTGAGAAGTTGTATATATAGGAAAAAGGCATATTCAGACTCATTACTACATTTAGATGGTTGTCACCCTTACCATCAGCGAAATAATATAGTAAAGGGTCAAATGGTGAGATTGTCAAGACTGGTAAGTGACAATGAAATGTTCCTTAAAGAAATGTACTACATGGTAGGCATGCTTTTAGAAAGGGGTTATCCACTAAAACTATTGTTAAATGTAAGACAGGAAGTTGTACAAAAGAGACCCACATCCTTTCAACCTATCTTCACATCAGGGACAATGCCTGAAATAATCAACACAAAAGAAAGCACTGACGTGTTTATTTTGAAATTCAATAGTTTAAGTGTACCTTTAATAGAAGTGATTAATAGAACTTGGCAAATATGTCTCGATATCAACATTAAAATGAAACTAGGTGACCAACCTAAAGTGGTACACAGTAGGGGCAAGAATATTAAAAACATATTAGAGGGTAGAAGAAGGAAGAGACATAAGTCATTGATGCACAAATGTGGAATGTGTAAATATTGTCGTTACATTAATGATGGGGCTTATGTGGTTATCCAAGGACATGAGTATACTCTTTCATGCCCAGGAAAATGTAGTTGTAATACGACTATGCTAGTATATGTGGCAACATGCATTAGCTGTCAAGCTTTCTACATGGGTAAAACCATGCATAGACTTAAAGACAGAATAGGAGAACACAAGAGCTATAAAAACACGAAATCCGCATAATGCACTTTTTGGACACACTAAAGTTTGCCCTAATTTTAAGAAATGTATTTTCTTTATAACTGACCGAGTTTCAACTAGTGACAGAGGAGGTGATGACAAATTATTGGTTGAAACCAAAGAGCTGAAATGGCAACTGAGGCTCAACGCTGCACAATCACCAGGTTTAAATGAGGGAGTGTCATTTATTTAGATACTTAAGAACAGCGCAAATATTGTCCCTTGATGTTTAGAGTATTATGAAGGGATTCATAGTTAAATACGTATACATTTATTTGTGATAAATTGGTCCCTTTAAGGTCAATGTTTGATTAAAGTACAGCTGTCTAATAAGTGGTTTGATAAGGTTCAGTCGCAGTTTTTTATGTTTTATGTTCCAAGATTTTAGTAATGTATAAGTATTTATGCGTATATTTTTATATACACATTTTTATTACACAATTATGTGTCAAAACTTGTGGATGTTATAGTATACCATTGTGTTTTAGGTAAAATTTAGAATTGTGGGTATGGGATTTTTAGTTTAAGCTTCATGACTGGTTTAAAATTAATTGAAGGGATTATTTAAATTGTTAGATTTCATAGCCCAATGACTCTGAAGAAGCCAAATAAATTATTGGCGAAAGCGCTAAGTCGTTGGTTATTTTATGTCTGTGCAAGAATAAAGTCGGAGGGTGATTCTAACTCGTTGTTGGGACTTCACTACTTTTTATATCTTGCATGCAAGCTACAGTGCTAATTTATAACATAAGCAGCTTTATTTGTTATCATTTAGCTTACTGAATAATTCATCAGTTCTAAAGTTCTAAAACTTGTGTACTTTATTTGCATCAGCACTACTCACCATATTCAAGTTCAGAAAACTTAAAAATTGCAACATTGTAAACTCTGTAGTGTTTGGCTCAAATGTATAAATACAGCAGTTGTTTCTGTCATGGATGCCTTTTAGCCATTTGTATATTAGCAGTATAAGGCTTTTTTTAATTTTTAACATATTTAAATAATTTTGTAACAATAGAATAACATTATTTTTAAGTCCAAATGTGGCTCAAAATACAAATGTCTATAAAATGACTATTGTTTCATAAACACATACCATCTACATGTTTGACAATAAACAATGAGTCAGAAAAGATAAATTTTCTTCATGTCCTAACAAGTGAAATATGAATGACTTTAAAACATCATGACACAGGGTAAAGTGAGGGCCAAAGTTCAGCATTAGTCATCTATAAAATAAATGGCATTCTTTCATACATGTATATTGTTTGTTTGTTTTTTTTTGGGTGGTGAAAGGTTCATTATCACCTCACAGCAAGAGGTTCTCCGGTTAGATTCTCGGCTGGAGCGGCTTCTGTGCGGAGTCTGCATGTCCTTCCTGTGGTCGAGTGAACTTTAAAGACATGCAGGTAGGTGTGTGCGTGAGTGTGTGTGCCTTCTGTGATGGTTGGGCTCCAGGCTGGCAACTTGACACCTTAAAAATCCACTGCTAATCAGTAGCGGACCAGTGATCTGCTGTGTTGACCCCTAACTGGGAAAAGCTGAAAGACTTTTTTGGTAACTGGGCAAGTAATTAAAAAAATCTAATATTAATGAATCTTAGTTGTGGCTTGCTGTAGCATTGAAACTGTGTTTGTTAAAAGTGGTTTCGATGACAGTTAATATGTACTATATATATATATATATATATATATATATATATATATATATATATGTGTGTGTGTGTGTGTGTGTGTGTGTGTGTGTGTGTGTGTGTGTGTTTATGTGTGTGTATATGTATAAAATGGGTAAAACTAACTTTCATACTCAAGCGGAGGAGTGGGTGCCTCACTATATATATATATGTGTGTGTGTGTGTGTGTGTGTGTGTGTGTGTGTGTGTGTGTGTGTGTGTGTGTGTGTGTGTGTGTGTTTATGTGTGTGTATATGTATAAAATGGGTAAAACTAACTTTCATACTCAAGCGGAGGAGTGGGTGCCTCACTAAAGGCACAGATATAGCAGCTTCAACAGAGTTAGTAAATGTAGACGTTATGGGTATTTATTTATTGGGTTGGCTGGGGAGATCCCACCACATGAGGCACGAGAAATTTGCCTCAATAACTATAACATATAGTGTACACTAAACTGTCATTACAGTGGGTAAAGAATAAAAAAAAGAGATATTTACAAATGCAAATATTTGTGTAAAGTTTTATCAGATATGCAGTGCAGTGCAATATAAATCTGTGTAAACATAAGTATCAAGGATATAATTCACACTACAGAAGTTTCTCTTACTGTCGTTTTTAAAATGACACCCTAATGGACTCCTATGATATTTAATCATCAGTGCATTATGTTGTAAATAATTTTGTATTAATAGCCTATGAACCCAGGAGGTTCCAAATGTACTCAGCACCTTAATCTTACTCTCATATTACACTAGACTCATATAATTTAAATGTAGCACACTATACACGAATCAGTACCGTATAACACTCTTTTCTGCATTATTCTCAGATTCACTGAGTAATACATTCCTGTATTGTACTCATGTTTGACATTTTTAAGAATGTGGTATGTTTTCAATTATTGTGCTATTTGTTTGTGGTATCCAAACATGCTATAACTTAGTGATGACCTGAGTCATAGCTGAAAATGGCCTGTGGTCCAGCCCACTTACTAATCAACAAACATTTAAATCAATGTTTTTTCTTTTCTCTGAATATTTCAGCTTTTTCAAGGATTGTAGCGTTCATTCTAATAGAATTCTGTATTTGCAAGCCTTGCAATGCACTGTGCTCTAAACAAGTAGTGAACAAACCAGAAGCAAGTGTCACGACAGGGCAAAAGTTGTTCAGCACTCAACTAGCAGCAAAATAATTATTTTTTTCATGTAATAACTCCTTTTTATGTGTGGACATACTAATTTGTATTCAGGTGTAGAATATTATTATCATATACATTAGGATGGGAATAGAAGAGTTACCCACCCACGGTGTGTGGTTTTAATATGATGTATGTTACCCCTTATATAGGTTCATAGGTAAGTACTAGGCTATCTGCCCATGGGCATTTATAAGCCTAGCCATAGAGTGATGACTTTCACCTCCACATTACATTGGTAACCTGGGCCTCTGTCAACAGGGCTCCTGAAGTGATCCCAGGGTAGAACTTACGATTACCCATCCACTCATTAAGATTTCTCTTGAAGAGGGTCAGAGAGGAGCTCTGTCGAATATGGATTGGGATTCTATTCCAGAGTGAGGGGAGTCACTGGGACAGGAATCTATCCCTCCAGCATGTCCTGTTTATTGTTGTACATAGGTTCAAGTTGCTAGAACGAGTGGTTCTGAAGGATCTCGTTTTTTTTGAGGTGAAGCATGTCCATTAGTTCAGGGTTTGACATGGTCATATAGGTCAGGCATAGGTCACCGCTGAGCAGACGGTAAGCGACTGAGAAGAGCTGGAGCTTTTTTAGTCGTGCTTCATAGGGTAATTGTTTAAGGCCCTTAATCCTCTTAGTGAGGTACTTCTGTGGTCTTTCTAGTTGTTGCAGGTGTCTAGTGAGGTACATCCCAAATGGGGCATTGTACTCTATTATGAGCCTAATGAGTGAGGAGTAAAGGGGCACAATCACCTCCTTGGATCTGGATGAGAAACCCTTTGTGATCAGGTGTGCCACATAAAAGGATTTCCTGACCGTTTTGGCTATGTGGTTATCAAAGGAGAGCATGCTATCTACTTGGGTACCCAGGTCCCTAATTACTTTTTCTGTACTTAGTGGATTCCCATCTATGTAGTAGTTTGTAGGTACTTTGTTTTTCCCAAATGGGATTACTATGCATTTTTTGGCATTTAGCTTGAGGCCGTGACTTTGACACCAGGTGTTTGTCTCTGTGAGACCCTTTTGCAGGATGTCTGTGTCAGCTGGAGAATCAATTATTGCACCCACTTTACAGTCATCTACGAACTTGGTTAGCCACAGTCCCTCTGCCTTTGCCTGTACTTCAGAGAAATATATACCAAACAGGAGGGATCCCAGGACTGATACCTGTGAGACTCTGCTTGTGATTGGTTTAGAGTCAGTCATGGCGCCTGCCACTCTTACCGTGTGGGTTCTGTCTGAGAGCCAATTGGCAACCCATCTCGTGACATTGGGGTTGATATTTAAGCTGGTGAGTTTGTCTATGATTCCTGAGTGTGGGATGGTGTTGAACGCCTTAGTGAGGTCCAGATATGCTGTGTGGACCACCTTCCCTTCATCTATGGCCTTGGTGACTGTTTCAAAGAAGTCGACCAATTTCAGGAGGCAAGATCTGCCTTTAACAAAGCCGAACTGGGTGGGGTCCAGTGTCTGGAGGTTCCCAATGTGTCTGTTAATGAGCTCCATGATAACGCATTCCATGGCTTTGCAGACCAAGCTAGTCAAGCTTATAGGGCGATAGTTCCCAGGGTCAGTTGTGGCACCACCTTTGTGGAGTGGTACGACTGTTGCTGTACGCCATTCTTTGGGTACATAGCCTGTAGAGAGGCTGAGTTTGAATAGTGATTTGAGATGGGGGTTAGTTCATTTTGAAGCTCGTGTAAGACACAACCTGGGATAGCATCTGGTCCCATTGATGCTGTGTTTTTGGCCTTTGCAAGGGCTGTCTTTACTTGTGTGTCTGAGATATCTGGAGCGCCACATTCTTCTGGGATGGGTGCTAGCCCCTTTGGTGGAGAGGGGGGGTGAAGTTTGCAGTGAACTTGTCAGCCAGGATGTTGGCAATGTCGGTTGGTTCAGTGTATTTATGGCCATTATGCACTAGCACGGAGCATATCTGAGAGTTTGCCCCTAGACTCTTGACATAGTTAAAGAAGGCCTTGTGGTTACCCTTAGAGTCATTGGCTATTTTTCTTTCGAAGTCTCCCATATTCCAATACATTTATATCCCATTTTCTAATACAGTTTCCTTTCTGAGATAACATTTCACTTTTTTGTACTGTAAAGGTTGTCCACCTTGGTTCACAACTGGGCTGCCTTCCTTGCAGATTCTTTATGTCTTCTGTTTTCCCTCCAAATTTTTCTGTGAGTGATGCAGTGGTCAATTTCCTGACTGCCTCCACTTTCAGTCAAGGATAAGACTCCAAAATGCTTACACTCTTTCATTTGATATAGCTCCCCCTGCCCCCCCCCCTGATTCTCTTTGAACTATGGCTATTCCTTGATAGCCTGTTTCTGAAATTCCCAAACAACAGAGGAGTCTAGACGCACCATTGGCAGAACCCTATACCTACCCTGAATGTGTTGGACTTAAATCTGTGAATGTGGCACAGTTCTTGCTCCTCAAATGCAGAGACCACATGACAACTATCAATAGCTATAAAGCTCTGTACTGTTTTAACAACTCTCACAATACATTCCTAGGTATGTAGTTTTTTGTCTTCATTTTCTTTCATTGTTTTAAATTACTTTTTATTTTATTCACAATTTTTTATCTTATCTTTCAGGTAATTTCTGATGAAGACTCTATTTTCTATTTACACTATATATTTATAACGTAGTTTTATCTTGTGTTTCACCCTCCTTCATAGGTGTGGCATCACAGGATTTTCTGTTCTGAATCTAGGACTATACTAGTAATAACAGTGCTGTAATTCTAATTTTTATCTTCCACCCAAAGTAGGCCAACATCAAGGTTTATAATCATTATGAAGTACTTCAGTGTCTTTTTCACACTGGGTCATTGATGACCATGATACAAAGAAATAGTTTGACCATATAAAGATATATATGAGTAACAAACGGCATACGCAGGCTGTTGTTTTGCTTCAGTAAATACGATTTTTCACATTGAATAATATGCGGGAAGCAAGTGCTTGGGGGAAGCGTAGCTACATGAACGTGAAAGAAAAGCTTGCTAGAGTGATCTGAATAAATATACACCGAAGTTTGAAGGTGCCCACAGTTTGAAGATTCATCCATATGTCGATGAAGAAGGTGATTGTTTCCTGTCAAGTATTCCTTTGGTTCTTCAACCTCAAAAATAATTGAGGCTTGCTGTTCCAAGCTAGTGTAAAATTGTACAGTCCTTCATTTTGCCATGTCAAGTTAACCTTCTGCCCTATGACTTCTGAATTAGGGGATATCCAGGCCTATAAGGAAGCTGACACTGAAGAACTCTGGTCCTTGATTGAGCATTTGATGTAAATTCGATGGGCATCAATCAGTGTGTGGCAGGATGGAGTTCAAGTGATATTCAGTGCTATTCTGTTTCCTGCGCAGTCCATAGTTGCTGAGTATTACAAAAGTGCATCACAGTGCATTAGATAAAGGGACTAGAAGTCATCTGTTGTCACAGTAAACATTGTAACATCACCTGCCAAATGTCATGGAAGACTAAGGGAAATCCAACATTTCTATGGAAAGAAGTGTATAACAGGAGAGGAAAGGATGGAAAGTTCAACTAGAAGAGATGTTCTGATACTTTCAGAAATGCTATTTTCTGAAATGACAGCGGGGATGATTGTTACAATACGATCCCCAGGTGGTTTGCTGATATAGATTCTCCTTGTTTTATTTGCAATCTCAAACATACTCGATGATGTTTCAGAGAACTCATGGAATAAATGCATGGACAGAACAGCTACTGGGGCACATGATGAATGTCAGTGTGTAGCTCTTATGGGGCAACTATAGGGCCACCTGTATAGCTGCAGGATGCTGTTGTCACTGGAAGTTGAATGGAAATGACCACCAGTGGTGTTGTATATCAAAGAAGTGTGGCTTGTGATCAGAGAGCTGAGGAAGATACTTAGCTATGGAAATTACCAGCTTCAGGAATTCTATTTCTTCTTCTATTCATTGTCTCTAAACCTGCAGACACTAAACATAGATACAAAAGTACTTGAAAAGTAGTTATATCAGCCTGAAATCTGGACGTCTCACTAGCATAAAATTTGAATACTAAATACCACATAACTCTTTTTGCTTCCAGTAGAAATGTGTTAGACTACTTAGAAGCACATTAAAAAAACAAAACTTGTGGAAAAATCTAAGCACATTATCAAAGAGACTTTGGCAAAACTCTTATCACACAATATTTCTTTCTGTTTCTGAAAAGGAAGATGTATGGTGTGTATCCTCTTTCTTTAAATTATTGGTGCAACTAGTTTGTTGGTCATGTAGCATGGTTTTCTGTATACTGGACAGCTTCATAAGTCAAGCCTGAAAATAGAGAGATGCCTTCAAAAATAGGTACATCATGTGCAGGGGTAAATAAAACCTGGAAATATGTATGTTCCTCCAAAATAGGGACAGTTGAGAGGTCTGAGCTACTGTAGAATTAGAGGATAATGCTTGTATACTGCTAAGGCTGCTTATTCCATGGCTATCACAGTGGGGTCCCTGTAGAATAATATGATAAAGTTTTCCATTGTGTTACAAAGGAAGGTACCAGTACCAGAGAGTTGAACAAAGCCTTCATACTTTACCCCACAGCTCTACAAACCTATCTTCCAAATTCTCACTCTTACTGATTGTTTTTCTTGACATTTCTTTTACTACCTGGCTCTACCCACTCCGTTCACTCTGCAGGCTCACTCCACTCCCCTACCCTACCCCCAAATCCCGCCCACTCCTAGTGCTCCTACATTTATATCTCATAAGACGCTCCCCTTCCCCTAATTATCAAATTACCTCATCACATTCCCCTAAACAGTGGATACAGACACACCCATACTCTCTTTTCTCTTCACACTACTTGCCCTACTATACTATCTCTCTCTCCTTTCTAGCTCTCTAATCTACCCTGTTTCTACTCTCACACTATTCCCCTTCCTACCATGCCTTCATCACACCAGACTAAACTTACAAACCTATTCCTCTTTCTTGCTGCAACACACATACTACTCACACCACTTATGCTTATCTGGTATGAAAACTTACATATCACTGGATCCCTCCATCCTCTAAAACAAACATCACCTATCAATCAACCTACTGCCCACAGCCATGCTAACATCACCTCTATCTCAACCTACCTCTTCCCAAAGTATCACAGGCTAGCTCATATTACTTTCCAACAAACCAGAAAATCGCAATCTACTCTCTTCAAACTCCTTAAGCTCTCATTTATTTTTCAACAACACCCTCTACTTCATGGTGATATTCATCCTAACCCAGGACCTAATAATAACACCTCACTAAATCCCCACCAACCCCAAAATACCACCCCAATTACCCTTACCAAAACTGCAAACTCCCTACTCATAGCTCATCTTAACATACAGAGCTTAAACAATAAAATTAGCCAACTTCATGGTCTACTTGACATACATTCCTTTGAAGTCCTATGTCTAACAGAAACCTGGCTCAAACCAGGAACAAAGGACAATGAAGTCATCCCACCAGAGTATAATATAATAAGATAAGACCGTACAACTAAAAGGGTGGAGGGGTAGCAATTCTGTATAAATCTGAACTAAATGTATCTTCAGTAGACTTACACATACCTTTAGATAATCACGTAGAAATCATTATCTCTAAACTTCAGCTTAATACCAGCAAATTTATTTACATAATTTGCTCCTACCTGCCTCCAGGCAATAACATCAACACCCTTGAAAATATCCTATGCTGGCTCTCTTCTTCCCTCCCTCAAGAAACCATAGTACTTGGCGACTTCAATATAGACTGGAATTGCTGTACCTCTAACAAACCTTCAGTCTATATAAACCTGTATGGCTTTTCTCAATTTATCACCACCCCAACCAGAATCCATAAACCCAGTAGCAAAGAGAGTACCTTAGATTGGAACCTAGTAAAAAAAAAAATCCCCTCACTTATATAGCAGATACCCTTCCTGATGATATTAGCGACCATTTCTGCACTTATATAATTAGGCAAAAAACCTTCTTCCCCAACCAAATCATCCTTAAAACTACACAAAACAAAAAACACTTTAATGCTGTAAATTTCCACAATGAGCTATAAGCCTGTGACTGGTCTCCCTTAAAACAACTCTCCCTTGAGGAGCCAATGTCCTATTTTAAGTCCAAATTCTTACAAATACTGGAAAACCATGCCCCTAGTCGATCCATTAGAACCAGAAGCAAAGCAGCACCATGGCTCTCTAAAGAGACAAGACACAAAATCCTATTAAGAAATAAGATCTGGTCTAAATGGAGATATACTAAAAACCCAGCTGATCACCAGAACTACAAACACTATAGAAATGCCACAAAAAAAATCAATATTCCTTGATAAAAACAATCTATGACTTTAAACTCCAAGATAAGCATCAACAAACCCCACAAACTTTCTGGACAGCTATTAATAGACTTTTGCACCCAGGCCACTCCAAGACACCTACCCCTTTGGGACTTTCCTTAAGCACGCCTAAGGAGATTGCTGATACCTTCAATACCTTCTTTAGAGAAACTGTACAATCTCTTGCTAATTCCCTACCTTCTGTCACCTCAACCCTCTCATTCCCCATGACTAGCAACCCCCCTACCTTTCAATTAAATTCAGTCCCTACATCCTTCATCTTTACCCTACTTACTCAACTTAAAGCATGTACTTATCCGCTGATCTCCTACCAGCTGAATACCTGCAAATTGCAACTAAAGTACTTTCCTATCCTATTTCCATACTAATCAACAGAACCATTACTGAAGGTTCTATCCTATATCTCTGGAAGATCTCACATATAATTCCTCTTCATAAGGATGGTAATTCAACCAAAATATCTAACTATCGCCCCATAGCCCCCCCCCCCCAGCCAAAATAATGGAAAAATGTATCCATCACTAGCTACTTGATCACCTTCTCCAAAATAACCTTCTATCAGACTGTCAACATGGTTTTAGGTCTTTCCATAGTACAACTACTGCCCTACTATCCTTCTCTGACTGCATCAATAAGTATCACAGCAACAATAGGCTCTCCACTGCACTCTTCATAGACCTATCAAAAGCCTTTGATATGGTGAACCATCAATTACTACTAGACATACTAAAACAATTCTCTCAACACACAGGCATTACAGTGGTTCAAGTCCTACTTAGAAAACAGACAGCAAGCTGTCCTCTGGCACAGTAACCTTTCCGCTCTTCTTCCTATTACTCTTAGGGTCCCACAAGGCTCCATCCTGGGACCTCTCCTTTTTTCTGTTTTCAGCAACGACCCAAAGCTAAATATTCCTCAAGCTACCTGCATACAATATGCAGATGATTCCATACTAGTGTGTTTTGCCACCTCATCTGCTGAGCTCCAAACCACTACCCAGACAGTATTTAACTCAGTTGAAAAATGTTTTTTGCAACGTTGCCTCCTACTCAACACAAAGAAACGAAATTACTGATATTTACTCCAACACTGAAGTCCCCCTTATTGATCTTACTGTTAAATCTAGCAATGGTACTATAATTGCACCTAACCTGACCACCAAGCTCTTAGGCATAACAATTGATCAAAATCTTAACTTTGACACATATATTAACGCTACTATTAAAACTGTTAACAGAAAATTTGGCTCACTTTATAGGATAAAATCTTTCCTCATCCCTGAAGCCAGAAGCACCATTACCCATACCCCCCCTGATCTCTACCCTCCTCTATGCTTCATCTATTTATACAAATCTCTCCAAAACTAACCTAAATAAACTGGCAACTTCCTACAACAACACTGTCAGATTTGCCATGGGCTCACCATATAGAACCCATCACTGTTTAAATCTCAAAATGCTAGGATGGCTAGAACTCCAAAACCAGTTACTATTTCAGCAACTTACAATTACCCATAAGATTCTCTTTCATACCAACAATACTCCTATTCTTAGTAGCATAATCTCTCCATATAGAAATCTTACTACCCTTCGCTCAGCAAATAAATTACAAGTAACCATCCAGAAATCCCTTAATAAAGCAGGGGACTCCCTCTTCTCTAATTCCATGGGTAAGATTTGGAACAGACTTCCCAGCAGCCTACAATTACTTTCATCATTACCACTCTTCAAGCATTAACTAAAACTACACCTTAAAGCACAATGGTTATGCCCATGTACTAACCCAGATTAACAAAAACTGTAGAGTATACGGCTTTTTCCCCTTCCTATAACCCACTAGTTGGTTCATAAAGCCTCCTCTCAGTTAATATTCTAGTTTCTTATTTCTTTCTTATTACATGAAACTTACTTTGTACATTTTTAGAACCCTACTCCTGCTTCAGGCACTTTCATTGTCAGTTTTTGTATAAATGCAAACTATGTTATATATGTGTAAAGTTCTGAATAGGCATAATAAATAGCTAGAGCCTCTCATCTCTTCCCCACTCTTCTGTATAACAAATGTCAAACTATATACCTCAGTTATATGCTTCTCAGACCTCTGCATTGCCAAAACCTGCATTCATGTTTTTCTGTTGATGTTAGTTCCTTCTATGCTAGCCTACAGTAATATTGTATTTAATATTTTTTTATCATCATGTGCCTTTACTCCTTGATGCTAGTTTTACTATGTTATTCTGCAGCTTTACTGTATTTGTATTTTCAACATGTATTAGTTTATGTTGCTGTATTGCTTTTTATTCCTGTTACACTCGTTTAATCTTGGAGCTTTTCTCCCCGGGCCTCTACACACGTATCCAGTTGGACTAGCTCGGTCAACAAATGTAAATAAAAAAAAAATGATATATATATATATATATATATATATATATATATATATATATATATATATATACACACACACATACATATATATATATATATATATATATATATATATATATATATATATATATATATATATATATATATATATATATATATATATATATATATATATATATATATATATATATATATATATATATATATATATATACACACACACACACACACACACACACACACACACACACACACACGCAAACACATATATAAATATATATATATTTATTTATTTAAAAGTTGTTCCCATTCAGCTCAGTGTTTTCTGTGAATATCTTAAATTTTACCTCCTGTAAAGTTCTCCAGCACTGTTCACACCATACACTGACCCATCTGTTGATACCTCGATCATAGAGAGTTTGCCATCGATTTGTTGCCATTGTGTGCCCACACAGGAATCAGTAACAACATCAGTCCTAAAGTAGATGTCATCATTTGAGTTAACTCCCCAGCAACCCAGTGGACCACTGGCATAGTACTTGAGCTTCCCTGGGATGTTGATCCAGGGGAGTCCCGAACCATCTCTCACAGTTATTGCTGCATTCTTATTTAAGCAATAAATGTCATCGTTCATGTTGGCTCCAGACACAAACTGTGGTCCACCTGCATCAATCTGCTTCAATAGACCTAAGACAAAGACAAAGAATAAAACAAAACCATCACACCCTTGTAGCAAATTGAAAATTGTATCACTATTAGTTAATGCCATCAGTGATAGAGAGTATGTAAGCTGGAGCTCTTAAAATGGTCCATTTTCAAGGATGTTGTTCCCATTCCCATGCATGTATGAAGTGTTGATCTGCATGGTGTTATTTGGCTGATTTCACTCACTGTCCTGTTCCATTCAGGGACCTTAACAAGAGCAGACATCAGACTGAGATATACAAAGTGAATGCTCAGAATGGTATAGTTTTAAGCTCTGTCTTTGTTGCACAAACTGTAATACCACTGCAATAATTTGCACCCAGGTGTTTTTAAACCAAGTATAAATACAATTCAAGGACAACATTCTCTATACCCCTGTCTTAAAACTGTGTTGTAGGCTCCAACCCTGTCCTTATAAGAATTTCCTTTGCATGCAGCTAAATAATCTGATGTAATGAATTAATTGAAGTTGCCTGCATTATTGTACAACCTCATTTTTTACAGAAGAGCAGAAAAGCCACTCTGATATATGCAAAGATTGCTTTTTAGTAATGTGGCTTTGTCAACTATCCCCTTCAGTGAAAAATACAGTTCATGCAGTCTAAGACCTGTTCATCCTGCTGTGATATATGAGCTCTTTGAACCCAGAAGCTTCTACTTCATCTATTGAGAAAAGGAAAGCCGAATAATTACCAGATTAAGACCGCACATCATATACTGCACCAAGAAATATGAAATTGCCAGATCTTTCTTATTTGTAGACCAAAAACTCCACAAGAGACACAATCACACAATAATTCGAAAAACAGAGCAGTTTAATGAATACACATATTAGTTAAATACTCTCTGGATTGTTTATATTAACTAACTGGATAATTGATGTGTTTTTGATATTTAAGAGTCCTTGATTTCTAATTATGTATGTTCACATTGAGAAAGAGCTATTCTGTTCTAAAGCTTTGTGTATTCATTAAAACATTCTATGTTTTAGAATTATGATGTGGTAGTTTCTCTTCTGGCATTTTTTGGTCTCCTGTTGGCTTTGTGGAGAACACGTTTGGTCACTTTACCCAGTTGTTCAAGATTTTATGACAACACGTGTATGAAATGCACCTACTTTTAGACAGAAAATGTATTTGCCCGCAATCTGATGAAGAACATTGGTGAGGAGCTCTGAATAATTTAAGTGATTTAATACTTTTAATTTTAACTCCACAACTAAGAGCTGCTAATAACAAGATTACTGTACTGAAAATGTGCATTTTTGTGTAACATTGCATTAGTATGCCAATTAAGTAACCTTCTGTTGTTTTATCAGTTAAGGCACAGCAGAAGTGCATAAAATAGTTTAAATCTGTCCTTTACAAAACAGACAAATCATCTGGGATAAAGCAAAAAAAAAAATCTGCCTTTACATGGCTATCATATGTGTTTGAGCAAAGATCCGGAGAACTTAAAACAAATAAGATGCTTTTCTCCATACTTTTGTAATCAGCTGATACAAAAACAAATATGTTCACCTGAAAAATATAAAAAAAAAAAAACACATGGTAGATCAACAGTTAAAGTCTTAATGTCATTAATTCCAAGCAGGCAAAAAGTTTAAATCACCTACAGCTCTACAAGCTCTCTTGACTTCCTCTGACAATTTTATTTTTTATTTTATTTATCATAGTAGCATAAGTATATGGTTTTATATGCATATTTTTATATGTGGATGCAATATATGAAAAAGTTTTTTTATATATTCTTGTAGTAATTAAATATAGTGTATATCTACCTTTAAGATGTTCTAGTAGCTAATTGATGTCTTAATTGATTTTTTAATTGACTCAAAGGAAACTATATATACCTTGGTTATTTTGAATGTAGATGTTATTAGGTCTGAAGAAGCTCATAGCGAAAGCGCTCACCTCTTGTTTTAATAAACCTGAGTTTTATTCTGGTCTTTGTGCTCCTGTGTGGATCTTTAAAATCTGTCTAAGTTGGATTGAAGCTGAGTACCATTCTGCCTGATTGTTATTTGGAAGTATCCTTCGTTTGGCTGCTTTACCTGCTACATGGTTTATGCTCCTGTGTGGATCTTTAAAATCTGTCTAAGTTGGATTGAAGCTGAGTACCATTCTGCCTGATTGTTATTTGGAAGTATCCTTTGTTTGGCTGCTTTACCTGCTACATGGTAGCTCTGTAGTTGGTTTGTGTTACATAGTTAAACATAGTTAATCATTCAATAAGTATTCAATTTCCATCAGCAGTAGGGGTTTTCAAACAGCTGTAAAAAAATACACAGTATTTGTAATATTACAGAAGTTGTAATATAGAGTGAAAAAGCTGAAGGGATTATGTAATGTAAGGGCATAGCCAGTTTTTCATTAGGTCTGATCTAAGTGAGTTTTTAAAATGAGAAATATGA
>NC_056741.1:1293555856-1293569426 GCF_019279795.1 Protopterus annectens | reverse complement strand
GCAAGGGGGATCTCATTCCACCCCTTTGCAGGGCTAGCCATGGATTTATGGAACACAGCTCTAGCTTGCAATCTGGATCTTCAAGCTCAGTTTCTACCAGGGAAACAAAACTTACTGGCAGACAGTTTGAGCAGAAACCTTTCGGATTCACACGAGTGGATGCTGGACAGCAAAATATTCAGGATGATAACAGCAGTATGGGGATGTCCTCACATAGATCTATTTGCATCCCATCTAAATCATCAGCTACAGAATTTTTGCACCAGGACATTCCACAGAGAGGCTTGGAAAGTGGATGCCCTGTCATTCAGTTGGAGGAACCTCTCGGGATATGAGTTACAAGCTCTTATGGCTGTGGAACCTTATATTATTTTCCATCAAGACAGGGTATCTTTGAGGACTAATCTGACCTTCATGCCTAAGGTGATTTCCAAAGTGGCTTTAAATCAAACTATCCACTTGCCAACCTTTTTCCCCACTCCTCAAAATAAAGGGGAAATGATCTTACATTCCTTGGATGTACATCGACAGCTACATTTTTATCTGAACAGTACCAAGGACATCAGAAAATCAGAACAATTGATGTTATGTGATTCTATCTCGCCTACATTCTGTACTGATGGGCTCGGAGCTGATCCCTCGGCTCCGACTCGGCACGCTATGCTATAGAGCGAGGCCTCTTATTGGCTGAGCTATTTCTTATCCCAGGATGCACCACCACTAATTCCCCAGATCTCGTTTGCCACTTACAAGCTAAGACGTGGTCTCAACTTGGCTGGGCTAAGTACTTCTTTATTTAGGCTTTTCCTGTCAGGAATTTGCTTGTTTTGAACCCAAAAGCTGTTTTAACAGCTATTGTTGTGATACGAGTGTGTATTTGATATTTTTGTTGAGGAATTTGTGTTTTTCGTCAAGGGAAGGTTTCCTGTGTTAGTTAGAGGGGCCTTCCCCTTTTGATATTTGCTATTCTAGCTTTGTTTTGTGGGTCAAGTACCCGTTTAAGTTAGAGGGTCTTGACCCTCCCTTTTGTGTTTTTGTTAACTGTATTACTGTATTGAAAAAAAAAAAAAAAAAAAAAAAAACTTTATATTTCTTTGAACTTTAAACTACTAGTTTTGGTGTACTTTCTACCTTTAGACATGTCTAAAGAACATAGACCCTCCGGGTTTAAAAAAGTGCGCGAGGTGTGGTTATAAGATGTCCATAACGGACGACCACTCCTTGTGCGTTTATTGCTTAGGCGCCAAGCACCTACAAGAGTCATGTAGCATGTGTCACGCCTTTTCATCAAGAGTCCTCCTTCAAAAAAGAAAAAAGCATCGGCTCCGACCAGTCTGTCAGAACCGACTGCCAAAAAACCTAGGCAGGCTTCTCCATCGGCTCCACGGACTTCAGAGCCGAGGGCGGAACGGTCTGCCTCGATGCCTCCAGTCTCGACCCCTCTGGTTTCGGAGCCGAGGACTGGGGCATCGAGAGGCGGGTCACCTTCATCGGCTCCACTGATTTTGGAGCCGATGAAGGTTGCCAGCTCAGACTCTTCCCCTTCGGCACCGAAGTCTTCATCGGCACCGAGGGAAATTGCCTTGAGATCTCCCTCGGAACCGATAATTATAGAATCCATTTGGAGCCGGTCCCCTAGCCCTATGGAGCCGATGGAGAAATTGGTTCGGACCCGATCGGTATCGTCCAGATCCTCCAAGATGTCTGATTCGGACATCGACAGGGTGCTCCTAAGACTCTTCCAGTCTCCGGTGTTCCAAAAGTTAGTTTCGGCTCGAGCACATTCGGCTTCGGAGCCGATGGTCCACCTTGCTACTATGGTTCCTCCTCCAACAGCCTCTGCACCATTGGAGCCGGTGCTGGTGGAACCGGTGGAGGTTTTAGGGTCGGGCCCGACCCTTACTCCAACTCCGGCTCTTGAGTCGGAGTTCGGTACACGGACTTCTTCCGTCGGCCCTGGGGGGGATGCTTCGGGACTGATGTTTTCGGTCCCAAGTCTTCCTCTCAGTGTGTCGGCTGTGGGAGTGCCGTCTACCGTCATGGCCATGGAGGTGGGACCCTCCCAGGATTCTGGTGGTCCCGCCTTCAGGGCTATGAGGAGTGCGTTAGCCAAATCATCTTTGGCTACCTCCACGGTCTCCCCAGCTCCTTCCCTGCATACCGAGACTGGGTCTTTGGCAGTCCCCCTGTCCTTAGACAGCGGAGCCCCGGGGCCTGAGGTTACCCCCACTGGGGTTTCCCCCCCTCCTGGAGGTCCTTCTGAAGCTTCTTCAGAAGAACCCCCCAGGAAAAGATTGTGCAAGAGGAAGCACGTTGACTCCCCTGATGAGTCTCTTACATCAGACACTGATCTCGATGATGCAGAGGGGTCCCCTAAGTCATCCTTGGATGATGTCTCCTTTGTAGACATCCTGGAAGCCCTTAAACAATGAGGCAGCTGGCAGTCCAAACCCCCTTCTGCTGATGAGTCGGTGTTCCTTAAGGCCTTCGGGGCTCAGCCCTCTGCCTCCTGGGGGTCTCCGCCCTTCGACGAGCTCTTGGATTTGATCTGTCGAAGGGCATGGGAACACCCGGACTCTGGGAACCGGTGCCTGCTCGCCCTAATGTTCCTCTCGGCACCCCTGAAAAGAGTTCCTAACTAAAGGTGTGGCTGTAGATGCTTTGGTGGTGGCATCTGCTACCCAGCAAGATGTAGCAGAGGCTTCAACGTCCGTCCATCCTCCTAATAGGGAGTCTAGGAGCATGGATCGCACGAAAGCGCACCCTAAGTTCAGCTGCCTTTACATTAAGGTCCTTGAACTACCTTACGCACTTTACCAGATTTCAGAGGGATCTGATTAAAGAACTTTCCGATACCCTCTTGGGTAACCTGCCTGAGGAGCTGGCCCAGACGGTTGGCTCTCAGCTGGCTACACTGCCGTCCATTTCAAATTCGTCCATGAGGCTCATTTCTTATGCGGCCGAAGGGGCGAGTAGAGCGGCGGGTACAGGCATTGCTCTACGGAGACAAGCCTGGCTCTGCCTGTGTCATTTCGCGGAGGCCTTTAAGTCTTCCTTTGCCGACGCCCCCTTTGATGGGTCTTCCCTGTTTGGACCCTAGGTAAAGGACACACTGACCTGCTGCGAACAGGAGGGTAAGACTCTGACTGCCATAGGGGCACGATTTTCCACTCCCTTTCGGCCTTATCCCAAGGCTAAAAGAGGAGGGAAAATGTGGTTCCGTAGATCTCAGAAGCCTTACCCCTCTCAGCAGGATGATCCCCCTTCCAGAGGCAGGGGAGGGGGAAATTCTTCTGGAAGACGACGTCCCAGAGGCGGCAGAGGCCCTCGCAACACTGGAGACCGCGAGTCCTTTCGTGGCTCTTCAGCCTTTCACAGTCCCTGAGGGATTGCCCAACTGTGCAGCTCTGGAGCCAGTCGGGGGTCGTTTTTCGAGGCACCTAAAAGCCTGGGAAGGTATCACTCAGGACCGATGGGTGCTTCGAATTATTGCCGGAGGTTACACCATCCCTTTTTCTCACTCCCCACCTCAGTCCAAAAAAATCCCAGACCCGCCACCCAGTCAACGGGAAACTGCAGCCTCAGAAGTTTCAAAACTGCTGCAAAAAGGAGTCATCCAACCGGTCCCTGCAGACCAGATCGGATTAGGGACTTACTCAAGATTCTTTTTGGTGCCAAAAAAGACCGGGGACTTGAGACCCATTTTGGATCTCAGCATTCTAAACCGTTCAGTCAAAAAGTCCAAGTTCAATGGTCACCCTACAAACCATTCTCCCATTGCTGGAGAAAGGTGTTTGGATGTGCTCCATAGATCTCAAGGACGCTTATTACCATATCATGGTACATCAAGCGTCCAGGAGACATCTGTGCTTCAGCATAGGAGGAAGTCATTTTCAGTTCCGTGTGCTGCCCTTTGGTCTCACCACAGCCCCCAGGGTGTTCACCAAATGTTTGGCGGTCGTGACTGCTCACCTGAGAAGTCTAGGATTCCAGGTGTTTCCGTATCTAGACGACTGGCTCCTAACTGCCACCTCCAAGCATCTACTATTGCAAAGCCTACAAGCCACGATATCACTGGGCAATTCCCTTGGAATCACCATCAATTGGCCAAAGTCTGTGTTGCTGCCATCTCAACGTATAAGATTCATAGGGGTAGAGATAGACTCAAACCAAATGCGGGTCTATCTACCTACAGACAGAATACAAACCATATAGGCTCAAGTTCGAGCCTTACTTCCCAGGTCCAAAGCCCCAGCCAGAATGATCCTGCAGCTATTGGGATCCATGTCTGCCACGGTTCTTCTAGTCCCCCTGGCAAGGTTGCACATGAGAATTCTCCAGTGGCTTCTTTCAGCTCAGTGGTCCTTTCAGGAACTCCCTCTCAGTCACCTCATGTGGATCACGGAAACCTGCAAACAGGACCTTCGCTGGTGGCTAGTGCCCTCCAATTTGGATCAGGGACAACCCTTTGTTCCACCTCCTCCTGCGGTCACTTTGACCACGGACGCCTCCCAGATGGGGTGGGGGGGCATTCCCTGGGCAGGTCAGTCCAAGGCAAATGGCACCCAGAAGAGACCCTACTTCATATCAACATCCTAGAAATGAGGGCGGTGCTTCTGTCCCTTCAAGCCCTTCACGATTACCTCCCTCAGGGCGTAATTGCCGTTCACTCAGACAACATGTCAGTTGTCTGGTACCTGAACAAACAGGGAGGGACCAGATCCTATCCTCTTTGCAGAGAGGCCATGAGAGTCTGGGAATGGGCAGTGTCGACCAAACGCTTTCTAGTGGCTACTCATATCCCGGGCAAGTCCAATGTGATAGCCGACAGACTGAGCAGAACCATCCTCTCCTCACGAATGGTCTCTGAACATGACAGTTGCAAATCAGATTTTCAGCAAATGGGGAGTTCCCTGTTGCGACCTCTTCGCGACTCCACTGAATGCGAAGTGCAAAAAATTCTTCTCCCTAACCCCGGATCCGGGGAAGAGACCCATGGACGCACTAGCCCGTCCTTGGCCCACCAGCTTGCTTTATGCCTTCCCCCCCAGTTCCTCTCCTTCCCAGGGTGATCCAAAAGGCATCTCTCTTGGGGAGCAAAATGATCTTAGTTGCTCCTTACTGGCCTCGTCAAGTATGGTTTCGCTATCTTCGGAAATATGCTCTGGAAAGTCCATGGTTCCTGGATCAGATCCCAGACCTTTTGGTTCATCAGTCGGGACTATTCTACCAGTCCCTACACACCTTAAAATTGACGGCTTGGCTCCTCCTCTTCCGACTATAGTCAGGAGTCATACATTGGATCCAGAAGTTTTACACATCTTATCTTCGGCCCACAAGTCTGCTACAAAGAAATTGTATTCTAGCAAATGGAAAAGATTTGCTATTTGGGCTCAACTCTGGGGCCTGGATCCCATCACTATTCCTGTATCAGAAGTACTAAAATTTTTAACTTCTCTATTCAACCAAGGCTCTTCAGTCTCTACCATCAAGGTTCAATTGGCAGCGATTTCCAATTTTCACGAATCTATAAACCCACCTTTAATGAGCAACAGATTGTGTAAGACCTTCTTGAAAGGTGCTGCGCTTTTAAGACCTCCGATTTCTCATCCTGCTCCTCCATGGGATCTCGATGTGGTGTTACGCGCCTTAACTTCCTTCCTTCGAACCGCAGACATGTGATCTAAAATTTCTATCGTGGAAGACTGCTTTTCTGGTGGCGATTACTTCTGCCAGAAGGGTTTCAGAGCTGCAAGCTTTGTCTGTAAAACCTCCGTACTTGGTTTTTCACAAAGATAGAGTATCTCTCAGGCCAAATCCTTCCTTTGTCCCTAAAGTTTGTTCCAGTTTCTGCCTACAACAATCATTAGAACTTCCAGTCTTCTTTCCGAAATATTCTAACAAAGCGGAATTCATATTCCACACATTAGATGTCCACAGGCAGTTGCGTTTTTATTTAGATAGGACCAAACAAACAAGGAAAACAGATCAGTTGTTTGTATCCTTTGCGGACAATAAACTGGGCAAAGCTGTCACAAAGGTCACTATTGCCCAATGGATCAGGGACTGTATTACTCAAGCTTATTCCTATTCTAACAAAGAGCTTACCACCTCTGTCAAAGCTCATTCTACAAGGGCTATGGCTACTTCGATAGCATTTCATTCTAAGCTTGCCATTAGTGACATTTGTGCTGCGGCTACGTGGTCCTCCCCGCACACTTTCATTTCCCACTACAAATTGGATGTGGCATCTAGAGGACGAGCTTCATTTGGTTCCACAGTGCTCAGGAGTGTTTTCCAATGAGCCACCCAGGATTTAGGTGCTAGGGACGCTGTCCCATCAGTACAGAATGTAGGCGAGATAGGATCACATAACATCTTTTAGTTATGTACTTACCATAACTTTAGATGTTTGGGATCCATCTCTCCTACATTCCCAATAACCCACCCTCCTTCCCCCTTCCTTGGAGATCAGAGGATATCAGAAGGTCCGAATCCTGTTGTTTCATCTTGAAACATCTAACAATGTTATATAAACAAGTTGTGCATGTCTGGGGGATTAGTGGTGGTGCATCCTGGGATAAGAAATAGCTCAGCCAATAAGAGGCCTCGCTCTATAGCATAGCGTGCCGAGTCAGAGCCGAGGGATCGGCTCCGAGCCCATCAGTACAGAATGTAGGCGAGATGGATCCCAAACATCTAAAGTTATGGTAAGTACATAACTAAAAGTTTTCAGAATTTGAAAAGTAGGTTGAATTAATCCATATTCATTTTAATTATAGCTCTTTTACATAATCTAGTTTAGATTGCTCAGCTTTAGCCTGAATGTTTGAATTATAGACTTTGATTTTATATCTAATCTATAAAATATTTCCAATCTTTTTTTATTAATAAATTGCAGTGTTACTGTCATCTCTTTAATACTATTTTCAAAACAGTCCACCTAATATATTGTATGTATATGATATATTGTACAACTGCATTTGAATATACTTTGATTTCATTGATAACTGTATTTGGAGCTTTTCTCCCCAGGCATCCATTGAAAAAGGGGTTCATTCTAGGCCCAATGGACATTCCTGGTAAACAAACTGTAAATAAATAAATAAATATCATAGTGAAAGTTGCAGTCATGTTTCCCCTTAAAAAAGGTTTAAATGTTTTTTGCAGTTTGAATGGTTCTTTTTCCTGATCACAGATTAACATTTAAACTGTCATCTATTGCCTACTGAGTTCTTCACTTTTATTTAATATGTAAATGTATCAAGCAATGATCTGAAAAGCCCTTGATTAATTCTAACATCTTGCTCACATTGTCTGAGCCTCTTTGATTTAAAAAAATCTGGTCCATGAGTTATAATCTACTGAATAACATGTATATATTGTTTTTAGTGGGATATCTTATACAATCATGGTCACAGAGATTATGGACTTTTATCATTTCATCAAATATAGTGCAGTTTGATTTTGAAATTAAAGTGTTTAGAATGAAATTCATCTGTCCTGACAATTCAGATCATATTCCACTCAGAAGAAAAGATGGACACGCCTAAGAGGGAATATTGGAGAGCTAACAAAAAGGCTAAAAGACCAGTCATGATAGCAGAAAACTTGTTATCAGAGGAACTCTACTGCCTTCTGGAAAATGACTCATCAGGTGGCACAAAAACTCAATCAGGTTGAGAGGCAAAGACAGACAGATAATGAAGATAGTCAAACACCCTCATAAGCGATGCCAGCAAAAGCCTGTTCACCAGTACACAAGACATCAAAGGCAGGTAGAAGGAGTACTTCCAACAACTTTTGGAAAAAAAATCCACAGAAGTTAAACTGCCCAAGACAGGAAGAAGACCCCAGCCTATAAGAAGCAAGAACAGCACTAACAGAAATGAAGTAAAAAAAGCAATAGGCTCATATGAGGTTATGGCAGATATGATCAAGATATTGGGTGAGTTGGTCACTCCATTGACACATGGGGATAAAGCCCTTACTACAGCCCAACCACCCTGGGTACAATTATCAACTTGGGTGACTCATACATCAGCAGGGAAAGATGGGTGTGCAGGTTGAGGGGGAGGGAACTCATCAATGATGCTCCCCAAGGGGACATGTGGTCCATAAAGGAGACTTGCCCTTGGACATGGTTGTTGAGCAAGGGGGGCAGGGAAAGGGAAGTGGGTAGGACATATAAAAAGAAAAAAATAAACTTTGATGGAAAGAAAGATAGCCAAGTCCCCAGTATGCCTTTAGTGTCCAGGATCAGCTCCAGCAATTTGGAGTAAGTCCAGGAAATAGGAGACTAGGTGTTAGAAGCCAGGCTGGTACAAATGATGTGCAAGGGGGGATGGGACCAAAAAAAAAAGATGTCGGGTGAGTTATGGGAAAAATGGCTCTTGGGGTAGTCATAGGAGTATGGAGTAAAAGGCATATCCCAGATGAATGGAAAATGATTATTCTAGTGCCAGTGTATAAGACAATTGTGGGCATTATAAAGGTGTCAGCCTTCTGTTGCTGTATGAAAGTGCTAGAGAGGATAATTGCTAAATGAATACTCAAAGTAGTAGAAAAATGGGAGATGAGCAGTTCAGGTTAAGATGCAGCACAACTGACCTAATATTTGCAGTGAGACAGAGTGTTGAAAAGAAGCTATAGATGAGGAAAGTCAATCGGGCATTCCTAGTCTTTGAGAAAGCATATGACAAGGTCCTAAGGAAGCTGAGATTTAGATGTGTTCAGGCTCAACAGGGGTTCCCATTTGGATTGAATGTGCATCAGAGTTCATTTCTGAGCCCACTATTCCTGATACTGGTGATGGACTATATTAGCAAACAGTCTGGATAGGAAAAACCAACAAAGCTGCTCTATACAGATAATGTAAAATTACATTACAAGCAGACTCTGAATAAGAACTTCAGCAAATGATAGGGGAATAGAATGCAAATCTGAAGGCAAACAGAATGACATTCCATACAGGTAAGATAGCTGTCATAGCAGCAAATAGGGGGAAATCAGAAAAAGCTGAAAATTGAGATGTAAGGAAAGTAATGGAGTTTCAGGTATCTGTGATGGGTTGTTGAGGAGAAGGTAAGTGTGAATGAAGAGGTCAAAACTAAAATCAGAGGTGCTGCAGCCAAATGGCACAGAGTGTCAGTGGTAGTGTATGACCAAAGAATGACAAAGAAGCTTAAAAGTAATGTATACAAAACAGTATGTGACCAGTGGCCCATAAACCTGGGCAGTGAAGGCAGGGCAGCTGAAGAAGTTAGAAGAGATGGAGATTAAGTGCCTGAGATGGGTGGTAGGATGCACACTGTGGGACAGATAAAGAACTAATGACATCAGAGCAAATGCCAAGTTAGCCCCACTTGCAGATAATGTCAAAGAGAACAGATTATGGTGGTTTGGGACCATGTGCAGGAAAGCAGTAGATAATCTGGTGAAGAAGCTGTTAGACAGGAAGAAGGCAAGAAGAACTGAGGGCATCCAGCAAAGAGATGTATGGATTGTATGAGAAATGACCTGTGACAGTCAGGCATGACTGTCAAAGAAGGTAGAAGAATGTCACTAAATCGAGAGAGAGAAGGTGACAGTTGACACGATGG
Organism: Protopterus annectens; assembly: GCF_019279795.1. Lineage (NCBI taxonomy): Eukaryota > Metazoa > Chordata > Ceratodontiformes > Protopteridae > Protopterus > Protopterus annectens. The sequence continues at coordinate 1,293,559,824 of NC_056741.1, read as the reverse complement.
GCCAACATCACGTAAAAATGTGAAAAAAGGGGGTTGATGATGATGAATCTACTTTAGTTCCCTGCTTGCCTCGTAAACTGTGTAGATGGTGTCACTTGCTCATGGGTTTCAACAGAGTCAAATGTGAATGGACTATAATGGATGGATGGATGGATGGATGGATGGATGGATGGATGGATGGATGGATGGATGGATTAAACCAACTTCATAGCATACAGCCCAAAAGCCATAATAGTCAGATGAATAGATGAATAGATGGATTGAATAACCGTAATACATGCTGTCTGAGTAGCACACAGAAAGAAAGAGCAATTTTTTTCATATTAAAGATCACACAAAAATGTATTGTGTAATTAAGACATATTGGTCAATTTATTTAAGGAGATAAACCACTTGGCTCTCAGTAACAAAGTTTCAGAAGCCTATCAAATAGCTTACAGAATCTTTAACTTCAAAGCTGGTCTAGGATTCCAATTCACAACACAGGAATACTATTGTGACTGGTGTGTAATCACCACATAATGTGGTCTGACCCTTGATTCCAAAAATTACTTCCTAGCTACTTCAGTATAACTAACAGGGGCTCATTCCCATTGCTGTGATCAGTTGAATTAGCCCAGTACAGTCCAATGAAAACAAAAGCAATTCTTGCATAAGACTTTCTCATGGTGTTAGTATTTTTGGTTCAGGTCATATTTAGTTGCTTTCCTTCAAATATACTATCAGGATACGATATGTTGCTGCTCAGGTTTAATTTAACTTGTTAATCTGATGAAATATTTCTCATGCTATATAATGGTTTGATTGAATATTACATGGATTATTTTGGCCATTTGACATTTTGTGAAGCACTCTGCAATTTTGGGCATTAAACTTTAGCTGAAATCTCTTTCTGGGCATGCCACAGCAGCCTAGTTTGTTTTTTCTTAAACTGATTCTTCCCTTTGCAGTACATCCATGGCTTTGTTATTATCCTCAAATAAACTAACCCTGTTCTCCATGTGCATTGCTGTGTTTGAATAGCCCATAGAATGGTTCAGTGCACTGAGAAGGAAAAGGGCACGTATGAAGGAGAAACATCTGTTTGGGAATATAGCTTTTGGATTTTCAAATATTTGTGAGAAGAGAAGTGGAAATATGGATAGACCACCAGGACAGTTCATGATGTGTTTTCAAAATGGTATATTGGCAGTGATGGGATTTGAACACACACCTCCAGAGAGACTGGAACCTGAATCCAGGTGCCTTAGACCACTCAGCCACACTACCTCGCTAAAATAAATGAATTGAGTACACAGGAATGTGTGGGGAGGGGAGAGAAGAACAGAGTCTGTGATGAGGTAACCAGGAACAGAGAACCAAGGTATTAAACTGGCTAAAGGAAAGCTTGGAGAGAAATTGGAAATGGTGATCCTATGCGTAAGTAAATGCATGGTGGATGAAAGATATTATTTCAGGTATCAGGCTGAAGACTATGGAAAAGTTATTTTGTACAACAAGTCAGTCTTCACAAGAGAAGTTGAGAAAAATATGCCATTGTAGGAGACAAAATTGGAACAATGTAAACAGCAAATTTAGAAAAATGGACTAAAATAAAAAGTGAAGGTGAAAAAGGGCTACTACTGGCTTAAGCAGAGACAGTACAGAACAATTGCATTACTAACCAAAGAGCTGAAAGAGGTATCCAAGAATCCTTTAGAGCAAATGACAAAGTTGTTCACCCACAGAAAGTGTGTTTATTCCCTCCTTGCAGGCTAGCGAGGTTCCAGTGACGTGGACGGTAGCTACTCTCATGCTACTGCTGTTGTACTGGGTAGGACCTAAGTGCCTGGGAAATACAGGTCAGTGAGCCCAAGGTCTGACTCAGAGAAGGAGATGCGTAAATCCTCAAGTAGGGACTGGCCAAGTTCATTAATAACAATGGGCTAGGTGGCTGCAGTATGACATCATATAGAAGCCATCTTGTAGTGCAGCATGACTACTATTACAACAGTTTCACATCAGAATCAGGTTAGGGAGTCACTGAGTATGGTCTACCTGGATGTTAGAGAGGCCTTTAATTTAGTATCAGAAAAGGAAACTGATACAGAAAACTGAAAACCAAAAGGTAAAATGGGCTTAGAGATGATTATGTGACAGATTTAAAGGCTGATCACACAGGGACTTATAAATTGATAGACAGAAGGGAATGAAGGGTAGCCATTTGAAATGTTAGGACCTGCAAATTCAAGTCCCAAAATACAAAGGCTGAATGGCAGATAAAACAGACTTACATATATTAAGTCTGAGATGGCCATTTCTCCAAGATATGACAATCACAAAGTTGGTATATATAAGTTTGTGAGATGTGGGGGGCTTGACCCCCACATTATAAGGTGCAGGGGTTCTTTCTTCTCTGTAAAAAAGAAGTTTACAGAAGAGTGATGTTCAAGATTCACTCTTCTGAATTTTTGGTAATTTTTTTCAACATTTCAATAGGGGGCTGAATGGAGTGTTGTAGACAGTCATCCAATGACATACGAGTCAAATAATGACCAAAACCAAATAATGAGAAAACAAGGCATGCTAAATTAATTACTACAAAATTAACCTCAACCTAATATTAGTGAATCAGATACAGAAGTTTAAACTTTCATACAGGTATATTTTAAGCAAGAATATAGACAAGATATAGGTGAGAAAAACTTTCAAATTACATCAGCAAAATGATTATGCCAGCAGGTATAGGAATCAGAAGCTCGCAGGCAGTGAGACAAAGGAATTAGATGAATGTGATAACATATGTGAGGTACTAGAAGTTAGCACAGATTACATTTCCTTTATAAACTGACCCTGGGATTCAGAAAAGGTACCTCAAGTGGTAAGTCCAATTTACCACTAGAGGTAGCCATTTCATATTCATAGAGTCCTACTACAGTGCTTTTACTGAAGGAGGTAGAGCACCACAGTGGACTGCCACTCTGTCCTACCACAAATGTAAATGAATGCATTCAAAGGGAGTAGCATATGATAATGAGTCGTGTGCTCTTCCCCATAAATGATATGATAAGTGAATTACACAGCTGAGCAAGTTTAGAGAATCACTCAGCTGCATAAACTACCACCATCAGACCCATTAACACAACCAAAAGTTGACATTCACCCATTACTTCCAATGGGACAGACAGCACTGGAGATAAATAACGTGGAAATTAGCAAGCAGGTAGTGGTTGAGTGTATGTGTGTGTCTGTTACTATTTTGACTTAAGTGGCACAACAGTAAAACTTGTGTAATGAAAATCTCAGCTGAACATCATGAATCTTTATTTTGAGCGTGCATTTAATTTTGCAACTTATAAGTAGCCTCTTAGCCTGCAGTTTTTAGTATCTTTACCCCCAACCCCAGATTATAAAGCACACATTCTAGCAAATCTCATCCTAACTATGTCAGCTGGCATGTCTATAACATTTTTATTTTTGTACTCAAAAAATTAAGTATGTATCTGCATATGGAATATTAAGCTGTGTGAAAATACTTGCATTTTATACAAAAGGAATGAGTATCCCATGCACTTCTTAGTCAAATAGAAGTTGGAATAAGAAAAAATTATACACAAACCTTAGATGCTACACAGAATAACAAAAATTAATGTTTATGCTAACATTTTTACTTTCTGAAAAGGCATTTAAAACAGAAGTAAAACATTATTTATAAACCTTTAAAACTCTATATGTTATTTGACCATATTGCTTTGAGAAATTTTTCTTATGATAAACAATACCTGAAATTTGGACCCAGGATCCAGCCACTAATCTGTAGATGAGGTTCTGACTGTTTACACCCCAGACTCCAGCAGGACCCACAGTGACATGAGTGAGACCACCAGGAACCTGAACCCATTGATTTACGTTCCAGGTATAGATGCCACCTGCATCATTGACTCCATAAACATGGCCATTGCTTGCATCAATTTGTTTCAGTGAACCAC
>NC_056741.1:1293515151-1293555356 GCF_019279795.1 Protopterus annectens | reverse complement strand
TCATGGTGGTGGGTAGGGAATACCTCAGGCTTGAACCCTGTACCTTGTATGCAGGTGTTAAGGGCCTGAATTCCCTACCCACCACCATTTGTAAAAAGAATTGCCGATTTTTGCCTCATATTTGATCTGATCTATTCCTCTTAATATCTGTGGTTTCAAAATGCTTAAATGTTTGCTGTTTGATGGTGCAGTGGTAGCATTGTTTTCTCACAGCTGCGGGTTCTCAGGTTTTATTCTTGGTGGGGTGCCTTTTGTGTGGGGTCTGCATCTTCTCCCTGTGTTTGTCTGGGTTTGCTTTTGTGTCCTCCCATGTTACAAAGTCATGTCTGCATTATTTCTTCTTGGGCCTCTGCTGAAAATTGTTTTTTTGTTCCAAGTCAGACTGTCCTGGTTAACAAATGTTAAAATTGACAGGCATTTGAATTTCAGACTTCAGGTTTTTGAATGTGTAATTCCTTACATATTTGATGGTACAGTGGTGTAATTGGTGCCTCACAGCTGTAAGTTTTCTGGGTTGATTCTTTGCTGGGGTGCCTTCTGTGTGGAGTCTGCATCTCCTCTCTGTGTTTTTGTGGATTTTCTCTGGTGTCCTGTCATTTTACAAAGATGTGTCTGAGTATTTCTCCCTGGGCATCTGCTGAAAATTGTTTTTGTTCTGTCAGAAGTATAATTGACAGGCATTTGAATTTCAGCCTTCATATTCTTCATAAAATACATAGTAATACAACCTTTTATTCTAGCAATTTTCTAAGTTTATAAGATGAATATTTGAAATTTGTCCCTATTTTTGGGACTGTATTTCCTCATTATTGGCTTTGTGCAGGTTTTTTGTGCTAAGGTTGACAGCTATGGCAAGAACTGAATTCACTGAATATGTTTGAGGGCTGTATTCCCTCATTACTGGGTTTGTACAGGTGTTTTGTGCTAAGAGGTTGACAGCTATGGTGAGAACTGAATTCACTAAATGATAACCATTTAAGTTTCAGTCTTCCTCTCTTTCACAAAGCAGCTGATTTGGCATAGTGGTATGTTGCTCTGACTGTTTTGTACAGGGACCTTGGCAGCAAAATGTATGATGGTAACACAGCATTTTTCTTTCACAAAGCAGCTGATTTGGCGTAGTGATATGTTGCTCTGTTTTGTACAGGGACCTTGGCAGTAAAATGTATGGTGGTAACACAGCATTTTATTCTAGCAACTTTCTAAGATTATACAAGCAATGTTTAATGTGTCCCTGGTTTTTGGGCTTTTGACCCCCCTCCCCAATAAATGTTGGCTTTTTCCAGATTTCTTGTGCTGCAAAGTTGAGATGCAGTTGAGTATTGAGAAGATTTTACAAGGAGCTGAGAGCTGCAGGGGAAGAGAAGTTTAGTGCTGCTTATGCTAAGTTTGCTTGCATTGTTAATAGCACAACAGGTTGTGTACTTGCTTTTGATACAGAAGGCTGTGGGTTCTACTCCCACAAGGGGTGGATGCTGCTGTACTGAGAATGTCTTCCTTGGCAAAGATATTAACTATGAGCCTGTTAGTTTGCCATCCATTTCCTATTGCAATATTACTATCTTATCGTTTTTTTAATATAATATAGGCAATTTATTCCTCAGGGGCAACAGACATTTTATTTTTTGATGAAACCATGAAATATAAAGGTGTTTGCTAGCAGCAACCTCTTCATTAGTTATAGATTTCTTTAATGTGGAATTATTTAGATGACTTTTACTACTTCAGAGATTGTGCATATTTACTGATAATGGTGGACTGCAGAATTGTGCATATTTACTGAAAATGGTGGACTGTAGACGTTTGAGTAGACTTTTATGATGGAAATGTTCTGAACTGGGCAGTTCTGTCATTATGGGTACATGCATTTTGTTTCATTGTTTACTGGAAAAAATGTTCTGAATTGGGCAGTTTTGTCATTATTGGTGCATGCATTTATTTCATTGTTTAATAAATTTAAAACACCCTCTAACAACTGTACTGTATTGTACAAGGAATATAATTTAGTACAATCAGGAAGGTGTATCAAAGAGCACATGTATGTTTCATATGCAAGGGGCCTATGATTTGAAAACAGCCCAGAATTAATCTTTATCTGCCACTGGAAACATGTATTTTTTTTTAATGTGGGTTTCAATGAATGTGAGTTTCAAGGGCAGAGAAGTTTTAATGCTGTCTGTTTTCATTGTGAGACTGCATTGCTTTGTTTAGCAGATGTCTTAGAGTTTGTGCTGTAAAATGCAAAATAAAACTTTCAAATGAAGTCCAACTCATCATAGAAGTAAAGCAGTATGCACATTGGTGTTTATGGCAAATGGAGTGAAATAGCCAAGTAATGGATCATTGGAATGGCTGCAGGGGGGAGGCTCCACTTGACCATGATTTTGTGAGGGGGAAGGTCAGCAAACTCAGACAGCCCCAGCTGAACTATATCTCCCAACTGTTCAGATTTTCAAAGAATGAATAGATTTTTGCTTCTTATTTTTGGTTTGTTCCTTATAAAATTTGTGGTTTTCTGGCAAATCATTTAGGAATTAAGTCACCAAATAATGACACACTAAGTTTCAGAGTTCATAACCTTCATAAAAATGCATGCTAAAGTAAGACCTGTTATTCTATTAAATGTCTCAGTTTATACAAGAGCAATTTTTAGCACTGTTTATATGTTCCCCCAATATATTTGGCCTTGTCCTGATTTATTGCATTAACAGGTTGAGAGGTACGTACAAATAAATTGCTTTATAGAATTAGGCATAGCCAAACCTTTCAACTGTCCCCAATTTTGGCTCAAAATGTTGCTCTTCCCCCTAATAATCCCTTTGCAAAATAGCAATTTTGGAAGAAAACATGGAGGGTTTACAATTAAGAAATACTGCAATAATCAGAGTTATAGATTACTTTTATTTCAGAAATGCATGTAGATTATTTTATTTTGTCAGCTGCTCAAGTTAGCAGTATTAATATTAAAGTGTCCCTTCTTTGATAGGTTCCCAGCTGTATTGTGTGGCTATTTTATATTTTTGTATCACGTTTGGTCCATTTTTCATAAAATTGTGTTTTTTTTGGCAAATTAGTGCTAAATCATTAAAGACTGAAGATAGAAAATAATGACAGACATTTGAGTTTCAGATTTCATACCCTTCAGAAAATTCATAGTAATGCAAGACCTACTATTCTATTATCTTTCTAAGTTTATAAGAGCAATATTTAAAAATTGTCCTTATTTTTGGGCCTTTGTCCTTCTTCTATGTATGGCTTTGTCCAGATTTCTTGCTCTGAGGTTCAGAGGTATGACAAATGTGTCAGGGCCATCACAGTCAGCCAGAGACATTTCAAATTGTGACATACTTGTTGCACCCCACTCCTCCATGTAGTGACTCTGGATGTGTCCAAGTAAGGCAAGAAGTAGTTATGCAGTGTAAATGTGCAGTGTATCCCCCCATCCAAGGTAGACACAAGTACTACAGTGGCTTTTCATCTGTCCTTGATTTTGCAGAATGGTCTGGTTTGTCATATTTTTGTACTGTTGATTTATGCTTATTACTCAAAGTGCCTGTTGCTCTGTGTTTAAGTAGCAATGCTTTAATGACCATCAGGTAAGCTTGTCTGAGATCGTAAGATGCAAGTAAGCTTTAATAAGCATACTGTTAAAGAATTGCCAACATTGAAAGCCTTTCTGTTGTTGCCATGCAGAGAATACATAACTAGATAATGTATAAGCCTTGGGTATTGAAATGCATATGACAGTATTTTTAATAAAGGACAGGATTACTTTATTTTAAGAAGCTCATTACACTTGTTGGAGACTTCCAGTCATCTCTGCAGGCTTTACCCATAAACTAAATAGAATGCCAATCATGTGTGGTCCATAACCTGTACAGTAATCTTTTAAGCAATGTATCTTGAGCTTGTTTCTTGTTTGCTTTTCATTTTTTACTTTGATCATGTTTTCCCCATGAAACAAGTAGATAGTTGTCAGGCAGCAGGTCTTTTTTGGATAAAAAACATTTTTACAAGTGGGGGCATCACTGAGATTTCTACTTTCAGTGTGTTACTTGGTACTTTAATACAGCTGAATATAAATTATAATTAGATCTGCAGTGTAAGGAGAAGTGGTTTGAGTTGAGTGCTGCTTGTTTTTCTTATACTTGATTTTGACTGGCATTCCAGAAATGTATTTAAAAAGTAATTTATTTTTCATGCCTCACAACCTTTTTGTTTCCATCTAGATATTAAGTAAGCTGTCATGTAGCCAATGCATTGAAATATTTTTATTCTTCTACACTTCATTTTGTCTTGATTGGACTCTCATAATGACAGTTTGGTACCCAGGGCAGCATATTTAATTAAAGTTAGTTTTGTGGTTTGAGCATAGCCCCTCCCCTTTCTACTTGGCCACACCCCTTCCCATTGACCCCACCCATTCAGCTGTCTCCTGCAACCCCCCTTTGATTTGAAGTCACCAGCCGCCACTGGAAGAAACTCTTGCTGCCATGATGATCCGAGAGCAAGATGCAGGATTAGTTATGCTATAGTAGAAGAATCCCCTGTCACTAGTAAGAGCTGTAGGAGTTAAAGAATGGCGAACCTCTTGCTGCCATGTATAGTTAAACATGCAGGGTGTATTTAGACCTACATGATCTGAATAGCAGTAAGGTACATTTATGTGATTTAGAAGTGAAGAGCTGTCATCAGAGTTCTACAAATGCTAGGGAGATAACATACTGTACTTGGTGAATATGTGCAATATGTACTATGCCTCTTTCCATTAAGTTTTAACAGTGCTTTTTCCATGCAGTGTGTGAAATATTTATGCTACATGCCCTATCTCAGTCTGTTGTGCTATGCACCCTAACTCCTTCAGTACTAACAGTACTGCTACTTTGCAGTGTGCACAGGATGCTGCATCATGGTCAATCATCTTCCCATAATCCTTCCTTCAAATGCTGAGAGTGCTGCCACTTTGGAGGGCACACATGCTGCTGTGGTGTATGCCTTACCTTGCTGAAGTAATCCATTCCACTGAATGCTATTCTTTTGCTGTAGTTCTTAGTGCAATGCTAAAAATGAACATTCATTTAATATCATAGCACATCAAGGAATACACTATGACACGTTCATAGCATGGGGGAGGTCTGAATCAGTCTGTATAAGAGAGAAGCAAGGAAGCAATAGATGGTACTTTAACAAATCCTTAAATACATGAGGTGCCATCCTAAAAGTATACTTTAGAGAGTGTAGCTGTGAGACAGCATAAGGGTAAAAATTTGTTATCTTTCTTCACATCTTCCCTGGTGATACATTTGGAAGAAGACAATGAGTATTTGGATATTAAAAATTGAAAGAAAAGTTAAAAGAAATGATGTAGAATAAAATTCTGAAAAGGGAAACAAAAGATGGAGAACTGCTGAAAGTGCAGGGTGGCATGGCAGAATCAATTGATAACTTGAAAGATCTGGTTTCTGACAACGTAGAAAGATATGGATAAAATGTAAAAGAATAAATATACATTGTTACTTTTATACAGTGGAATGTAAAATGCAAAAACATACAAAATGAGTCCATTAGAGATGGAATAATCACAAGAAATGTAGGCATTAAAGTAGCAGGTTAAAAGAACAGATATAAGAACTAGTTTCCAGAAACAGTGGAAGTCGAGGAGGTGAAAGGCTCTCTACTCAGAGAACTAAGGTCTTTAATTTCCTGAAACTGTGTACAGCTCTACAGAGAGAAGGGGTACATATAGCCAGGAAAATAACCATTTGAAATGTTGGAACCCACTACAGCGAGTCCCGAAGTATGGAGACTGGATGACCAAAAGATTAAACCTATATAAACTAAGTCCAAAAAGCCATTTCTCGGAATATTATTTTATCTCCAAGGAAAAGTGATCTTGGAGTTGGTATATATAAGTTCAGGGGAGTGGGTGTTATAGGAGTTTAACTCATTCCCTCCAATGGAGCTCTGGAAGTTTGCACAGTAACCTCCAATGTGCCGAGCCTAAGCTTTTGGATAAAATCAAATCATGTCCTCATATTTCAAACAAATGTTCATATTTCTGGAACCAAAGGGCTAAAACAAACGTATCAATGGTAAACTCCTCAGCACAAACTATTTTATAGTGGTAGTGTTCTTGCAGTTGTAGGTCTTAAACAGGATTTTGTGATTCACAGTAAACATAGTAATAATTAAGTTTATAATATTTTGTAATCAACTTACAATATCTCAGCAACCACTCAAGTTATACACATACTGTTAGCAGCATTTTGTTCATCCATCTGAGAGCTTTCATGTAAGGCTAAGCAGTTCTCTCAGTACAAATTGATTGTAGAGGTATTTAGAAAAAAATTGAAATTTATGACAACATAAATACCATATGAACAACTAATATATCTTTACCTGCCCTAGGCAGAGGTCACAGAGGTGTTTGCCATTGTGTAAGCTATGAAATCTTTTAATAGTATTGCATAATGATACTGTAACATAATGATGGAAAATGCATATGTGCCTTTACATGTGTTAAATACGGTCTCAGGTGGACTGAGTATGGAAAAATTCTCAATAGTGGTTGCATTTGTTAAATGCTGCTGACATATGCTAACTCCAAGACTGCTTTATCTCAAAGAAATGTGAATTCTTCAAGATACTGGAGTCACAGTATTGAAATAATTAATGCAGACCTGAACAGGTAGTATTTGATGCCTAGAGGCGTCAGCAGGATGTAACTACAGAAACACCTACAGGCGTCACCCGACTGTAATGAGTTAAAGAAGAGTGATTTTCAACATTCACTCTTCTCCTCTGATTTTGGCCTTTTTGTTTCCAGCGTGTCAGCATTCGGTATTTTGTGTGCTGGCATTTCAATGGGAAGCCAGTGGGGGAATCTTGTACTACTGCAGGTTGACATGGCATATTATTCTCTTGTTTCTTTTATATAAAACTAAGAAGTAGATCATTGTGAAAGTTCGAAAAGTTAATGCTGTTGAGAAAAAAAAATTGTTAATATTTTATATGTATCCACAATAAACCTCCCTGCATGGAGGAAGTTGCACGGCAAAATAGTGTAGCATGAAAAAATGTAAGCCAGCAACAAGGTGGCTCTGAAAAAAGATTTATTATAAAAGTGGCATAAAGACTTCACAAAACAGGCCGGTTTTGGCTCGGAGTTAGCCTAGCCTTCATCAGTGTTGCAAAAACAAAAAGCAATTGAAGTCTTAAATAACCAAAAGTTAATAAGAAAAAGCACATGACTGGTGAACACCTGCATATTAATTAGTCATTCATAAATATTCATTAAGCCCTGGATCCAGGACACCACCCAGTTTCTAAGCATCATTAATGATATGCAAATTGAGGATGACTGGTGGTTGTGTACCTTGGATGTGAGCTCGTTGTATACCAGCATCCCTCATTGGGCTGGCTTGGATGCGATTGAATATTGGCTTTACAAATCCAATATATATAAACCTGGCTTCAACACTTTTTTGATCAATCTAACTGAACATGTACTTACCAAAAATGTGCTTTTTTATGATAAGGAATGCTATCTCCAAACTAGGGGTACTGCCATGGGGCATCCTTTGCCCCCATTTATGCCGATTTATTTATGGCATATATAGAAGACCTTATCATTTATGATAACACACATAATTTGTATCTGCCGGAAATTGACATCTGGTGCAGATACTTGGATGATTGCTGGATGGTGTGGAGATCTGATATTGAATATCTTAAGGAATTTGTGCAATATCTTAATGATAATAAATGGGGGCTTCATTTTACCATTAATTTTGATCGTGACCATATTACTTTTCTTGATGTTATGGCATCTAGGAATGATGACAATACCCTTAACACTCAGGTATTCAGAAAATTTCCCCAGTATAGCACCTTACTCCACGCATCCAGCTTTCATCCTAAACATATTGCCAGGAATATACCTAAATCGCAGTTTATTAGAATCAGACATAACTGCTCAAAACAGAATACATTTCGGTTTTACTGTCAGGATCTTTCTAACAGATTTATCAATAGGGGTTACAGTTTGGGCTATGTCACCATGGCTAAGAATTATGCACTATGTCTGACCAGAGCAGATCTGTTGACTTACAAAGACAAGCCACCACCCTCAAACCAATTACGTCTAACTACAACCTATGGGAGGAATACAAACAGGTTTATTGATATTATTAAAGACAATTGGAATATCCTCACAGCTGATGCTGCTTTGTCTACACTGATACCTCCCACCTGCTCTTTCTCCTTTAGGAAGGGTAAACATTTAGGAGCTTATTTTAACCATTATAAACATCATTCTGACTCTATGTTGCCCCTTCTAACCCAGACTACTATTTTGGGTGATAAGCTTATTGGCTGTATGCCCTGCGGCCATTGTAATAATTGCATATATGTTTTGAAAACTAAAGAATTCTCTAGTAGAAATAGTAGTATTGTTTATGACATCAAGTTTTCTGCTAATTGCAACACTGACTGGGTTATCTATATGGCTTGTTGCAGTTGTCAGTGTTTTTATGTTGGCCAGACATCCAGACCATTTAAGCTACATATTTCTGAGCATCTAAGTGACATCAGATGTAGCAGAACCAGTAATGCACTCTATAAACATATTCTGAAGCATAAGACAGCTAAATTCCATTTTATGATTATTGATAAGATCATTGGGGATCGTACTCATCAATCTGCATGGCATAATATATTGAATACTAGGGAGAAAAAATGGATAACCAAACTAGGTGCTCTTTTCCATCCAGGGCTTAATGAATATTTATGAATGACTAATTAATATGCAGGTGTTCACCAATCATGTGCTTTTTCTTATTAACTTTTGGTTATTTAAGACTTCAATTGCTTTTTGTTTTTGCAACACTGATAAAGGCTAGGCTAACTCCGAGCCGAAACCGGTCTGTTTTGTGAAGTCTTTATGCCACTTTTATAATAAATCTTTTTTCACAGCCACCTTGTTGCTGGCTTACATTTTTTCACAATATTTTATATGACAATTCACCTGAATTGTATAAGAAGAAGAAAGCCAGTACATACATCAGGTGCCTAGTTATTCCTGTTTTTCCAGACATTTTGGTAAAGGTATGGAACCAAGGAGTGGTCTTTCAGGGAGCTGGGAGAGGTGAGTTGCTTCATATTGGAGGAGGTTGAGCCAGCCAGATCAACATATGTAATAAAGAAAAAGAAATGACACCTGCCACTGAATACTTATGAAAAAGAAAATGACCACTCTCAGCCATGTCATTTTTCCAGCTAAGTCACCACACTGAAAAGGAACAAGGAAAAAGTGTGACTAGCATGAATCAGATCATTTATATGCTGTAAAGATGAAAAAAGATGAAAGATGAGTAAATCTGGTGCTATCATTGGACAATTACTATGCATCATTAAACTGCACTTTTTCTTGTTTATCAGTGCTAATGTTATTTCTGTGTATTTGTCACGTGTTTACACTGTAAATCATTTTAGAGTGCTCTATTTTCTACTGCATTTAAAACTCTTTTGTTCTGCACTCAGAGATATGGTTTGAGGATTAAGCCTCAAAATGACAGAAGACCAACAGCCTAGTGAATTAAGCAGAAACCATGAGATGCAAAGGAGTGAGTAGAGTATTAGAACTTATTTCAGAGGTTGAGGGTGTGGCGTGTACAGTCAGCACAGAATTCCATGCTTAGAAATTGATAAACTTTGTTGAGAACTGGGAGATGGAACTGAAGCAACATGCGTAGGTAAGTTGAATTAGACTGATAGGGAAGAGATGGTTAGTAATATAATTTGTATGAAATGCAGAATAAACACTGAAAGAGAAACAATGTGATATAAAGGGGAAAAAGAATAGCAGAGAATTTTATTTCAAGATGTGTACAGAGTTTATTTTTACCTTATCCTTTGTTGACTGAGTTAGTCACACTACACTAGTAACCTCTTTTCAGGGGAGACCTGAGGTAGTGTTTATACTACTAGGGGAAGTTTGGCCAAGCCATCGAGGAACTTTCCCTACTTGTTATTGTTGTGAGTGGGAACTGTTTTGGAGGTCCATTCCCTGTTTCTGTTCCTGGTGCAGAGGCAGCCCAGAAAAACAGGAAGACAGATGGCAAGAGAAACAAATGATGGAGCTGATAAAGAAATGAAGGAGAAAGCAAATATCAAGACCAGAGAATGTGTGCAGGATTCTGAGGAAATCTTTCAAATAAACCTCTTTGATGGAGATAAGTCAGCAAATGTTGGATATAAAATTATGAATCTCCAGTCAAGAGGGTTGTGGATGAATTACTTAAAGAAAGGGTGGTGCAGAGTGAACCAGAAAATGGAGTTGAAGTTTCCTGGGGAACATTATGGAGAAAATACAAAAGGAGGATGCAGACACAATCCTGAAGAATAGTGGTGAGACGGAAAAGAAAACATGCAGTAAAAGAAGGCAAGAGTATAGTAGCAGAAAAGTAGGCAGAAGAAATTCAAAAACTTAAGTTAACTGGTAAGGATTCAAAGTAAAGAAGACAAAGAAATGGACAGCTATAAAGTGTGGGCCAATTTAATAGCTCCTTTGGGTGTAAATGCACAAGGTAAGAGCATTTATTCTTATTAACAGAGACATTTTGTGACATTATATTTGAGACTTTTTTCAATGGAACATTTTCTTGGAGAATATGAGAAAAAAAGAAAGACTGTAACTCATGGAATCTTTATGTGGTAAAAACATTTAACAGGAAAACAAAAAGAAGATTCATGTACAATTTTGAAAACAGGTAGAAAGAAAGACTTTGAAAGGACATTTGAAATCTTTATGTAAAGAAGTATTGGACATTGCAAAAGTTTATGAGGAAAAAGGTTTATGGAAGTGGTGGCTGGGATTGTAACATAGTGTTAAAAATAGAAACAGAAAAAATATACATATACCAAGCATGTTAAATGTGGAGGGGAATAGGGGTCTAAAATACTAGGGACAACCCAAAACATGTTTTTTTATGTGGTAAAGGACATCAAATAAGTTATTGTGACAAAAGACAATGCTATATTTGTGAAGAAATTGGGCATGGTGCAAAAATATGAACTGAAATGTTATAAATGTATAAAATTGGACATGTATGGATGGATTGCAAAAATTAAAATAACAAGAAAAAGAAAGAGAAGAAAATGAACAAAAGGAAGACATTTTTGAAGTAGTAGAAATAGAAGAAAATGTTGATGAAAAAATAAAGTGGACATAGAAGGTTCTGAAATAAGTGTGAAGAAGGCATAAACTGGGAGGTAATAAAAGGAAAAAAAGAATTCTATTTGTAAAAGGGTAAAGACAGAAAAAGAAAATTTAAAGGGATAAGTACAAAAGAAAAAAAGGAAATGGATGAAAAAGAGTATAATGGTTAATGTGTTTAACATCATGAATTTAATATACTTTCCAGATGTTTTTCCCCGAGACATTAAGAATAGCCTTTTTGGTTACTGGTAGACATTGCACATCTGTTTCTGATGGAGTCTGAAGTTATAAGATGTATTAAATTAAAATTTTGTGACAAAAATTCATGGACTTAAAAAAGCAGCATGGATAGAACTGAAATAGATTATTTTATAGTATCAAAAGGTTTGATTATAGTAGAAGGGGAGGTAGATGAAACAGGATTTTCTGATCATCTTTGGAATATGGCTAGAGATAAAAAGAAAACAAGTAATATATAAAAATAGGCAAAGGAATAAGGAGGATAAATGAGAAAGCAAGAAATGAAGGAAAGAGATTAGTAATGCAGTTATGGAAAGATCATATTACTATGAGAACATTTTATAAAAATTGGTCTAAATGGTGGATGATATTTAAGGAAAAATCTAAAAATATTTTGCAGTAGAAATATGATGTGAGAAAAGTAGATAAAGAAAATTATAAAAGAACATATGATGCATTGAAAGAATTAGCACATAATGATAGAAAGTACTTTGACAAAGAAAAATAATCTCATGAAAGAAATAGAGAAAAAATACAAGAATTGTTATATAAGCAAAGATATTTTTTACAAAGAAAAAGAGAAGTATCAATTTACTTAAGCAGATTAGTAAAGGAAGATTGTAGTGTAATAAGAGAAATAAAAAATGCAAAAGGAGAAATAGAACCTGGGGAAAATTATGAATAGTGTAGTACAATATATACAAGAAATGTTTAAAGAAAAAAGAAGGTAGTGAAAAAAACATGGAAAGTAAAAAAGAAAAGATAACAGAACAAGAGAATAAATAGTTGGAAAATGAGATTTCTTTAAATGAGCTAAAGTATTAAGACAAGTAAATATAGATTGGCTGCAGGCCCAGATGTAACAGGGCATGAAATGTATAAAAATCTAAGGGATTGGGATTTTTATTTGTTAAAGATTGTGAATGAATGGTTAGATGAAGGTTTTATGTATAAAGAATTATGTTGTGGCATACTTAAATTCATGTGGAAGAAGGAAGATAGAGAATTAAAAAACTGGAAACCAGTAAGTATTGAATAATAATGATTACAAGATCATTATGAAAATAATGCAAAAGAGATTTGGAACTAAAACGCTAAATATTATAGAAGATAGTGTATATAGTATAAAAGGGGAAGGGTTATCAAGAAGTATTAATGACAGAGAAATTGTGGATGATATTATGAACAGAAAAGAAGAAGCAAAAATCATGATAGAAGACCTTAATAAGGCATTTAACACAAATGGACATGAAATCTTATGGGTAATGATGAAATAATATAAATGAGAAAGTTTGAAAATGATGTATGTCAGTATATAGTAATAATAAAGTAAAATACTTATATATGGCTGGTTAAGCCAAGATGTACATATGAAGAAGAGTGGTGTAACACAAGGATGTCAAATAAATTGTACACTCTTTAGATTAGTTATGAATGTGATACTATATGAAATAAATTACAAAATGAAGGAGACAAGGTATACAATAACTGAAGGGTTAAGAAGAAAGTGCTAGTTACAGGACCAGATATGGATAGTTTAGCAAATGGAAACATTTTGGCAAATTGAAGGCAGAATAAATTGCAAGACAAATAAGACACTGCCATCATGCTTCATTCAGTGGTAAGGAAAGTACTTCCAGTATTTGCATTAGGAAAAATAGAAATCACAGTAGGAAAGAAAAGCACCAATGACAACTTGAATCAGATTGCAGATAATTTCATATTGTGCAAAAAATCTGATGGATACAACCTGGAAAGGAATGCAGACATTGGAAGTGCAACAGGAAGCAATTAATCTTGATACCTTTGGAGGAAGATGAGCTGGAACATGAAGCCTACTTATATGCATCAAGGGAGCTAAATATCAGTGACTGAAATGCATGTAACATTACAAAAAAAAAAAAGGAGAGAGAGAACGAGATACGTTACACATATTTGTAAATGCATTAGCAATAGTAATGGTTCAGTGGGGCGTTGTGGTGGGATGTTGAATTCATGTAGAGTAAAATCTCCTGCTTTTGATACCTCGGTTATTCCTGAAAATGCTCTATCATTTCATGTGACTAGTTATCAAATGAAAAAATAAACAAAAATGGGTCACACAGACTGAGAATCTCATGGGAAGACCTATGACCCCATACTCTTAAAAGAAAAATAAACTACCAGCCATATGGTTCAAAAGAGGGACAGCTCCCTGCTTTGTTAGTGGTTAGATAAAAATTAACTTAGCCTGAAGGAGCCGAAGGTTGCTATCATGCTATTTGGAAATGCCAGGATGCTGAAAATAACCTGGCTCAGACAATCTAAACTCCATTCCAGACATTTGCTGACCAACTCTACTGACTTACATTTCCTTGTATTTACCTAGAACAGCACTCTCCTTTAAGTCATGCACACAGTTAACTGCAGACAAATTGTTCCGGCAAATGAAGAAGATCTATTCGCTTATTGACTTAGGAACATATACAACTGAAGGCTGTTGACTTTAACCTGTTGATTCTAAAACCTGAATTTTGTTTCTCTGTTGCTACTGTCAGTTCTAAGCACAAAACACACATTATACAAATCAGACAATAAAATTTCACTTTATTTCTCTTTCACTATCAACAAACATTTCTACAAACACCAGTAAAATCTTATAATTGGTTGTTTTGCATTTGTACTCAGCTCTTTGTTATCAAGGTTAATTTATTTAGACATCAGTAGCCTATCTCTTACAAATACGTTGGAGACTAAGACAATTTTAAATGCATTAATAGGACAGTAATGAATATGAAGCTATTGTTATTGAGACCCTGCCCCATCAGACTTTAACTCACTGGCAGAACCTTTTCTAATATTTCCCCTTTCACCTCAAACATACTCCTTAAAGAAATCTAAGATTATATTTCCTGTTCTTCCTTCCATTAGATGCTG
Source organism: Protopterus annectens (assembly GCF_019279795.1). Lineage (NCBI taxonomy): Eukaryota > Metazoa > Chordata > Ceratodontiformes > Protopteridae > Protopterus > Protopterus annectens. The sequence continues at coordinate 1,293,540,982 of NC_056741.1, read as the reverse complement.
CCTCTGCATCTCTTCAGTAGTTACCGGTGGGTGGGTTTCCATTTCTGCCATATCTGCAGCATACAGCAAATCCTTCATCATCTTCATTTTCTTTACTTCATCTCCATAAGGTTGGCACTTTTGTAATCTGTGCTATACAGAACATATCTAGGATAATTACATTTTATAGTTAAGCAAATATTATGTTTAGGTGTGGGCAATCCAGAGTTTATAACATGGCTGGTGTGGTGACCAAACAAAACCACCATGAGTAAACTTTCATTACACAGAAATGACCAAGACATATTGCTCTTATACAATGGCAATATTTAAAAAAGAAAATTCTTAATTAATTAGCTATTGCCGTGTAAGGTGGAACTTCATTACTGTTCTCTTTTCACTGATACAAGGCTCTTGCGACAGACTAATGATGCTCTGTTCACATACATCAGTTCAATATCTGACACATTGTGAGTGTCAGTTATACTGTTCTATACTGGGTCCTGCATTTTAAAGATAATTTTGTAAGACATTGTGGTTTTGCTTTAAATGTGAGACTTGAACATTTTAATTAAAAGGTCATTGCATTTGTTATTTTAGCAAGTTGGACAATAGCAGCTTTTGTAACCCAGTAGCTACATTTTATTATTTTACAATGTGGCTGTTGATTTACTTTGAATAACAACTGATTTAACATGGTTATGTTGATTAGTATATCCATTAACTCTGATGACTTTTTACAACTCACTAAGCAGTGGCTCTATGACTAAAGGTCAGTACATTAGTGGCTGACTCAGAAAGAAGATCACTAAATTTCAGACTGATAGTAAACCAACTATCAAAATTTGCTGTTTCTCTTTTGAGCCATTTTTTGCAGGGGAGGGTGGTGTTCTCATCACTGTTTGCTGCTGAAATATACTAACTCCAAGACTGCTTTATCTCAAAGAAATGTGAATTCTTCAAGATACTGGAGTCACAGTCTTTAAACAAAAAAGAAATAAACTGCATATTTATGATAGCACATTAGACTACATATATATATATATATATATATATATATATATATATATATATATATATATATAGTCTACTTTGATCGAAAAAATATTTCACTGAAACTCATTTCAATGTAGCCTCATTTCACTGAAAATGAATTGCCTGAGCACAATTCACTGAAAGCTCACTTCACTGAAAACACATTTTGACTGAAACCCATTTAATCTAAACAGGTATATGCCCTGTTCCCCACTGTAGTGTTATCCTGGAGTTAGTATATATATATAGTTGGGGGGGTGTGGGAGGCACAGTACCCCACAATGGGGGAGGCGTAGCCACCCACATAGTTTGGGTATATATTATTTTCTGGAAAGAGTTATTCATTTGACTTTAAGAATCCAAGTCTATGGATTACAACATTTAAAATAGAATATAAAACATCAATTCACCCACCATTTAAATACATACTTCCATCAGGAATGTAATAAATCAATTATATAATTAATAAATAAAACTTCAGTGTAATATGCATCTATTGCCTTACTAATTTATTTCAGTTAAAAGTCTAGTCATGAAATTTTACTGCTTCTTCCTCAGGTGTGATATCAATCCTGACTAACAGTTCTTTCTTAAGTTTATCATAATTCATGCAGTCAGACTCTTTATGTCCATATGTGTGTTAGCACATGTGCTGGAAGCAGAGATTACAGGGTGTTTCACAGTCTGCTCTGTTCCACTTTTCTGTGGTGGCATAGATAATCCTGTCTGATTAAAGTCTTCAAAGGTATCACATTCTTTAAGATGGCAGCTTTGATGGCCAGGACTACCAACTGTTGCTGTAATTGCCTAATCTTCTGGTCACTCCCCACCCGGGAAGTCAGAAGTCTCTATAATAATTCCTTTATGGTTTCATTTAGTAGCAAAATAACAGAAACATTTTCCAAGAGGAAAAAAATCTTCATTGCTCTAAACAGAACACAGCTGTATGGGGAAAAACTACTCAACATTCTCTTAGTGAACAGAAGAAACTATACTCAGTTGAATACTGACAGGTTATATCTTTTGACTTCAGGCATAGGTTTGAACCTGAAATACCCACATTCTCCACCAGTGTAAGATCCGAGAAAACCTGAAATACCCACATTCTCTACCAGTGTAAGATCCGAGAAAACTCTGAAAGGAAAACGTACATAAAACTCATTTATTTAACTTCCAGAATTAAAATATTAGCCCACTTGGCTTTGAAATCTCCAAATAAATAGCACTTCAACAGTAGATATCCAGTCCACACATCCCAATGAGGTACAGAGCATCATACGATCAAAAAAGAAAATCCCAGGCTATAGCTCTGTCGGTCCTAGGCTCAGCTATCTGCTCCATGCATAACTATTTCCACAATTTCACTCCAAGGTATTAGGCCTCTTACAAGCCCGACTTTAAGTTCCAAGAACAAATACATCCACCATATCCCATCCACAGTATGCATTCCACAAACAAACTTTGAATGGGCCCTCTCTCACCTCACACTTTCAAGTGTTTTTTTTTTTCTGAATTTCTCCCAGTTGTTTCTTAACTGAGTTACTAACTTCCTGAATTTAGCCATCCATGGTACTCTCTTTTATACTGGAATAATTGGCAGACAAAACAATGTGATATGGCTAATTGCTGTGGCAACCACTATTGAGAATTTTTCCATACTCAGTCCACCTGAGACCATATTTAACACATGTAAAGGCACATATGCATTTTCCATCATTATGTTACAGTATCATTATGCAATACATGTATGCAATATTTATAGACTTAGTCTGAATATGTTTGTTGCTCTCTATCTGTGTGTGTGTGTGTGTGTGTGTGTGTGTGTGTGTGTGTGTGTGTGTGTGTGTGTGTGTGTGTGTGTGTGTGTATATATGCATCTACTTTCAAATGTTGAAAGCCCAAATTACTGAATTTAATTTGTTCAGGACCAGGAAACCAAACGTGTATATTGCTAAAAGTGTAAATGATCAAAGTTTGAAATGCTGAACACAGTGATATTTCCTGTGTGTCTGTGTCTAAGAAGTGTACTGCTCCTTTAAAAGTTTTAGCTTGTCAGCAAGAAAGATATTAAATGTTACATTTAATAGTGGTGGAAGTTCAGATATGTGAAATACAAGAACAGTAGACAGAGAAAAGTAAGGAAATCATTTTATACTAGTTTAAATTAGTGCTGTGATTTCATTAGTTCATATAATTACTTTGTATCAAAGCATTAGTTGTACACTGGGGATGTAAGAAGTGTTACAGCATACATGTACCTGCCATTTTTCTCAGTGTAGTGTGATCTCAGAGTTGGTATATTTAAGTTGCAGGGGGTGTGGGGGACACAGGTGGGCACAGCCCCTCTGCAAAAACTTAAAAATAACTTGTTTTGGGTTGTGGGATTATGCATTTTCATTTTCAGTATTGTAATATTCAGCATTGTAATATTTCAGTGTTATGTAGTTTTGTTTTCCTGGTCGCGAACAAGTGAAATTGGGTAATTTGGACTTTAGACATTTGAAAGTAGATCCACACACATATATATATATATATATATATATATATATATATATATATATATATATATATATATATATATATATATATATATATATATATGGGAACACCTAATGGGGTCAATTTTAGTTAAAGCTGGCATCTGTTTAGTTTACACGTTTTGGTCAATTAAACAGATAATCAACAGGTGTGTGAGATCGCACAATCTCTGTGGATGGAGAATATGCTCATTTCCTGGTATTGTGCAATGGCATAGTATATATAATTAGCAAGCAGTTGGGGATGGTGGGGGCCTGCTCCCTTTGTAATGGTATGCTTTATTTATTTTAGTTTTATTTACATTCCTGAAAAAAATCCCTGCAGGGCATCCATAGTGACACGTAGTGTGATGTTGATGTTTTATTGTCAACATTAAGCATATCACCATTTAGGCCTGTCACTCCAATTTAGTACCTATATATAGTTTTTCTATCATTTTAGCTCTACAACATTGAACTGCTAAATAAAGTGACCAGAAGGTCACAAGATAAGAATGCCAATAACTACCTATTTGAACACTAGGAATTGCCCCCCTGAACCCATGTTAGCACTTGTTCCAGTGTCTGCGCAGGTCAGGAGACATTGTTTGAACAAGTAGTCAAGTAGTATATATATATATATATATATATATATATATATATTTATTTATTTATTTATATAATATATACATGTATCAGCACCTTCTATATTTGCCCTCACATTTTTCACAGGGGATAACAGAGTAAATGTACGTAATTACTAGGAAAAGTGAGCATGTTTAATGCTGATAAAGTAATGACCATTTATTAATGTTATGTGCAATGTTATAGTTAAGAACCAACGAAGCAAAGGAGAAACAGAACAAAACCAGGAAAAGCTCACCAGACCCGGACCAGACCAAAACGTTAAATGGCAGTTTCCAATAGATATAGTAAGGTTTTGTTAACCCGCTGTAAAAAAGCTGGTATACCAAGCAGAGCAAATAAAAAGTCAGCTGCTTAAATGTTGAATTTCTTCCAAAGATGGTACAAAACAGTCCAAGTAATTCCACCACAAGCTTTTATTCACAAAACACCAAGCGCTTTCGCCTGGACAATTCCAGGCTTTTTCAAGGTTAAATTTCAAATGAGGCCATACTGTTTTTATACACTAGTTAATCGGCCAATTGAACAATTGAGTTCATCATTAAGATAATCAATCCACTTTTTAAAGTGCAAACGTGCAGTGTTATTAATGAAGTTCCTCTTATTTTAAAACAAGTGTGTTGCAGGTAAATACTAAACAAGACAAAATACCCAACAAACATAAAATTCAAATATTGTTAAAACCTGAATCTTTTTATAAATTCATTCAAGTTAGCACATTCTACTAAACACTCTAAAGTCACAAGTTTGTCTAAACTTAAAAACTACTCATTAAAAAACGTCAATAAAAAATGACAATAACATAACTTGTAACTATAAAAAATATGTAAAAAATATTAAAGGTGCTAAATGTCATGTGGTTTTAGAAACAGGAAAAGTACCCACTATAATTGCTGTTGGAATAGAGTTTGTTGCCCACTATACTACAAAACAATATGTGTTAAATTCATTATGTTATTCCTAATATTAATAATTAATTCTTATTTAAATTGATTGTGTATTATTAGTCTTTTTTTATTAAAAACTACTAAATTCAAATAGCCCAACTGTTTCTAAAATTGTAAATTTGTACACTTTTACATACGAGTTGAAGAAATTTAAAGCTTGTTCCTTTAGACAAACTTGTGACTTTAGAGTGTTTAGTAGAATGTGCTAACTTGAATGAATTTATAAAAAGATTCAGGTTTTAACAATATTTGAATTTTATGTTTGTTGGGTATTTTGTCTTGTTTAGTATTTACCTGCAACACACTTGTTTTAAAATAAGAGGAACTTCATTAATAACACTGCACGTTTGCACTTTAAAAAGTGGATTGATTATCTTAATGATGAACTCAATTGTTCAATTGGCCGATTAACTAGTGTATAAAAACAGTATGGCCTCATTTGAAATTTAACCTTGAAAAAGCCTGGAATTGTCCAGGCGAAGCTGGTGTTTTGTGAATAAAAGCTTGTGGTGGAATTACTTGGACTGTTTTGTACCATCTTTGGAAGAAATTCAACATTTAAGCAGCTGACTTTTTATTTGCTCTGCTTGGTATACCAGCTTTTTTACAGCGGGTTAACAAAACCTTACTATATCTATTGGAAACTGCCATTTAACGTTTTGGTCTGGTCCGGGTCTGGTGAGCTTTTCCTGGTTTTGTTCTGTTTCTGCAATGTTATAGTTGCTTGTCCAGTGCTTAGGTGTGTCTTTCCACCCTTTTATTTTTGTTTACTACCAGGCTTTGTTTTGTAACACAGTTGCGTAAAGTGTACCTTTTTCACTGAAAGCTGTGTTCTTGTGATGTCCACTGCTTAGGGATCTTCCTCCTTTTCCTTATTTTATCACAGGCCTGAGAACTTCACAAAATAATTTGGAGCAGTTTCATGGGAAGATAATACTGATTATAAATTTTATTGCTTTCCCCTACATGACAAAGGTGAACAGAGCATCTTTGTACCATAGATTTTAGTACATTCCAGATAAAAAAAATATTTTTAAAAAAGGCTAGAATCTTTCATTTCCTGTATGTTATTAATTTCTTAATAGTACCTGCTGACTTTGTAAATATTGTGCTTGAAGTATGAGAGCTGAATTTAGTATGAAATGTTCAGAAAATTAATGAATGAATGTATTCTTTATTACAATGTAATAAAGCTTTATTTCACAGGGCATGTATTGAAAATCGCTCCACTCAGCTGCATATTCTCAATTAACTGAAGCAATGTAAAATAAATAAATAAATTATATTTACACTGGCAGTTACTATTCTGAATGCAGTTTATTGCCATGTTTGTCAGATAAACTACCCATCACCTAATCAAATGTAGATCACATTTATACTAGACTGGTTTACATACCTCTCAACTGTCCAGATTTTTGCAGAATTGTCAGATTTTTGCTCATACTTTTGGTCTGTTTCATATAAAATCTGTAGTTTTCTAGAAAATCAATGTGATGATCTGAGGATTGAGGTCACTAAATAATGATGTCCATTTGAGTTTCAGACTTTGTATTCTTAAGAAAAATGCATGCTAAGACAAGTCCTGTTATTCTATCAGCTTTTTAAGTTTATAAGTGCAATATTTAAAACCTGTCACTGTTTTTGGGCCTTTGTCCCCCAGTTATGTCAGAGTCAGACTTTGCTCAGATTTCTTGTGATAAGAGATTGAGAGGTATGCTGGTTTATATGATTTCTCCAAATCCAGCACTGTAAGGCTTGATTGTGTTTGGAATATTTTATATTCCAAAGACATACATAAGCACAGTGATGCTAATACATTTAACATGCTTTATAGAAAGACAAATTAGTAATTAAAAAAAATACAAGGTCATGTCAACTGTACAGCAGAATAGGTGGTCTTCTCTACTTAGATGTAGCTGTGGTTTGACTCAAGCAGGACAAACAGACCTGTGAAGTTAAGAATGGAGGGACATGTTCGTGATTGTAAAAGCAAAGATTTTATAAATGATATAGCTGAACTTTTTCTTAAAGTCCAGTAAACAATCTGTCATTATTTAAGCTTTGATTATTATTTAAAAACACAAGCATCTGTGATATAGTAAGAAATAAAAACAGTTTCCATGGGGAAAAGAAAATCTTTGTTAATTATAGATTATGCAATAGCGACTCCCTGTGCTATAAATGTAGAAATGCATTAGGAACTCAGACATTTTCATTGCTAATTATTTACAAGATTTTATACAGGCACACCTGAATAGAAGTAGTTGTTACAGTTTTAGCAAATGTATATGTTTTTCCCGTGTGAAGGTAGTGAGGATTTCAGCATTGTTTTACTATGGCATATTAACACTGAAAACTTCCATTTCTAGTGCTGTACTTGTTGTGTCTTTCGGCTTATCCTGGTTAGCGGAACCGAACTCCGTCGTCTAATAGATGTGGTTGGATTATTATTTTGTTGAGTTGCCAGCTCAGCTCTGACACACAACCTTCAATGAAGGCACGCACACGCAAGATCACAGAAGATGCTCAGATAGAGAATAGAACAAAATCCCAATGTTCTGCTGTGAGGCGACAACGCTACCGCCGCACCACCACCATGGATTTCTAGTAGTGCTGTACTGCATTGCAACATTTTTATTGGACTAAACTTTGTGATTTCATTGTTGGTTGCTTATGAAATTGTTAACAAAATGACACTGTAAATAGCTTTGTTGCTAATGCTTTATAGATTTATTAGGGTACATGTCTGTTATACAAGATGCCCCTGGTCAAATGTTGCAGTAACTTGTCTGCTTTCTGTTGTTTATGAATTCACATTTGGGCATATCTCCTGGTCTGTGTGATTACATGTGTCTGATAAAGTAGCTACACATTTGTACAGACTACTCTGTTTTTGATCTGTTTTATATTGAGCATGTTCAGTACATGTTTCTTAAGCTGGAGATCAGTGCTGATCTGGGTAACTTGGGCTGCAACAGATTTTTCATTCTCACCGTGATGAGGCAGGCACAATAACCATTATTTGTATACGACAGGTTCTAAGCATGTCAGCAAGCATGCACAGCATTGCCATGGAAAGCATGGTATGTGTGTGATTATTTAAATATATTTAATTCTTTTTTAACCTTGAAAGTGGACTCTCTTAAAGATCCCTTTAAGCAACAGTCAAAGCCATAGCAAAGGTGATAGCATAGGCAATTTGGAATCGTCAAACAACTTAAGCATCATGCATTTAGATGTTGGTAAAAACAGATGTTCTGAGGAAATCCACAATGACGATTTAAGAAAATGCATACACCACAAAGAAAAGAAAGGAAGCAAAGGCTCTGGATACTGGAAACATGCAAAAAAACCCAAGGTCAGGATTAAAGTTAAGATTTTAAAGCTTTGAAGCAACACTGCTGAGAAGTATGTAATTGTGTTCTCACTGATTTTGTGAAAATGAGTCAGAATTGATTCAAGCATGTATAGAAGTAAGGAGTCTTCACTCAAAAGGGGCAGAGTAAGTAGGGCTGATATCCTTCCTATCACACAAATCATACAGCTGTGCAACAACTTGCACTGAGTTCACAACTGGGTCATTACTACATCTAATACTACAACAGTACACCAACTCACACTGAGTTCACAACTGGGTCATTACTACATCTAATACTACAACAGTACACCAACTCACACTGAGTTCACAATCATGGCATTACTACATTTCATACTACAGCTGAACAACTCACTGAGTTGACAATTGGATCATTACTACATCTCGTACTACAGCTGCACAACAACTCACACTGAGTTAACAATTGGGTCATTGCTACATCTCTTACTACAGCTGTACAACTCACATTGAGTTCACAATTGTGTCATTACTACATTTCATACTACAACAGTACATCAACTCACACTGAGTTCACAACTGGGTCATTACTACATCTCATACTACAACAGTACACCAACTCACACTGAGTTCACAACTGGGTCATTACTACATCTAATACTACAACAGTACACCAACTCACACTGAGTTCACAACTGGGTCATTACTACATCTCGTACTACTGCTGTACAACTCACACTGATTTCACAATCGTGTCATTACTACATTTCATACTCCAGCTAAACAACAAACTGAGTTCACAATTGGATCATTACTACATCTCGTACTACAGCTGCACAACAACTCACACTGAGTTAACAATTGGGCCATTGCTACATCTCTTACTATAGCTGTACAACTCACATTGAGTTCACAATTGTGTCATTACTACATCTCATACTACAGCTGTAAACTCACTGAGTTCACAATTGGGTCATTACTATAGCTCATACGTCACCTCACAGCCAGACGTTGTCCCGTTCGATTCTCAGCTAAAGCGTCTTCTGTGTGGAGACATGCATGAAGGAGCATACCTTTACTGAAGGTTGTGCATCAAGGCTGGTATCTCGGCACGTAAAAATCTTCTACCAATCATTAGTGGACCGGAGTTCCACTGTGGCGACCCCTAACTGGGAAAAGCCAAAAGAAACAACATACTACAGCTATACAACAACAACTCACATAGAGTTCACAATTGGATCATTACTACATCTCATACTACAGCTGTACAACTCACAATGAGTTCACAATCATGTCATTACTACATTTCATACTACAGCTGTACAACTCACACTCAGTCAGATTTTGCTCAGATTTCTTGTGATAAGAGATTGAGAGGTATGCTGGTTTATATGATTTCTCCAAATCCAGCACTGAAAGGCTTGATTGTGTTTGGAATATTTTATATTCCAAAAACATACATAAGCACAGTGATGCTAATACATTTAACATGCCTTATAGAAAGATAAATTATTAATTAAAAAAAAAAAACAAAATGCAAGGTCATGTCAACTCTACAGCAGAACAGGTGGCCTTCTCTACTTAGATGTAGCTGTGGTTTCCATCAAACAGGACAAACAGATCTGTGAAGTTAAGAATGGAGGGACATGTTCGTGATTGTAAAAGCTAAGATTGTATAAATGATATAGCAGAACTTTTTCTTAAAGTCCAGTAAACAATCTGTCATTATTTAAGCTTTGATTATTATTAAAAAACACAAACATCTGTGATATAGTAAGAAATAAAACCAGTTTTCATGGGGAAAAGAAAATCTTTGTTAATTATAGATTATGCAATAGCGACTCCATGTGCTTTAAATGTAGAAATGCATTAGGAACTCAGACATTTTCATTGCTAATTATTTATAAGACTTTACACAGGCACACCTGAATAGAAGTAGTTGTTACAGTTTTAGCAAATGTATATGTTTTTCCCGTGTGAAGGTAGTGAGGATTTTGGCATTGTTTTACTATGGCATATTAACACTGAAAACTTGCATTTCTAGTGCTGTACTTGTTGTGTCTTTCGGCTTATCCCGGTTAGGGGTCGCCACAGCGGAACTCCGGTCCGCTAATGATTGGCAGTGGATTTTTACGTACCGAGTTGCCAGCTTTGACACAACCTTCAACGAAGGCACGCCCTTTCACACGTCTCCACACAGAAGATGCTCTAGTTAAGAATCAAATGGGACAACATCTTGCTGTGAGGCGACAACGCTACCGCCGCACCACCACCATGGATTTCTAGTAGTGCTGTACTGCACTGTAAAATTTTTATTGGACTAAATTTTATGATTTCATTGTTGGTTGCTTATGAAATTGTTAACAAAATGACACTGTAAATAGCTTTGTTGCTAATGCTTTATAGATTTATTAGGGTACTTGTCTGTTATACAAGATGCTCTTGGTCAGATGTGTTGCAGTAACTTGTCTGCTTTCAGTTGTTTATGAAATCACATTTGGGCATATCTCCTGGTCTGTGTGATTACATGTGTCTGATAAAGTAGCTACACATTTGTACAGACTACTCTGTTTTTGATCTGTTTGTTTTATATTGAGCATGTTCAGTACATGTTTCTTAAGCTGGAGATCAGTGCTGATCTGGGTAACTTGGGCTGTTGATTATAAATAAAGCAGATTTTTCATTCTCACCGTATGAGGCAGGCACAACCATTATTTGTATGTGGACAGGTTCTAAGCATGTCTAGTTGCAGCATTTGCACCATCCATAGTAAACATGGTATGTGTGATTATTTAAATATATTTAATTCTTTATTAACCTTGAAAGTGGACTTCTCCTTAAAGATCCCTTTAAGCCACAGTCAAAGCCATAGCAAAGGTGATAGCATAGGCAATTTGGAATCGTCAAACAACTTAAGCATCATGCATTTAGATGTTGGTAAAAACAGATGATCTGAGGAAATCCGTGATGATGATTTAAGAAAATGCATACACCACAAAGAAAAGAAAGGAAGCAAAGGCTCTGGATACTGGAAACATGCAGAAAAACCGAGGTCAGGATTAAAGTTAAGATTTTAAAGCTTTGAAGCAACACTGCTGACAAGTATGTACTTTTGTTCTCACTGATTTTGTGAAAATGAGTCAGAATTGATTCAAGCATGTATAGAAGTAAGGAGTCTTCACTCAAAAGGGGCAGAGTAAGCAACTTGCACTGAGTTCACAACTGGGTCATTACCAGCTGCACAACAACTCACACTGAGTTAACAATTGGGTCATTGCTACATCTAATACTATAGCAGTACACCAACTCACACTGAGTTCACAACTGGGTCATTACTACATCTCATACTACAGCTGTACAACTCACACTGATTTCACAATCATGTCATTACTACATTTCATACTACAGCTAAACAACTAACTGAGTTCACATTTGGATCATTACTACATCTTGTACTACAGCTGCACAACAATTCACACTGAGTTAACAACTGGGTCATTGCTACATCTCTTACTACAGCTGTACAACTCACATTGAGTTCACAATTGTGTCATTACTACATTTCATACTACAGCTGTACAACTTGCACTGAGTTCGCCATTGGGTCATTACTACATCTCATACTACAGCTGTAAACTGACTGAGTTCACAATTGGGTCATTACTATAGCTCATACTACAGCTATACAACAACTCACATAGAGTTCACAGTTGGATCATTGTTACATCTCATACTACAGCTGTACAACTCACACCGAGTTCACTACTGGGTCATTACTACATCTCATACTACAGCTGTACAACTCACACTGAGTTCACAATGGTATCATTACTACATCTCTTACTTCATCTGTACAACTCACATTGAGTTCACAATTGTGTCATTACTATATTTCATACAACAGGTGTACAACTCACTGAGGTCACAACTGGGTCATTACTATATCTCATACTACAACTATACAGCAACTCACAGTGAGTTCAAAATTGTCTACTACATCTCATACTACAGCTGTACATCTCACACTGAGTTCACAATTGAGTCACTCCTACATGTCATACTACAGCTGTACAACTCACACTGAGTTCACAATTGTGTCATTACTACATCTCATACTGCAGCTGTACAACTCACACTGAGTTCACAATTGGATCATTACTACATCTTATACTACAGCTGTACAACAAGTCACACTGAGTTCACAGTTGTGTCATGACTACATTTCATACTACAGCTGTACAACTCACACTGAATTCACAACTGGGTCATTGCTACCTGTCATACTACAGCTGTACAATTCACACTGAGTTCACAATTGCATGATTGCTGCATCTCATACTACAACTGTACAACTCACAATGAGTTCACAATTGTGTCATTACTACATGTCATACTACCACCTTTGGAAAGTTCTGCTCTTTAACAGTAGCAGCTTTCTACTCAAGCCATTGTTAGTTCTGTCTCGCTAACATTTAACCAAACATGTAATCCTTACAGTGTTCTTGCTTTCTCATCCTCCATGGTGAAGAGACTAGACTATAATCTCAACTTCTCTATCAGTTACTGCTGCTCTCCCACACTTTGTCTGATTTTTAGCTAGGACCGTTCATGGAACCTAAGGGTGTCCTGGAGGTCTTGGCCATCACAATTCTGACAGTTTTTTTCTTTCCATTATGCCCAGTGCAGTATGTGGTGATGCCAGAGGGGAAGATATGAAATGGGGGAGTGCAGCATATCTCCCTGCCTCCGAGGCAACTCAGCCATGCTCATCACCTTTACACATCCTTGAGCTATGTCCCCTCAAAGAAGTGTCCCCAGCCTCCAATAGGAATTGCCACAGGGAATGCTCAAATAACCGCCCAGTCTGGGTATGAGCATACTCCTCCCTCCCCTGCTGTTCCATCAGTTGTCTGAGCTACTAATTAAACCTAGATCAACTGGGCTATAGTCAGGGCTTTATCTCTTTATACCAGCCTGTACCATCAGGGTGGCTACATGTGCAGCATTGACTTAAGTGACTACCTAGCCAGGCCATATACCCCACAATGTAAGCAGCTGTTTATTCAGCTCTATTAAATCTGTTTACTGTTTGTCCTCATCTGCACCCCCTATACCTCTCAAATCCTTAGCACAAGAAATCTAGACAAAGCCAAAAATAATGGGGGAGAAAGACCCACAAATAGGGACAGATTTTAAATGTTGCTCTTATAAACTTAGAAAGTTGTTAGAATTACAGGTTTTCTGTTAGCATGGATTTTCTGAAGGATAAGAGGTCTGAAATTCAAATGCCTTCCATTATTTAGTGACTGCAATCCTCAGTGATTTGCCAGAAAATAACTAATTTTATGAGAAACAGACCAGACATATGAGGCAAAAATTTCGACATTCTGTGAAAATCTGGACAGTTGAGAGGTATGGAACCCCCACTGCTCCAGTTAAAGGGAAGGGAGAAAGTCACAGTCAGCTTCTGCACATCTACATTAGCCATAATCCTTTTCAGTCATTCAATCTCACATATAGATATTCATGATCACTACTTATCTGTGCAAGCATTCTTTGGTGAATACTACCCATTAACAACAACCCGGTTTACTACCATAATGTCGATGATCATTTCTATTTTGAACTAAAACGTTAATTTGTTTACTCGAAATTTGACATTTGCGAGGGCGTGAATGTTGAACATAACCCGGTAATGTCGATTTTGCGTAATTCGACATACCATTTCCCCTGCACCTATCAGAAAAGAAACAACAGTTCTTGTTGTCGGCAGTACGAATGTACTACACAACACTAAACTTTATGTTTTTTCAGGGGGCAAGCCCACCTGCACAACCCTTTGGAGCTGTGCCCCTCACAGTCCCTGAAAATTATAAATTCAAATCTGAGATTACACTACAGTGAGGAAAGGGATGAATTTCCCAAACCGCACTGTACCATGATCTCTTAACAGCACTTCAAGTTCATATCAGCAAATGCACAGTGCATTTACTGATATGAACTTTTGATACGGAGATGTTCAGCAAGATGGACATTCAAAAATCCAAGTTTCGAGTGTTCCACCTGTGAAGCATCTCCATTTGCAATTTTCATGCTAAACCCAACAACCCCCCCCAACTAGTTGCTCATCTGCCTTCCTCATTCCTACTAATCATCCCTTCATCCTGAATGGAATGATACCATCTGTGCTCTAATAAAGACCACAACATCAGATTACAGATGCCTCACATAATAGAAACACAGAGGCAGATATTTTGGTGACAGATACAGACCATTTGCCTCACCTTAGTATGCTCATTTTCCTAATTTCTAGATAACTTTTAACAAAAATGTATTTCTTTTTATTCCACTCACCATAATAATCACCTTATTTTTGTCTCATGCAGTATGAGCTTTGGTCACTGGCTTGTCTGTTACCTATTCAACAAAGATTTTCCAATCATCTGATACACTTTTAGTGGAAATGTGACTCCTTATATCTCCCTTGAGCCTTCTATGTTGTATCTTCAGACTATGTCCTCCTGTAGTTAGATAATTAATTTCTTACAATTGCACCCACGTGAACTCTACAGATTCCCTTGAGGTATTTAAATGGTTATTTTCACCTTCTGTCTCCTTCACTAAAGCTTATACATAATATGCTATAGTAGTCTTTCTATATGACTTCCTTTTGAAGACCATGGATCACTTTTTTTACCATCCCCTGTACTACTTTATCATATCCATCTACACTAACATTTCAGAACTGCATGCAGTACTCCGCATGGGGTCTTACCAGAACCTCACAAACAGCAGCTAACAAAATCTGCAAATTCATCTGCATCTCTAACAGCTATAAGAACCACAGCCTCTTGTTGGGAAAGACTGAGTAGCCATCACTAACCTTGCCACACTAGAGCCATCCAGCCTAAATGTCATACTGAGTGCCCATCACTGACCGTGCCACACTACAGCTGTCCAGCCTAAATCTCATACTGAGTGCCCATCACTGACCATGCCACACTAGACCCATCCAGCCTAAATCTCATACTTCTACATATCGGTTACTGTTCTCCTTGTCTAACAGGCTGACAATCATAACTTGCTATCCTATCCCCATGGTCATTCAACAGTCATGCTTTATCCTTGGAAATATCCTGAATTGTTTTATGTATCAATGAGAAGAAGTTTTCTAAGGTAGCCTCTGTTAACTGGAAACATTTGCTCTTCAAGTGTTTCAACTCCATCAAGTGAATTCACACCTGGGGTAGTGTCTATGTCCCTTATGGAAAGGGGGAATCTGTAAGATACTGAATGCACAGGCACAAATCCATGCCATCCTGTTGCCCCTAGGGGCCATATATTGGATAAAATCGGGTTATATTGACTAGGTTTGTAAGGGCCCTTAAGCTGTTAGTCTAGTGATTTCCTGTGAACCTATGAAGACCCATTTAAACTAAGATACAAATATTTTCTTGATGTACTGCACTTGTACTTGCTTTATACAGTGATCACTACTGTTTTTAGACATTTTTAAGACATTGATTTAATTTTGTGGCAAAAATAGTCATTTCTATGTTTGTTGGCTTTCCATGTTCTGTTTGCCTCCAAATTGCCTTGCAGAAGGGCAAATCAATTAGGAACTTAACTGCTTGGTAGTTGTTTGTTGTTTATTCTATACTTGAGAGCTACTTTTACTGTGATTTTACATTAAGGAATTCCAGGATCATCCATCTTGTGGCAAAAGGTATTTATCTGATCTGTCTGTGTTGAAAATCACTTCAGAAAGCTCAAAGTATGTTTGTTTACTGGCTACTATAAAGCAGGCAAGTTTCCACAGAGCTGCCCACTGAGCAGTGACTGTTAGCAGTACCCTGTATAGCAGAAAATGCCTAGATGGTAAAATTTCCCTATAAAGTTAGGATTAGGTCCAACACCTGTTGAACAATGTGGCATTGTGAAGAATTAAGCTTAGAGCAGCTAGTTTGCACATGAAATAGCACTACCATAGTCTAGCACTATATAACATCTTGCCCTTAACCACAGAAACTACCCTAGGAGACCCCCTGTTAAAACCCAGTCCTTAATCTTTACCAACTCATTCTATTATAGAACTGATCAACATGGCTATGCAATTTCCA
Organism: Protopterus annectens; assembly: GCF_019279795.1. Lineage (NCBI taxonomy): Eukaryota > Metazoa > Chordata > Ceratodontiformes > Protopteridae > Protopterus > Protopterus annectens. The sequence continues at coordinate 1,293,524,406 of NC_056741.1, read as the reverse complement.
AATGTTTCTGTGGCCAGTTTGTAAATTTGGGCATCCAAAGGCAATATAATAGTTGTCTTGTGTTCTCAGACAACCAGTCAGAGATTAAAGAAAATAACATGTTATGTGAGAGATGTAAATGCACAACATCCTCGGAAGCAAAAATCTTGCATACAAATGAGATTGTCAGGAATGCTAACACTACATTCCTGACACATACCACTCACCCCAAACACAGATTGTCTTATGTGAGTCACTTAAAAGAAACCTTTCCAAATCTCAAAGACTTCCAGTGCCACCAAATAGCAACACTACTCCTCAGCAATCATGAAAACACAAATGAAAAGCAACACCAAACATCCCACATAAGCCTGCAGTCAGTGGTCCCCCAACAGCAAGGCCCATGACAAGCATATGCTTTACCTAATACTGTTGTCACTGGGGACTGTACTGTGCAGCACACGGATGCCCCATTCACCAGGTTAGACAAGGAGAAGATGACTGTTAGTTGCCTATCTGGTGCCAGGATCCACAATATCATGCATGCTTTCAAGTCACTGCATCCCAGGTACCAGTATGATTTGATCACAGTCCATGTGGGTGTAAATGACCTGAGACATACCTCAATGGACTATATGAAAAGAGATATAATGGATATCTTGGAATACGTGTCACAGATAGCATGCTGCTCAATGCAAGGTTCGTATCTATCTCCATAGGGGATGATGCAACAGTATGAACATAAAATGACTGGTTTTAATAATTGGCTTAGTTTCTAGAGTCATTCCAGGGGAATCCAATATCTGTCTGCTTTGGAGGATATGGTCAACAGACCACTTTGCTTTGCTAAGGATGGACTAAACCTGCCCACCTTTAGCATTCAGATAGTGGCTAAAACTTTATCCACTTTTTTACGCAATACCAAAAAAAAAAAAAAACTACGAACATAGTGAAAAAGTCTCCAAGAAACCTCAAGGTGTTACTGCTCAATGCTAGGAGCCTAAACAAAAAAATGTCATACTCACCTAAACAGGTTATATAATAAAAGAAGAAAACTCATGGCCAGAATCAGGAGTAGCAACTCCCTTAAAGACAAGTGCTCTTTTATAGAACTAAAAAGAAACTAAGAGGTCTAATTAAGTCCAACAAGGCCAACTATGAAGGAAGAATAGCTTCACAGGCTGAGGACAATCACAGGGCCTTCTTCAGCTATGTCTGGAACCTTAAAAGCAACACAAAACAGTATGCTGAACTGATGGTGAATGGTACCACCTTCACCAATCAGGGTAACATAGCAAATCTACTAGCTGATAAATTCAGCTCAAACTACACCTCACTCATCCTTAGCTCTACCAGGTAAAAGCCCCTCCAACATACCATCCCCAAATATTAGCAAGGACCAGGTACTGACAGCACTAGCTAAAACCAAGAACACTACCTCCATAGGTCTTTACAGTATCCCTGTTTGCCCCCTGAGCAGTCTAGAACATGACCTATCAGGACCACTTGATGCACTCTTCAACTACAGCCTTGAAACAGGGTATGTTCCAAGTGAGTGGAGGACCGCAACAGTCATTCCCCTCCACAAGGGCAAACTATCAACAAACCCATTAGTCTAACAAGCCTAATATGCAAAGCTATGGAATGAATTATCATGGAAATGATAAACAAGGATATTGGCAACCTACAGACACTGGACCCATTCCAGTTTGGCTTTAAGGACAGGTCATCCTTACTTAGCCTAGTAGACTACTTTGAGAGGGTTATTAAGGGAATGGACAAGGGTAAAACAAGTGCATGTTGCATATCCTGACCTAGCCGAGGCATTTGATACAATACCCCACTCAGGCATTGTTGACAAACTGTCTGAGTGAGACATAAATCCATACATAACTGGCTGGATTGCTGTCTGGCTCACAGGACCCAAGAAGTCAGGATCGGTGAGACAACCTCCACTAAGAGACTGGTCACCAGTGGAGTACCCCAGGGCTAGGCCCGCTCCTATTTGTCATCTACTACTTCAAAGTCCAGGCTATTGTTCAAGGTCTCTGGTGCAACAATTTCACAGACGGGAGCTATTACATACTATAGAGTCTCTCTCAAGATATTAACATCTTGCAGGAGGATTACCACAGACAAATGACTGGTGCCAGAGATATAGCCTAAAACTCAATGCCAAAAGATACATTATAATGCACATTGGGAAACTGTAAACCCAAGTTATGACTCCATTGATAAAGCACCCTTAAGAGTCAACCCAGTAGTAAGGGATCTTGCAACGTTTGTAGATAGAAATCTGTTCTTTGACCAACATGTAGCTAAGACAGTAAGAACATCATTCTGTGCCACCCAACATACTTATAGGTAAGGGTATGGCATCCAGGTCAAAGGAAGTTATGGTACCACTCTGCTTAGGGTTCCTATTAAATGATTGAAGACACATTTTTTTGAATGCGTCTTGATCAAACTTGAAAGCATGAAAAGGCAAAATAGCGAAACTGCATATAAGCAAATTCTTTCCCTAGGAAAGAAATCGCTTGGCCACTTTCATTACTTTGCTGTTTTCATGACTGTAGTGAGATCTTAAAGTTGGTATGTTTAAGTAGGGGGGTGGGTAATGTTTTACAATTTTTTTTGGGGGTTGTGGAACAGCGTTTTTTTCCCTTGGAAAAAAATTGCTGTTCTAAGAATTCAAGATTGTAAGCTTTTGCTTAAATGGGTTCAATAAATCGTCGTTCGCTTTTTTAAGTGTTCGATGATTTAACATAGACTCTCTACTTAGCCCTTATCAGACCTATCATTGAATGCAATTTAGAGATAGTTTCTCTTGGCATAATAGTTAAGGTGTTTACCTCACAGAGACAAGGTACAGGGTTTGATTGTCACCTTTGAAGGAAACTGGCTAGGACCCCGGGATTAAAATGGCCCACATGAGCAGTTAGCCTAATATTTACTAATGAACCTATGAATAATGCTCCTTTGGCAAGTATCTAACCAAACATTTGCAACAGTTGGAATGCCCACAAAGGTTTCTTACTAGGAGAATTCAGGGCATGAATACCCTGTCCAACACTGATTGTCTAAAGGCTCTGCCTCTGTATTCAGTCTCCTACAGGCTGATGAGTCTGGATCTTTGCCTGGCTTACAGAGCTTCCTCGGTCCCATCTCTGATGGCTCTACTGTACATGTGCAAAACAAGCAGCAACAGAAACACTAGATCCAGGGATCTGAAATTCACTTGAGACATAAACAGAACATGCTGGAGAGATAGATATGTGTCCCGAAGAATTCCTGCACTATGGAATAGGCTCCCCATCCATGTAAAACGGAACTCAGACCTGAACCTATTCAAACGAAACCTTGACAATTCAATGGGAAATTGTAAATTTATCCATGGTCTAGCCCCCATGTCCCTTATGGACAGAGGCCATCAATAAGAAAATGATTATCCTAAATAACAGACTCCTCCCCACAAATACTTAGTTACCTCCCTATTACCATACCCCCTACCCATATAGATGTCCATGATACTTGGAGCTCAAATGGTTCAGGGTGCGTAGCTAGGCTTGTAAGGGCCCTAGTGGTTGTTAAGATAGTAACAACTAGAACAGGTGTATTGGAGGTGGGTTCAAATTGTTCTACCATGGTGTGGATGGGAGAAGTGCTGTAGGGGTTATCCTGAAGAAACAGTGTGTCAAGAGTGTTTTGTAGCTGAAAAGAGTGTCAGATAGAGTGATGTTTATGACGCTGGAAATTGATGGTGTGATGATGAACGTTGTTAGTGCATATGCTCTGCAAGTTGGGTATGTGATAGGTGTGAAAGAAAAATTTTGGAGTGAGTTGGATTAAATGGTGGAGAGTGTACTCAAGGGTGTGAGAGTGGTGATTGGAGCAGATTTCAATAGGCACTTTGGTGAAGGGAACAGAAGGGATGAGGAGGTGACGGGTAGGTATGGTGTTAAGGAGAGGAATGCAAAAGGTCAGATGGTAGTGGATTTTGTGAAAAGGATGGACATGGCTGTGGTGAATACATATTTTTAAGAAGAGGTTGGAGCATAGGGTGATGTATAAGAGTAGCGGAAAATGCACATAGGTAGATTATATCCTATCAGGAGGGCCAGTCTGAAGGAGATTGGAGACTGTAAAGTGGTGGCAGGGGAAAGTGTAGTTAGGCAGCATAGGATGGTGGTCTGTAGGATGCTATTGGCGATCAAGAAGTAGAGGAAGAGAGTGAGACAGTGCCAAGGATCAACTGGTGGAAGTTGAAAAGTATGACTTTAAGGTGGAGTTCAGGGAAGAGTTAAGACAGGCACTGCGTGGCAGTAAAGAGTTACCAGATAGCTAGGCAGCCACAGCAGAGGTGGTAAGGGAGGCAGCTAGAAAGGTGCTTGGTGTGACATATGGACAGACGAAGGAGGACAAGGAGGCCTGGTGGTGGAATGAGGAAGTACAAGAGAGTACACAGAGGAAGAGGTTGGTGAAGAAGTGGAATTGCCAGAGAGATGAAGAAAGTAGACAGGAGTACAAGGAGATGAGGCGTATGGTAAAGAGAGAGGGGTATGAAAGGCTAAAGATAAGGAGTATGGTGAGTTGTATGAATGGTTGGACACTAACGGGGCAAAAAGGACCTGTACTGATTGGCTAGGCAGAGGGACTGAGCTGGGAAAGATGTGCAGCAAGTTAGGGTGATAAACTATAATGAGGGAAATGTACTCACAAGTGAGAAGTGTGTGTTGTGCAAATGGAAGGAGTGTTTTGAGGGGCTGATGAATGAAGAGAATGAGAGAGAGAAGGTTGGATAATATGGGGATACTGAATCAGGATGTGCAATGGATTAGCAAGGAGGAAATAAGGGCAGCTATGAAAAGTATGAAGAACGGAAAGGCTATTGGTCCACACAATATACTTGTGGAAGCATGGAGGTGTTTAGGAGAGATGGCAGTGAGATTTTTAACCAGATTGTTTAATGAAATCTTGGAAAGTGAGAGGATGCCTGAGGAGTGAAGAAGTGTATTGGTACTGATTTTTAAGAATAAGGGTGATGTGCAGAGCTGTAGTAACTACAGTGGGATAAAATTGGTCAGCCACAGCATGTAGTTATGGGAGAGACGTGAAAGCTAGGTTAAGAAGGGAGGTGATGATTAGTGATCATCAGGATGGTTTCAGGCCAGGAAAGAGCCCTACAGATGCAATGTTTGCTCTGAGGGTGTTGATGGAGAAGTATAGAGAGGGTCAGAAGGAGTTGTATTGTGTCTTTGTGGACTTGGAGTAAGCATATAATAGGGTGCCTAGAGAGGAGTTGTGGTATTGCATAAGAAAGTCAGAAGTGGCAGAGAAGTATGTAAGAGTGGTACAGGATATGTACGAGGGTAGTGTGACAGTAGTGAGACCTGCTGTAGGAGTGATAGATGTGCTCAAGTTGGAGGTGGGATTACATGAAGGATCAGCTCTGAGCCCTTTCTTATTTGCAATGGTGATGGACAGGTTGACAGACAGGATCAGACAGGAGTCCCCATGGACTATGATGTTTGCGGATGACATTGTGATTTGTAGAGGGAATAGGGAACAGGTTGAGGAAGCCCTGGACAGGTAGAGATATGCTCTAGAGAGAAGAGGAATGAAGATCAGCAGGACTAAGACAGAATATATGTGTGTGAATGAGAGGGAGGATAGAGGAATGGTGAGGATGCAAGGATTAGAGTTGGCAAAGGTGAATGAGTTTAAATACTTGGGATCAACAGTTCAGAGTAATGGTTAGTGTGTAAGAGGTGAAGAAGAGAGTGCAGGCAGGGTGGAGTAGGTGGAGAGCAGTGTCAGGAGTGATTTGTGACAAACTGGTACCAGTAAGAGTGAAAGGGAAGGTCTACAAGATGGTAGTGAGACCAGCTATGTTATATGGGTTGGAAATGGTGGCACTGATGAAAAGGCAGGAGTCAGAGCTGGAGGTGTCAGAGTTAAAGGTGCAAAGATTTGCATTTTGTGTGACGAGGATGGACAGGATTAGAAATGAGTAGAGGATCAGCTCAGGTTGGACGGTTTGGAGACAAACCCAGAGAGGTGAGATTGCATTGGTTTGGACATATGCTGAAGAGGGATGCTGTGTATATTGGGATAAGGGTGGTAAGGATGGAGCTGCCAGGTAATAGGAAAAGTGGAAGGCCTAAGATAAGGTTTATGGATGTGCTGAGAGAGGACATACAGGTGGTTGGTGTGACAGAGTAAGATGCAGAGGACAAGAAAAAGTGGAAATAGGTGATCCACTGTGGTGACCCCAATAGGAGAAGCTGAAAGAAAAAGAAGAACTGCTGTAGGTATACAATAATTTGAACAAATTCTGAACATACATATTAATACATATCAGTACCTCCCACTTGTGCCACCTGCCCCTGCTTTTACAATAAGACCCAGATGTAACCTCACACTCTGCACTAGGAGATGCAACAGTATATAACCCTACTTAGAAAAGACGAGTCCGTCAGCTAACATTCATAGCTTCTTCAGTTCTTATCTGGCATGCTACTGCAAGCAGAGGTACCAATGTGCATGGACAGGTGTGTTATTATATTGTTAGCAGGGGTGGCAATATGGAGGACAGATATCCTGTTCCTGTACTGCTAGCAGAGGTTCCAATGCGAGGAATAGATGTACTATTTGTGGATCATAATCTCATCAAAATTACTCAGTTTGAATAATGACCTAATTTAGAGCCTAAAGCTCAAAGACAGTGCCAAGTAAAACACTGGTCATCCAACAGGTGTCATTCCTGAGCTCAAAGACTAAGTGACTGACATGATTTCCTCTAAACCTGCATTTCTCCATTTGTGTTTTTCAGTACCATAGCTAGCTCATCTGGTATCCTGACTTGTTCCCCAGACTGGAACCCCCATAGTTGAGGGGAAAAATAAGATCTTTTGACAGCTGAGGAATAAAAAAGTAAGTAAATAGAAGAGCTTCAACTCAGGTGTAATTGAAGTATTATAATTAATTTATGAAGCATAGATATCCTCATGGCTTCATAAATGAATGCCAGTACTGCAGGCCCACTCTATTGGCACCTGCCCATTGTGTCCCCTAACAGATTGCATCCAGGTAGCCACCTCTTTACCTTGCCCTAGTTATGGCTCTGGCATTTTTGATCAGGTTTCAGCTGAGGTGACTCGTGTAGCATGTTCAGGTCTAATCCTGATTAATTAGTCACAATGATAAGGTGACTGCAGTTTGGGAATCTAGAAACTGGTGGCTACATTGGTTCAAACATTCTTTTTAAATCAATGCTACTACTATCAATAACATAACATTTTACTGCAATCCATTAATTGAATGATCTGTAATAAGAATCTTTTATTAATATACATGGTGCTGCTATTACAATTTCCCTGTTTTTTTTTTTTTGCACAAAAGGACAATCAAATATAAGAACATCTGTTGTGTTGTCTTTCAGTTTGTTTTAACATGCTGTCATTGTAAGTACATTTTATTATAAATGAAGAGGTGCATCTAAGTCATAACATGCTGTCATTGTAAGTACATGTTAGTATAAATGAAGTACATTTTATTATAAATAAAGAGATGTATCTAAGTCATAACATGCTGTCATTGTAAGTACATTTTATTATAAATAAAGAGATGTATCTAAGTCATAACATGCTGTCATTGTAAGTACATTTTAGTATAAATGAAGAGGTGCATCAATTTACATAAATCACTTCCTATCTCCAAATGATAATGGTATTCTAAGGCTGTTTGAAACAAAGACATGCTGTATGGCTACATTATGAAATGCATTATTTAAACTTATCCTATATCAATAGGGTAGTGAGATAAAAGAAGCAGAGAAATCAACTTCGCAAGAAGTATGCAGCAAAATGTGTGCAGAATTTTCCTAGATACATCAAATACAGAAAAAATGATATGTATGAACATCTTGTATCATATATATATATAATGTCTGTGTAGTGATGTTACAGCAAAACATATCAAGTTTACAACATCAATCCCAAGACATCAAAAACATACAAACTTGAAAACATAAAAAAAAAACTAAGATTTATCTAAGAGGGCAACCCCCCATACACCCACATACCCCTTGCTTTTAATTTAAACCAAGTCTAAAATCACGCAGCAGCAGGGAATACTCTATATCAGTCTCCCACAAACAGATGCCAACATTTTCAATGTTATAAAAATTCAATATAAAAAACAGGCTAAGAAAAAATGTGATATTTTGAATATTCGACTAAATGCATGAAACTCCTACCAAGCTCTTTTCTGCTGTCCTTGTGTTAATCTTTGCTGGTAGCTAATGTACTGCATTAGCATAGGTGTCCCCCTCATTCACCCCCCCTCACACACACACACACACACACACACACACACACACACACACACACACACACACACACACACACACACACACACACACACACACACACACACACACACACACACACACACACACACACACACACACACACACACACACACACACACACACACACACACACACACACACACCCTCAGTCACAATGTACATCAAAAGCACCCTCACACCCAATCTCACTCAAAACACACCTATTCAGCCATACAAACACACACAGAGACATCCCCCCAAATTAAGTAGCGCCTAACTAACCCTCCTACTGCATCAACCCAGACACATGCACCCTACACCATTCCTGTAACTGAATACATGCAAACATTCACCTCCCCAAAACTGCTTATCTGTAAAAATCCTCAAGACGTACCTCTAATGAGATCTCTCCCACTGAGAGTAATGAGTGACCACAGACATTTGGCTGAGTTAGTTAATATGGCAGTCAGTAGTGCTTTATGCTGCCAAGTGGTTCTATGAATAGCATGAAATGTGTAAAGCACTTACTGCAGGTAATTCCAGGGTAGAGCATGTAGCTAATTATCATATACTACTCCCTCAGAATGCCTCATTTACATTTGCTGTAGGCAGAGAGATAGCCCACTATGGTGCTGCATCTCTTTGAGATAAGCACTGTGGTAGGGATATCTAACAATCGTTATCAGCCACCACTAGCAATAAAAGAGCTTTACCATTGGTGGTAGCATTTCTGAATCTTGGCCTTGATTTATTCATGGATTTTAAGATTTAAGGTTTGGGTTTCAACTTTTCTGGTTTAAAAAACTGTATTTGAGCTTGTTTCCTGCTTCTCCTGTAACTGGTCTAGTTCAGATACATATTTTCTGTATCCAAGACTGTTTGTAAGCTTCTGAGTCCCCCAAGCCTTTCTGTGTTGGAGGGAAGCC
>NC_056741.1:1293489379-1293514651 GCF_019279795.1 Protopterus annectens | reverse complement strand
GAGATCTTGGAGTTGGTATATTTAAGTAGGGGGTGGGCAATGTTTTACAATTTTTTTGGGGGGGTTTGTGGAACAGCTATTTTTTTCCCCTTGGAAAAAAAATTGCTGTTCTAAGCATTCAAGATTGTAAGCTTTCGCTTACATGGGTTCGATAAATCATCATTCGCTTTTTTATGCATTCGATGATTTAACATAGACCCCCTGCTTAGCCCTTATCAGACCTATCATTGAATACAATTTAGAGAAAGTTTCTCTTGGCATAATAGTTAAGGTGTTTACCTCACAGACACAAGGTTCAGGGTTTGATTATCACCTTTGAAGGAAACTGGCTAGGACCCCAGGATTAAAATGGCCCACATGGGTAGTTAAAGAACGTATAATATCCAAACGAACCAAAAATAGCTTCAAATGACTGGGAACCCAAGAAGAAACGCTGCTCAAGATGTTAACAGTTCAACAATTTAATAACTCAAATCCACACGAAGCACGTAAAGTCACCACATGAATACACAGACAGATTTGGTTAAGCGCTTTCATCTGCTGACACAGATTTCATCAGAACCATGAATATCTTGAAACAATTCCTTATAAAGCAGTTTAGGCGCCAAAATTAATTGATTAATTGGCCAAGTTGCAAGGCTTGACAACACACACATAAAAATATGTATAAACTGTACAATTTAAAATTTAAAATCATTTTGAACAAGTTTGAACAGCTAAAGCGTGCAAAATACATTCATAAAATACGTATGGGCTGTAATAACAGTTAAGAACTGAACAAAAATTCATCTGAATATGCATCCAAATGTCTAATGAAACATCTGTTAAAATATCTAATAAAATATCTAAAGAAATGTATTGTATTATACATGGAGTGTTGGTATTATACATGGAGTGTTGGTATTGTACCTAGAATGTTGGTGCCAAGATAAACAACAGAGTGCATGAATCATATATTCTGAATATATAAAATATGTATGAAATATATATATAATAAATATATAATAATAATAAATATAAATATAAATATGTATATGTAAATATATATAAATATGATGCATATATGAAAATATATAAAATATTAATGTATATGTATATATAAGAATATGATGTTGTAAAAAATGGGATATAGATATATGTAAGAGGATGTGGACGAAAAATCAACTATCCAAGATAAGGAAGGGTTTGATACTAATATGGTCATTGAGACCAGGTTTAGTCGTAGCATCACATAGTATTTGCCATTTGCTTTCTAAAAGTGCTAACAGACATTTCCAGTTACCTGCTGTAGAAGTGTGATCTATAAAATCAATAATACTGAAAAGAAAGGAATGTTCAATACCTTTGTCTAGAATATGTCTACTTAAAGCATTGTTGGAGTCCTGTTTCCTTATTTTATATGTATGTTCATATATTCTAGTCTTGAATTTCCTTTCAGTCTTTCCAATGTAATAAGCATCGCACGCTACACAGGTAGCAATGTATACTATTCTAGAGGTGTTACAATTCCCCCCCTTACTCTATAAACTGTTGGCAGTGATGTTTTTCAACTTTACAACTTTGGTTTCATCGATAAACTTACATTGCTTACATGTACCACATTTCCTAGTGTATTTTGTTCCTACAGCCTCTCTATTATAATCCGTTCTCCTTTCCAACATCTTTTTAATGTTTAGAGAAGTTTTGTAAACAAATTTAGGTGCTTGTCCAACAATGTTGCAAATTTCATCAGAAGTTTTGAAAAGATTCCAATGTTTCAACAAAATCTCTTTCAAAACCTCAACATAAGGACTGTACGCAAGTACACACATACAACCTCCTTGTTCTTTTTTCTTCTCTTTAAAAATGAAGGGTTTTCCTAATAAAGGAGGGTATTTGTTACCCCATTCATTCATAACATATCTCTGTATAGGTTTGATCAAATCATCAGGGTACCCCCTATTGGAAAACATTTTGTATATAATGTTTAACTCACTTTCCATAGTCTCTCTATTGGATGACATTCGCAAAATTCACATAAGCAAATGGCAAATACTATGTGATGCTACGACTAAACCTGGTCTCAATGACCATATTAGTATCAAACCCTTCCTTATCTTGGATAGTTGATTTTTCGTCCACATCCTCTTACATATATCTATATCCCATTTTTTCACAGCATCATATTCTTATATATACATATACATTAATATTTTACATATATTTTCATATATGCATCATATTTATATATATTTACATATACATATTTATATTTATATTTATTATTATTATATATTTATTATATATATTTCATACATATTTTATATATTCAGAATATATGATTCATGCACTCTGTTGTTTATCTTGGCACCAACATTCTAGGTACAATACCAACACTCCATGTATAATACCAACACTCCATGTATAATACAATACATTTCTTTAGATATTTTATTAGATATTTTAACAGATGTTTCATTAGACATTTGGATGCATATTCAGATGAATTTTTGTTCAGTTCTTAACTGTTATTACAGCCCATACGTATTTTATGAATGTATTTTGCACCCTTTAGCTGTTCAAACTTGTTCTAAATGATTTTAAATTTTAAATTGTACAGTTTATACATATTTTTATGTGTGTGTTGTCAAGCCTTGCAACTTGGCCAATTAATCAATTAATTTTGGCGCCTAAACTGCTTTATAAGGAATTGTTTCAAGATATTCATGGTTCTGATGAAATCTGTGTCAGCAGATGAAAGCGCTTAACCAAATCTGTCTGTGTATTCATGTGGTGACTTTACGTGCTTCGTGTGGATTTGAGTTATTAAATTGTTGAACTGTTAACATCTTGAGCAGCGTTTCTTCTTGGGTTTCCAGTCATTTGAAGCTATTTTTGGTTCGTTTGGATATTATACGTTCTTTGGTTATTTCTTGTGATGGCTGAAGTTCCTGAGATCACGCCAGCTCAGTCCGATAGAGAGGAGCTTGTCTCTTTAAGGGCGGAGGTCACGTCTCTGCAAGCCGACGTTGGAAAACTTCTAGACATGGTAAGCAAGCTTGCGATGCTTGCAAGTACCAGCAAAGTACAGATTTTAACAAACAACAACGGACCGGATGATTTTGCAGAGGCAAATGACCATATTATGGGCAGACAAGGAATCGAATCTAACTCTAATACTTTTTCGGATATTCCCAACGCTCAACCCCACAATTCTAATTGCATTGCATCTGATGGGGTGGTTCTAACGCAGTCACAGTGGCTTAATTTAAAGGAGGGAGCCGTTGTGGAAAACCACTTGAATATTTCTTTAGAAGCAGACTGTACTTTCAGTTTTAGTCTGTTTCATCTTGATGAGGAATCGCGAAGAACGGGGACCAGACCTAAAAGGAAGGAAGTTAGTAAAACCTATTCTACAGTGGCAACGCGCCTTATGACACAGAAAGGTACTGTAAAGCATAATAACAACAAAAAAGCTAGATCAAGTCCTATGGACAAACAAAGTGCACAGAACAAGAAGATGAACTGTTCAGTTAATGATGACAATTGTTTTAAATATTTAAACATTGAAAATTTTATTTATAGAGATGTTATTTTTAAACAGAATGAACGTGGTTTTGATAGAACTGACACTAAATATGATGAAGGTGGAGTTAAGCAAAAGATATATACATTGGGCAAGAAGCTTTTACAGGCAAAAAGTATAAGAATTGATAACGCTTATTTGCAGCAGTGTATTAACATGGGCATTACACCTAAAGGGTTAAGGTTCTTCAAATTACCCTTAGGTTTAGAGTATACAGAAGATATTATGCATGAATTTAACAAAATGTTTGATCAGTTTGGTTTTATGTTTATGGAAAAACTTATTAAATGTAATGGAGAAAAAATGATGCATATAACTAATGAAATTGAATTCCTTAATGAAGAAATATTACAAGATAAGCACTTTGAACAATGGTATGATTTATACCATAAACAATTTAGTTCAGTGGAAAACAGGGTGACTATTATTTTCAATAGAAAGAATAGCAAGATTGATAGGGACATGATGTTGTACAAACAACAGAGAGCATATGTATGGCCTCAGAGTAGAAATTATGGAACAAGATTAAATAAGGGATATGAGAGAGTTGAGAAGGGACGGAAAGATACTTGGTTAATTGAGGATAATGAAAATTTTCAAGGGGGACGGTTTCACCCAGCCCCCAAAACTTACAGAAGGAGGTTTTAGAACAAGTTTATACCCCATTTATAGATTCTAACTGTAAGGAGGTCACTGGCCTTCAGACTACCACTGAGGACCCAACATCATGCAATGGCATTGCAACAGAACATAATTTTACTGGTTTACATTCTTATAAGGGTTTGAAGGTTTACAATTATACCGACATACCCATTTCTGATGATTTTTGTACTTTATTTTGCAAAGGAATGAAATTTATACCTACAGCCAAGTTCAATATATTTGATACTATCAAGGAGACTAAACTTTTTTGTAGAAGAATGAACTTGGCTATACAATACAAAGATATTAACCAAGATGACATAAATGTGCAACATGAGGGCAATCAATGTGAACAATTGAAGAAAAAAAGTGCTTATGTTCCAGGATATCATCCTATAGTAGCACAATATGAAAAACTTGTTTCACATGATATGTATTGGTTACAATACCGAATTAAGAGGAATATCCAACAGCCGCCCATAGCTTTTCAGGATAATATAACCATGTTAGAAAGGGAATGTCTGAATGAGGTTATAGGCAATAAGGATCTTAGGGTCATGAAGCCGGATAAGGGGGGCGGGATCGTGTTATTCAACACTGCAAACTACAATCAAGAAATTATGAATATTTTACACCAATCTGGTAACTATGAAGAAGTGTCCCTTAATCAGGTGAACATTGGTTACAAACGTATTGACCTTGCCATCGAGGAATACCTACTTGATAATAGGATTACCAATGAGATCTATGAATTTGTCAGAGTGGAATTCCCTAAGATGGCTTCGATTATAGGGATACCTAAAATACACAAAAATATCAATAAACCCCCTTTTAGACCAATAATTTCTGGTTCTAAGTCAAAAACTTACAATTTAGGGGTTACAATAGACAGATGGACTAAACATGTCTACAACAATGTTGGACATCTCACTAAAGACTCCTGGAATTTTTTGAGCAAATTGACCCCCATGATTTGCCAAAAAGGGTTGACCTACATAACTATTGATGTTGTCGACCTTTTCTCCAGTATTCCCAAGGAGAAAGGGTTGGACTATTTTTTCATCAGTTTAAAGAGATTTTCAGGCTTAAGTTTTGAGAGAATTAACTTAATAGTTGACATGATGGGTTTGGTCCTTGACCATAATTATCTACAATTTCAAGGGGAACTGTTTAGGCAGAGCAGAGGGGTAGCCATGGGGGCATCATGTGCCCCAGTCTTTGCAAACTTGGTGATGCTAGAATGGGAATCACTGTTTATATTTCCTAGTGTATATTACAAGTATATAACTCACTATACTAGGTACTTGGATGATTTGTTTGTTCTTTGGAACGGACCAGTCCAATTGATACAGGAATTTATGGAGTATTTGAACAACACAACTGACTTCCTAAAATTTACATTCAATGTGGAGTCCGAAGGTATTGCGTATTTAGATACTTATGTTTATTCCACTGAAACTGAATTTCAGTCCAAGATTTTTAGGAAAAAGACATTCTCGAACGATTACTTATTTTATGACAGCTGTCATCCACCACATATTTTTAAAAATGTTTTTTAAGGGCCAGTGTATACGCGCAGCCCGAATGTCATCCAATAGAGAGACTATGGAAAGTGAGTTAAACATTATATACAAAATGTTTTCCAATAGGGGGTACCCTGATGATTTGATCAAACCTATACAGAGATATGTTATGAATGAATGGGGTAACAAATACCCTCCTTTATTAGGAAGACCCTTCATTTTTAAAGAGAAGAAAAAAGAACAAGGAGATTGTATGTGTGTTCTTACGTACAGTCCTTATGTTGACGTTTTGAAAGAGATTTTGTTGAAACATTGGAATCTTTTTAAAACTTCTGATGAAATTTGCAACATTGTTGGACAAGCACCTAAATTTGTTTACAAAACTTCTCTAAACATTAAAAAGATGTTGGAAAGGAGAAAGGATTATAATAGAGAGGCTGTAGGAACAAAATACACTAGGAAATGTGGTACATGTAAGCAATGTAAGTTTATCAATGAAACCAAAGTTGTAAAGTTGAAAAACATCACTGCCAACAGTTTATACAGTAAGGGGGGGAATTGTAACACCTCTAGAATAGTATACATTGCTACCTGTGTAGCGTGCAATGCTTATTACATTGGAAAGACTGAAAGGAAATTCAAGACTAGAATATATGAACATACATATAAAATAAGGAAACAGGACTCCAACAATGCTTTAAGTAGACATATTCTAGACAAAGGTATTGAACATTCCTTTCTTTTCAGTATTATTGATTTTATAGATCACACTTCTACAGCAGGTAACTGGAAATGTCTGTTAGCACTTCTAGAAAGCAAATGGCAAATACTATGTGATGCTACGACTAAACCTGGTCTAAATGACCATATTAGTATCAAACCCTTCCTTATCTTGGATAGTTGATTTTTCGTCCGCATCCTCTCACACATATCTATATCCCAACATTTTTACAACATCATTTTCATACATATATATATTTTATACATTTTTTATATATGCATCATATTTATATATATTTACATATACATATTTATATTTATATTTATTATTATTATATATTTATTATATATAGTTCATACATATTTTATATATTCAGAATATATGATTCATGCACTCTGTTGTTTATCTTGGCACCAACATTCTAGGTACAATACCAACACTCCATGTATAATACCAACACTCCATGTATAATACAATACATTTCTTTAGATATTTTATTAGATATTTTAACAGATGTTTCATTAGACATTTGGATGCATATTCAGATTAATGTTTGTTCAGTTCTTAACTGTTATTACAGCCCATACGTATTTTATGAATGTATTTTGCACCCTTTAGCTGTTCAAACTTGTTCTAAATGATTTTAAATTTTAAATTGTACAGTTTATACATATTTTTATGTGTGTGTTGTCAAGCCTTGCAACTTGGCCAATTAATCAATTAATTTTGGCGCCTAAACTGCTTTATAAGGAATTGTTTCAAGATATTCATGGTTCTGATGAAATCTGCGCCACATGGGTAGTTAGCCTAATATTTACTAATGAACCTATGAATAATGCTCCTTTGGCAAGTATCTAACCAAACATTTGCAACAGTTGGAATGCCCACAAAGGTTTCTCACTAGGAGAATTCAGGGCATGAATACCCTGTCCAACACTGATTGTCTAAAGGCTCTGCCTCTGTATTCAGTCTCCTACAGGCTGATGAGTCTGGATCTTTGCCTGGCTTACAGAGCTTCCTCAGTCCCATCCCTGATGGCTCTGCTGTACATGTGCAAAACAAACAGCAGCAGAAACACTAGATCCAGGGATCTGAAATTCACTTGAAATATAAACAGAACATGCTGGAGAGATAGATATGTGTCCCGAAGGATCTCTGCGCTATGGAATAGGCTCCCCATCCATGTAAAATAGAACTCAGTCCTGAACCTATTCAAATGAATCCTTGACAATTCAATGGAAAATCGTAAATTTACCCACAGTCTAGCCCCCATGTCCCTTATGGACAGAGGCCATCAATAAGAAAATGATTATCCTAAATAACACACTCCTCCCCACAAATACATAGTTACCTCCCTAGTACCATACCCCCTACCCATATAGATGTCCATGATACTTGGAGCTCAAATGGTTCAGGGTGCGTAGCTAGGCTTGTAAGGGCCCTAGTGGTTGTTAAGATAGTAACAACTAGAACAGGTGTATTGGAGGTGGGTTCAAATTGTTCTACCATGGTGTGGATGGGAGAAGTGCTGTAGGGGTTATCCTGAAGAAACAGTGTGTCAAGAGTGTTTTGTAGGTGAAAAGAGTGTCAGATAGAGTGATGTTTATGAAGCTGGAAATTGATGGTGTGATGATGAACGTTGTTTATGCATATGCTCTGCAAGTTGGGTATGTGATGGGTGAGAAAGAAAAATTTTGGAGTGAGTTGGATGAAGTGGTGGAGAGTGTACTCAAGGGTGTGAGATTGGTGATTGGAGCAGATTTCAATAAGCACTTTGGTGAAGGGAACAGAGGGGATGAGGAGGTGATGGGTAGGTATGGTGTTAAGGAGAGGAATGCAGAAGGTCAGATGGTAGTTTATTTTGTGAAAAGGATGGACATGGCAGTGGTGAATACATATTTTTAAGAAGAGAAAGGAGCATAGGGTGATGTACAAGAGTAGAGGAAGATGCACACAGGTGGATTATATCCTATCAGGAGGGCCAGTCTGAAGGAGATTGGAGACTGTAAAGTGGTGACAGGGGAAAGCATAGTTAGGCAGCATAGGATGGTGGTCTTTAGGATGCTATTGGCGATCAAGAAGTAGAGGAAGAGAGTGAGGCAGTACCAAGGATCAACTGGTGGAAGTTGAAAAGGATAACTTTAAGGTGGAGTTCAGGGAAGAGTTAAGACAGGCACTGCATGGAGTGAAGAGTTACCAGATAGCTAGGCAGCCACAGCAGAGGTGGTAAGGGAGGCAGCTAGAAAGGTGCTTGGTGTGACATCTGGACAGACGAAGGAGGACAAGGAGAGCTGGTGGTGGAATGAGGAAGTACAGGAGAGTACACAGAGGAAGAGGTTGGTGAAGAAGTGGAATTGCCAGAGAGATGAAGAAAGTAGACAGGAGTACAAGGAGATGAGGCATATGGTGAAGAGAGAGGGGTATCAAAGGCTAAAGATAAGGAGTATGGTGAGTTGTATGAATGGTTGGACACTAAGGGGGTGAAAAGGACCTGTACTGATTGGCTAGGCAGAGGGGCTGAGCTGGGAAAGATGTGCAGCAAGTTAGGGTGATAAAGGATAATGAGGGAAATGTACTCATAAAGTGAGAAGTGTGTGTTGAGCAAATGGAAGGAGTATTTTGAGGGGCTGATGAATGAAGAGAATGAGAGAGAGAAGGTTGGATAATATGGGGATACTGAATCAGGATGTGCAATGGATTAGCAAGGAGGAAATAAGGGCAGCTATGAAAAGGATGAAGAACGGAAAGGCTATTTGTCCACACGATATACCCGTGAAAGCATGGAGGTGTTTAGCAGAGATGGCAGTGAGGTTTTTAACCAGATTGTTTAATGAAATATTGGAAAGTGAGAGGATGCCTGAGGAGTGGAGAAGTGTATTGGTACTGATTTTTAAGAATAAGGGTGATGTGCAGAGCTGTAGTAACTACAGAGGGATAAAATTGGTCAGCCACAGCATGTAGTTATGGGAGAGACGTGAAAGCTAGGTTTAGAAGGGAGGTGATGATTAGTGAGCAGCAGGATGGTTTAGTGCCAGGAAAGAGCACTACAGATGCAATGTTTGCTCTGAGGGTGTTGATGGAGAAGTATAGAGAGGGTCAGAAGGAGTTGCATTGTGTCTTTGTGGACTTGGAGAAAGCATATGACAGGGTGACTAGAGAGGAGTTGTGGTATTGTATAAGAAAGTCAGAAGTGGCAGAGAAGTATGTAAGAGTGGTACAGGATATGTACGAGGGCAGTGTGACAGTAGTGAGATCTGCTGTAGGAGTGACGGACGTGTTCAAGGTGGAGGTGGGATTGCATCAAGGATCAGCTCTGAGCCCTTTCTTATTTGCAATGATGATGGACAGGTTGACAGACAAGATCAGACAGGAGTCCCCATGGGCTATGATGTTTGTGGATGACATTGTGATTTGTAGTGGGAATAGGGAACAGGTTGAGGAAACCCTGGACAGGTAGAGATATGCTCTAGAGAGAAGAGGAATGAAAGTCAGCAGGACTAAGACAGAATATATGTGTGTGAATGAGAGGGAGGATAGAGGAATGGTGAGGATGCAAGGATTAAAGTTAGCAAAGGTGAATGAGTTTAAATACTTGGGATCAACAGTTCAGAGTAATGGTTAGTGCGTAAGAGGTGAAGAAGAGAGTGCAGGCAGGGTGGAGTAGGTGGAGAGCAGTGTCAGGAGTGATTTGTAACAGACTGGTACCAGTAAGAGTGAAAGGGAAGGTCTACAAGATGGTAGTGAGACCAGCTATGTTATATGGGTTGGAAATGGTGGCACTGATGAAAAGGCAGGAGTCAGAGCTGGAGGTGTCAGAGTTAAAGGTGCAAAGATTTGCATTTTTGTGACGAGGACGGACAGGATTAGAAATAAGTAGAGGATCAGCTCAGGTTGGACAGTTTGGAGACAAACCCAGAGAGGTGAGATTGCATTGGTTTGGACATATGCTGAAGAGGGATGCTGTGTATATTGGGATAAGGGTGGTAAGGATGGAGCTGCCAGGTAATAGGAAAAGTGGAAGGCCTGAGATAAGGTTTATGGATGTGCTGAGAGAGGACATGCAGGTGGTTGGTGTGACAGAGCAAGATACAGAGGACAAGAAGAAATGGAAATAGACGATCCACTGTGGTGACCCTAATAGGAGCAGCTGAAAGAAAAAGAAGAACTGCTGTAGGTACACAATAATTTGAACAAATTCTGAACACACATATTAATACATATCAGTACCTCCCAATTGTGTCACCTGCCCCTGCTTTTACAGTAAGACCCAGATGTAACCTCCCACTCTGCACTAGGAGATGCAACAGTATATAACCCTACTTAGAAAAGATGAGTCCATCAGCTAACATTCATAGCTTCTTCAGTTCTTATCTGGCATGCTACTGCAAGCAGAGGTACCAATGTGCATGGACGGGTCTACTTCATAAGATCGACAGACCATTTGATCGACATTCATTTGGTCGACAGCTCATTTGATCGACAACCAGTATTCAAGGCACTTAACAGGGATTTGTCCCCCTCCCCAATGTTGTACGGGAGTTAGTATATATAGTTAGGGGAGTGTGGGGGGGGGGGTGAAGCCCTCCACCTATTTTCATTTAAGACATAAAAATACAACAAAACTACACATTTTAAAGAAAATAGGTGGGGGGCAAAGATCTACTAGCACTAAACGTTCTACAAGGAAACAGATCCAGTACTTATTATCAATGCCCACCCCTCCAGGCATGTCTAAAGTTCAGTTCCCTCTGCTTTCTCCTATTAACCTGGTGAACTTGGACATCCTGAGGCAATGTAGCAACTGCCTCATGTATACCGACAACCCTCTCCTCTTACCTCCCAACACTCAGACTTGCGAGAGATGCACTTATATATCCAAACTGGAAGCCAGGCACTCTCCAGCCAAGACCGGAATAGCTGGTTAAGAGGAGACGGTCAACACTTGCACCACACCACATTGAACACATAGCCCTCCAGAGCACACACCAGCATTGCCTTCACATAAAAACACAAAGCACTCACCCACCTTCACGGAGGCTCTCAATAAAAATCTACCCAAGCAGCAGAGACCTCCAAGGCAGAAACACACTCGACCACCACAACACAACACTAATCACGAGACACATAATTCTCCTAAACAGTGTGCCACTCAACCAAAGCCCCTAAGGCAAAACAACATGCTCAACATACTAGTCATAGGTGATTCGATAGTGAGGCACACTGATGCCCCACTCACTAGGTTGAATAAGGAGAAAGTAACAGTCAGCTGCCTATCAGGTGCTAGGATCCATCGTATAGTGCACGCACTCAGGTCCCTTAACAACAGGTACAAATATGACTCTGTCATTGTACATGTGGGTGTGAATGATCTGAGACGTACCACCCTGGACTACATGAAAAGAGACATGGAGGAGCTATTGGATTATGTAGCCCAGGCGGGAATGACCCTAGCCCTGAGCAGCATCCTACCATCACCCATAATGATACCACAGTGCGTGTCTTTTGGCTTTTCTCGGTTAGGGGTTGCCACAGTGGAACTCCGGTCTGCTAATGACTGGCAGTTGATTTTTACGTATCGGCTTGCCAGGCCTGACGCACAACCTTCAATGAAGGTACACCCATTCACACATGTCTCCACGCAGAAGATGCTCTAGCTGAGAATCGAACCGGACAGCGTCTTACTGTGAGGTGACAATTCTACCGCAGCACCACCACTACGGCTATCAGAATTATACCACAGTACAAGTAGAAAATGACTGATTTCAACAATTGGCTAAGTTTCTGGTGTCATTCTAATGGGATGCAGTATCTGTCTGCCTGGAATTACATGATTGACAGACGTCGATGCTTTGCCAGAGATGGCCTGCATCTGTCACACTTGGGCTTCTGGATACTGGCCAAGGCTCTTGCCACCCCTATAGTGCCACCCCTATAGTGCCTTTTTTAGGTGGTGTTCCAAAGACCAAATTACCACAGTAACAGCTACAAACAAATGCAATCTGAGGGTCATGCTGCTCAACGACAGAAGTCTAAATCTCAAAATGCACTCACTCGAAGTAGTCCTTAAAATGGAGAACATTGACTTTTGTGCTGTAACAGAGACCTGGTTCAAGGCAACAGAAAGCACCCCTACACTAGCAGGTTATAACTCATTCCACACCTTTCGGCTCCAGAACTTAGACCGAAGTTCCAAAGGCGGTGGTGTTTCCATATTCATAAAGGAAGCACATACCTCCAGAATGGTAGCCCAACATAATGCATCAGAGATACTTCAGGTGCAGCTAACATTGGGTAAGACAGCGATTCAGGTCGTAGCCTGCTATACATCCCCAACCATGTCCCAAGACTCACACTCCATGTTCCTAAGCACCCTGGAGAATATTAGGGTCCAACCTAACACTCTCTTATTAGGCAACTTCAACTACCCCTCCATTAACTGGGAAAATTACTCATGTACCAGTACACTTGCCCAACATTTCCTGGATTTCATTAATTCCAATCACCCTGGACCTGCTCATTCTTACCCCACACTAGAGGTAGCAACATCTTTGACCTGGTCATTACTAACATGGCGACTGTTGCTCTACACCAATAGTCAGCTTCTCCCTGGTTAGATCCGACCACAAACTAATCACCGTGGAAATCCACACACCCCCACCCCACACCCCCAGAAAGGTAACCACCATGAAAAACTTCTCCAAAGCTAACTTTGGGCTCCTAAAAACAGAGTTGGCTAACTTCACAGCACCCATGCAAATGGAGATTAGTTGTATGACCACCAAATCCTATACCAATGCGCTGTACGAACATGTACACAAATGCATGGATCTTGCCATACCCAATCAACTACCCAGCCATAGACTGGGAGCATTACTCTAGCTCCAACACCCTAGCCCAAAGGTTCTTAGAATTTATAAACTCAAATGCTATGGAACAACTTGTTACCACTCCCACAAGAGGGGAAAACATACTGGACCTGATCATCACCAACATGGGGACTCTATGCTCCAGACCAGAAGAGTATCACTCACTGGTAAGATCAGACCATAAACTAATCTCACTGGATATTCACATCCCGACCCCACCCCATGCCCAGAAAACCACAGTGAAAAACTTCTCTAAAGCAAATTTCACACTCTTCAAAACCGAGGTGGAATCCTTCAAAGCCCCCGGGCCTGTGGATAATACGGCCCAGACCACAAAATCCTTTATAAATGCATTCTATGAACACCTTCAGGAATGCATGGATCATGCAATCCCAAATAAAACCAAGACCCAATCCTCCAAAGGCAGACGTCCTGTCTGGTGGACCCCAGCCATAAACAAACTATACAATAGAAGGAGGAAGCTACTACATGATAGAGCAAAATCCCAAAAAGGGAAGGCATCTCTGATCAGTATTAGCAAAAAACTACAGGCACTCATAAAATCGTCTAAGGCCAGCTTTGAGAGAAAAATTGCACAGGACACTAAGGATAATCACAAGGCTTTCTTTAGTTATGTTAGGAACCTGGGTGGGAATTCCCAGATATGCTCAGAATTAGTCCAAAATGACAAAAAATACACCAAACCCACAGACATTGCCAACATCCTAGCTGACAGGTTCAGCACAAACTTCCCCCCCCCTCCCCACCAAAAGGGCTAATATCTATCCCAGCAGAGTGCTGCCACCCTGACATCTCAGATGTTCAGGTAAGAGCTGCCCTCTCCAAAGCAAGAAACACAGCATCAATGGGACCAGACGGTGTCCCAGGCTGCGTCCTACATGAACTCCAAGAAGAGCTAAACTCAAACCTAAAACTACTGTTCAATCTCAGCCTTACTACAGGATATGTACCCAAAGAGTGGCGTACAGTAACAGTGGTCCCTCTCCACAAAGGTGGTGCCTCAACAGATGCTGGAAACTATCGCCCCATAAGTCTCACTAGCTTGGTCTGCAAAGCTATGGAAAGGGTCATCATGGACCTTATAAATAAAGATATTGGGGACCTACAGACACTGGATCCTACCCAGTTCGGCTTTGTTAAGGGCAGATCCTGCCTCTTAAACCTGGTCGATTTCTTTGAAACAGTCACCGAGGCCATTGACAAGGGGAAGGTGGTCCACACAGCCTACCTGGACCTCGCAAAAGCCTTCGATACAATACCCCACTCAGGCATTATAGATAAGCTCACCAGCTTAAATATAAACCCCTATGTCACTAGATGGGTTGCAAACTGGCTCAAGGACAGAACCCACATGGTTAGAATAGCTGGAGCCATGTCAGACTCCAAACCAGTTACAAGTGGCGTCCCACAAGGCTCAGTCTTGGGACCTCTCTTGTTCGGTATATATTTCTCAGAGGTACAGGCCAACATGGAAGGACTGTGGCTGACCAAGTTCGCAGATGACTGCAAACTGGGCACCATAATAGACTCTCCAGCTGACACAAGCATCCTCCAAAAGGGCCTCATAGAAACAGACAACTGGTGCCAGAGCCATGGCCTCAAGCTAAACGCCAAAAGTGTATAGTCATCCCTTTGGCAAAACAAAGTGCCCACAAATTACCACATAGGTGATAATCCATTAAGTACAGAAGAAGTAATTAGGGACCTGGGGACCCAAGTCGATAGCAATCTCTCATTTGACAACCACGTGGCCAAAGTGGTTAGAAAAACATTTTATATAGCCCACCTAATCATGAAGGGATTCACATCTAGATCAGGGGAGGTCATCGTGCCTCTTTACTCATCCCTCATCAGGCCCATAATTGAGTACAATCCCCCTTTTGGGATGTACCTTACCAGACACCTGCAGCAACTGGAAAGACCCCAAAAGTACCTCACCAAGAGGATCAAGGGGCTCAAACAGATGCCGTATGCTGCCCGGTTAAAGAAACTCCAGCTCTATTCAGTGGCATACTGCCTGCTCAGAGGCGATCTGTGCCTGATGTAAAAAGCCATGTCCAACCCGGAATTAATGGACATGCTGCACCTCAGAAAATCCAAATCCCATCGAGCTACGCGCTTGAGGGACTTAAACCTCAGCACTGAAATAAATAGGACATGCTGGAGGGACAGATTCATAACCCAGAGGCTCCCTTCACTCTGGAATAAAATCCCAGTCCAGGTTAGGCAGAGTCCCTCATTGACTCTCTTCAAGAGGAATCTTGATGAGTGGATGGGAGATCGTAGGTTTACCCTGGGTATCACTTCTGTGTCACTGTTAGACAGAGACACAGTATACTAACCTCGAAAAAGGGCATAGCAAAATTAATTTAAAATGGGTGGCGAAAGCCATACACACTCTGGCTAGGCTTATAAATGCCCTAGGGCAGATAGCCTAGTATGAACCTATGAACCTATGAATAGAACCAAGACACCTCCTTCAAAAAAAGGAAGCCAATTTGGTGGTCCCCTGCCATAAGCAAATTCTACAACAGAAGAAGGAAACTGATGTGGAATATGGTGAAGCCCCAAGACTGAAAAAAACCCCTTATCAGCCTCAACAAAAAGTTGAGATCCCTCATCAAATCCTCTAAAGCTAGCTATGAAAACAGAATTGCAGCAGATAGTAAAGACAACCACAAGGCCTTCTATAGTTATGTAAAGAATCTCCACGGCAATACCCAGATTTGGTCTGAGCTACTGCACAATGGTCCCTCCTACACCGAGCCAACAGATATTGCCAGTATACTGGCCGACAGATTCAGTGCCAACTTTACCCCTCTCCCCCCACCAAAGGACCGATCACAATACTAGTAGATTGCCAGGCATTCACTACTGCTGCACAGGTTA
The DNA here is from genome assembly GCF_019279795.1 of Protopterus annectens. Classification (NCBI taxonomy): domain Eukaryota; kingdom Metazoa; phylum Chordata; order Ceratodontiformes; family Protopteridae; genus Protopterus; species Protopterus annectens. The sequence goes on along the minus strand of NC_056741.1, from coordinate 1,293,498,424 downwards.
AAAGAGCACTGTCCAAGGCCAAGAATGCAGCTTCTATGTGACCTGGCAATATTCATAGCTATGTTCTACATGAGCTACAGAGTGAACTAGCACCTCACCTGTGTGCCCTGTTCAATCACTGCCTCACCTCAGGTTTTGTCCCAACCAAATGGCGCAATGCTACAGTCATCCATCTCCACAAAGGAGGAGCAACTACAGACCCTAGGAAGTATCGCCCCATTAGCCTGTTGAGCCTGATATGCAAAGCTATGGAACACATCATCATGGACCTAATAAACAAGGATATAGGGACTCTCCAAACTCTGGATCCCATACAGTTTTGTTTTGTGAAGGGTAAATCATGCCTGCTCAAACTGGTTGACTTCTTTGAGTCAATCACCAGAGCTGTGGATGAAGGCAAGGTGGTTCATACAGCCTACCTTGATCTGGCCAAGGCTTTTGATACCATTCCCCACTCAGGAATCATAAAAAAACTCACTAAGCTAGGCATTGATCCCTATATCACTAGGTGAGTTGCAAACTGGCTCACAGATAGGACTCACAGTGTGAAAGTAGCTGACTCCAAGTCAGACTGCTGACTAGTCATGAGTGGAGTCCCACAGGGTTCGGTCCTGGGTCCTCTCCTGTTTGGTATCTACTTCTCTGAAGTCCAGGCCAACACGAAGGGACTCTGGCTGACAAAGTTCACAGACGATTGCAAGTTGGGAGCTATTATTAACTCCCCAAGTGATGTTGACATCCTACATATTGGCCTCACTGAGACCAATGACTGGTGTCAGAACCATGGCCTTAAGCTCAATGCCAAAAAATGTGTCACCATCCCTTTTGGGAAAAACCTAGTTCCCATGAATTACCACATTGATGGTAGTCCACTGAACACAGAAGGCATTATAAGAGATCTGGCAGCACAGGTTGACAGCAGCCTCTCTTTTCATCACCACATTGCCACTGTGGTCAAAAAGTCCTTCTATGTGGCACATCTCATTACTAAGGGTTTTGTATCCAGGAAGAAAGAGGTCATTGTCTCCCTCTACTCTTCCCTCATTAGGCCAAACATCGAGTACAATGCCCCATTTGGCATGTATCTCACTAGACACCTGCAACAACTTGAGAGGCTGCAAAAGTACCTCACAAAGAGGATCCTAGGCCTTAAACACTTGTCCTATATGGACAGACACAAAAAACTCCAACTAGTCTGTCTCATATCGCCTACTTAGAGGCGATCTCTGCTTGAGCTACAAAGCCATGTCTGACCCAGCTCTGCTAGAAATGCTACATCTAAAGAAATCCCAATCCCTCTGCACCACATGCTCCAGAGACCTCAACCTCATTACCACAATTAGCAGAACATGATGGAGGGACAGGTTCATAACCCAGAAAATGCCCATGCTATGGAATAGACTTTCCATACATGTCAAGCAGAGCACCTCACTGACCTCTTCAAGAGAAATATTGATGAGTGGATGGGAAACAGAAAATTCACCCCAGGGATAACTCCAGTGGCTCTACTCGACAGAAGCACTAAGGCGATGTGGCACTATGCCAGGGTAATCCTATGGCTAGGCTTGTAAAGGCCCCAGGGCTATTAGCCTAGTACACACCTATGAACATGCACTATTTTATGGTATTTTCAAAATTTTGTGTGTGTGCTTTTTTTTTTTTGGAGATGTGGTTACTGTCACTTCATGTAAGCCTGTCTTGACTACACATATTCTGTTTAACTGTTATTTATTCATGAATGTCTTTAAAAAGAGTACTGCATGGAACAGTGCATGGAAATGAGCAGCTTGTCTTGGGGTATCCTTTAAGAAACCAATATGCTGGTATTTTTCTCTTTACTGCTGTCTTTTTGTTAATAAGTCCACTGACTTTAAACATACTGTTTTTCCCCAAGTTTTGTGGCATGTGTTACTATTTTGCTCTGCCTTCCATCCTCCTGTTTTTTTTTTTTTTAGCTCAGTTTCTTGTTATTTATACCTATCGCATGTAGCGTATATGCTGTTAGGTAGCTTTGATACCAATTAACATACACGCCAAGTGTACTATGTGGGATTAGAACTTTTTGCTAAATATATCTATTGCATTATAGCGTATTTGCTGTTAGGTTGTTTTTATACTACTGCTTGTACTATTTTTAAAGTGCTTTGCTCTTTTCTGCTTATTGGAAGCTGTTTGTACACATTAACCATTTAGCTTCTTTTTGAAGCTCGTTTAAATTGCTATTGTAGTTACGAACCTTGTGAGGTTATCTGTAAGATAACCCATTTTTGTTGAGAAGCACTAGTCGCTCCAGTGCCTTGGTTACGTTTTATTGAATTTGCCTTCTGTTTCCCCCCACAACGCCATTCACACTCGTGAGGCATCTGTTAAGCAGCATTAGACGCTGCAATTAACGCTAATGTCCTGGTGTGTTTGATTAGGCGTTGGTAATATTATTACTCAATCCTACTGCTTCCCCTGTTTACTCGCCACTTATTTCTGGCCCTGTGCTAGTCTATTTTTGGGCATATTAAGCCATTACAACTGCTATGCAATAAAGCATTCTGGTGGGTTACATTACTAACACTTTAGCGAACCTTATAGAGGCATCTGCTAGCAACAGCAGAGGCTGCGGGCAGCACTGGTGTCCTGGTGTGTTTTTTTGCTAATTGTTGGTAAATATAGTGTTTTGACCCATTGCTCTCCCTTGCCTGCTACTCATTTTGGCATAGTGCTAGTCCATTTGTCTCTAGAGCCTGTAATGGACTAATACAGTAGGGACAATACTAACATGATGGGGATCCTTCGGAAGGCGACTTTCCAGCAGTACTAGACGCCAACCTTATTGAAACGTCTTTTAAGCAACATTAGACACTACTTACTACGCTAGCGTCCTGGTGTGTCTGAATTCTGATATCCACAATTGCATTGATCCCATTTGCACCCTTCTGCCCGCTGCTTATTATTTTAATCTTTTGGCTTAGTGCTGACCTATCTGGTCTACTAAGCCGCTCTACGCTGAAACTGTAGTGAGCCTTACCAAGACGTCTGTTTATGCAGCATTAGACACTGCACTAAATCAGCATTAGACGCTCACTCCACCTGTAGTTTCCTGGCGTTGTTTTCTATAAGTGCCAACATTAATACAGTCTATTTGTATTTGGATATTGCTATTACTAAGGCCTACCTCAACTAAAGGTCTTCTTGTCCTTACATTGAATGCTCTAACTGTGTTTTTCCTCCTAGGAAAAGTTTTTGTTTTGCTGTTATTATTGCTATTTGAATATTTTAACTGACTCAGACTGCTCTAATACATGCTGTTATCCTGTTTCATTCTTTGTTTTTGCATACCACGTTGCTATGTATAGTTTATCTTATCCTGTAAACCTTCTACTGCACCATTTGTTTTCACCTTACTTTTCTCTCCTCTCTACAACTTTACTCCTTACTTTAAACTTACTTTACTTTTATCTCTCCTGTCTACAACTTTACTCCTTACTTTAAACTCCCTCCTCCATCTCTGCACCAATAACTTCTTCCTGCTCTCTCCGTCATCCCTATTATATTCTTTCTTTTTCCTATACCCATTTGTCTAACCATTGGTATTTCTCACTGTTCTTTTCAGCTGCTCCCCAAAGTGTTTATTTTCCCCTTCTCCACTGCCAAACAGAATATCCTTCCCATCAAAAGAGAAGACAGCGGTGGATAGTCTGCTCGATATCATTTAAGCTTACTGCGACCTTATTCTTCCCGAAGAGACTCAGTGTATGTTATCTGTTTTACATGTTTTACTAGTATCTACCTTACTTGAGCTTCACCCTACCTGGCACGCGTGAGAGCAGCCTGCCTCTGGTCACTGCACAGGCCCACCCCAACCCAACCCCATCCTGGTTTAATAATAATCCACCTCTGTCCTATCTCCATATCCCATACCTCTTAGTAGTACATCTTCTCTTCTAGTGTACCTCCCTCTTTTTTCCACTAGGTGACAGCACCCTCCTAAAAATAAGCCCTGTAACTAACCTCCCTCTTATTCCCCTCAAACCAACTCTACCCAGACAGTGTCCCTGCCCTCATCAAGCATAACTGTAAATTCCATCCCCTTTCTCTCTCTTTTTTAACCACTGCCCTTACCAAGAATAGCCGTAATTTCATCCCACTACTTAGATAGACTTGTTCTAGACAGTATCCACCTCTCTCTAAGACTGCTGTAATTTTACCTCTCCACTCTGTCTACTTTGTAATCTCACACAGTCTTACTCTTTTTCTCTCTTTTTAGAACAGAGTAGCTTTTCCTTCCCCAACAAATCTTAAGAAACTAAGCTTCTAAAGGGTATAATCCTCTTAGCTGCACCCACTGTTGTAGCTCTCCTTCTAGCAGATCACTGATTGTTTCTGGCCATTCCCGCCTTCTTTGCTCTACCTGCTCTATTCGCCCTGTGGGCTCACTTCGCTCCCCTACCCTGCCCCCAATTCTCACCTGCCCCAGTACCTCCAAACTTATAGCTCACCTTATAGTCCCTCCCTCCTTTCCTCCCAATCACATTACACCTCTCCATTAGTCCCTCCCTGGTCATTGACCAATCAGGTTTCACATTATCCCCCTCCCACTTCCTCCACCACACCCCTAACACTCTAACTTTCACTTATCTTCTCCTCCCACATCATTCATTTCTCACATTACCATGCTTAGCCTTCCATCGAAAGTCCTTTTCTTCTCTCCCCTCATCTTGCTTCTACCATTGCTATACCATCTAACCTCCTTCACTACCTTTCATGTGCTCTCTCCTCCTCTGACACCCCAAAACCAGCCCACCTCCCACTTCCACAATATCTCATCCTCTTTAATCACCTCCCACCCTCTACTTCTCTTCAAAATAAAACTACTTCCAATCCCTAATAACACCCACAAACTTAAAGCAAACCTCTACCAATGTTACCCATCAAACTACAAACCTAATAAACTTACCCCCAATTATACTCTCCTTCATCTAGCTGACTATATCCACCCCAATCCAGGTCCTAATTTCTCTCCTACAAATCCTCCTTCTAACTTCTCTCCAATAAATCTGCCCAGCTCCAACAATAAACATTATAATAAAAATCTCAAGTTCCTCACTATTAATGCACGAAGCTTAAAAAATAAATTCACACTCTTCCATGCCTGGCTTACCCATAACTCCCCAGACATTGTAGCCATCTCTGAAACCTGGCTAAAACCTCACATCAATGACTCCAATATCCTTCCTCCAGGATTTCATTCTCTTCGATCTGACCACACTAACAAAAGAGGTGGAGGAGTTGCTTTAATCTACTCCAACCTCTTAACTATCACCCCATACCCTAACTCCATCCCATCATTCAACAATGCAGAACTAGTCATTCGCATACTACAATTGAACATCCACACAAGCATTTGTATTATTTCCCTCTATATTCCTCCTGGTAATAATGAAAATACTTTGGAAGACATCCTCTCCTGGTGCTCTTCTAACATCAAACTAGAAACCTTTATTCTGGGAGATGTAAACATTGACTGGGGAAAAATCAATATTCCTAATCCCTCCATTACCATCAATCTATTCAACTTCACTCAACTCACTAACTCCATCACTAGACCTAGTAAAACCAACCCCCCTGGCACCATACGAGACTGGATACTTGTATCCCATCCTAACAAAATTATTTCATCTGGTGTAATTCCTGACCCTTTAGGAGACCACCTCCCTGCCTTCTCTATTCGAGCAACTCCCACTTCCCCTCACTCTCACCACTTCATTCAAACACGTAACCTAGCCAACTTTAATCAAAATTATTTCTCTAACTCCCTTAAACTAACTGGAACCCCCTAAAAACACTGCCACTAGACAAATCCATTGAATATTTCATTTCTGCATTCTTAACTATCCTTAACTCCCAAGCTCCAATAAGAAGAAAACTAATCAAAACTAAACCCACCGCTTGGCTCTCCAAAGAGACAAAAAAGATTATGCACCAAAGAGACAAATCCTGGAAAGCTTACCTTAAACACAAACTGCCTGAAATCTTCCTTCAGTTTAAGCAATTAAGAAACCTGGCCAAAAAACTAGTCATTAGAGATAAAAAGTCTTACTACATCAAACTACAAGAAAACCACACAAGAAATCCAAAACAATTCTGGAAGTCCATTAACTCCCTCCTTACACCTGGTGCTAAAAACAACCCATGTCCTGACTCCAGCAAATCTGACCCTGAAATTGCTGCTCTGTTCAATTCCTTCTTCACTTCTTCCATCGCTGACCTAACCAAGACTTAACAACAACCCTCCCACCCATATCAACCTTCCTCTCCCTTCCCACCTTCCCCATTTTTAAACTCAAACCTGTTCCAACCAACCTAATAAACTTCTCTACAAACTCAAACCTTGCTCAAATGCCCCTGATAACATCCCTTCCTCCTTCCTAAAGATAGCCTCTGATTCCATTGCTATACCTATCAGCATCCTAATAAACAGGTCTCTACATGAATCCTATGTACCCAGACTTTGGCGTTCTGCTTTCATTCTTCCGTTTCACAAAGGTGGCAAGAACTATAATGTCTCTAATTTCCATCCCATTGCCATCCTCTCCCCTATATCCAAAATCCTCAAAAAATGTATACACCTGCAGCTCTTGCCTTTCCTTACTGAACACCAACTACTCTCCCCCACCCAACACGGCTTCCGCCCTGGGCACAGTACCAACACTACCCTTCTCTCTTTCCTTCACTCTGTGAACTCAGCCCATGACTCTGGTAATTTAGTCTCATCTGTTCTACTAGATCTATCTAAAGCTTTTGACACCATCTCACACTCCCTCCTTCTAAACCATCTCTCTAACCTCAACCTTGGCCAAAAAGCTCTTTCCTGGTTCACTAGCTACCTCTCAAATAGGTCCCAAGCTGTGAAATGGGGCCAAGCTACATCTACCAGAGTCCCTCAAGGTTCCATTCTTGGCCCATTACTATTCAACATCTTTATTAATGACTTCCATAAAGCCATCCCCAACACCACAATTGTTCAATACGCTGATAACTCCACTCTGATCTGCCATGCCCCTAACCAAACAGAACTCCAAGCTCTAACCCAAACTGCAATTTCAAACACTGAAAATTGGATGTTCCAAAATCACCTCTCCCTTAATGCCAACAAAACTAAGATCCTCCTCTTCCCCCCCCCTCCAAATCCTCACCACTTGACAAAAACTCCTTTCATATTACCAGCCTTTCTAACTCCACTATCGAAATAGTAACCTGCACCAAACTTCTCAGTGTCATAATTGATGACCAACTGAAATTCAATAATCATATCCAGCTAAGCATCAAAAAAACACACATAAAACTCGGCTTATTGTACAGAAACAACCACTTTCTGTCTCCTTGCACTAGGCTAGCCCTCACCTCTACTTACCTCCTTCCCTCTCTACTTTATGGTGCTCCTCTTCTCACTAATCTATTATCCAGTCTTACCTCCAAATTGGAACAATGCTATAACAAATATCCAAATTTGCTACCAATGCCAAGTCCATGATTCATCACTGCTCCTCCCTCCACTCTCTAAATTGGCTTGAACTCCCCAATCATCTTACCTTTCTCCAACTCACCATAGCCCATAAATTACTGTTCCATCCAACTAACTGTCCTGCTCTTTCCAACATTCTTCTACCCTATACCCCCCTTAGATCTTCTCACCAAAACCTGATCACAGTACAAACACCTAAGCGCCCAGCTGGCCAAATGCTTTCATCCTTCACCCTTGCTAAAAAATGGAATGCCCTTCCCACCTCTCTAAGATCCTGCAACAACCTAAATAACTTCAAAGCCCTACTTCATTCCCACCTCTGTCTAAACAGAATTTGCAACTGCACTCTTCAACCTACTCCATTCAAACCATCCTCCTCCTTCTCTCCTGGCTAACCTCCATTCTCAACTAAACTCTTTTTTTTAGCCTCTCCTAGAATACTAGCTGTATAAGCTACATATATCGCCCTACTTTCATTATCCCTGAATACTTTACTTCATTTGTTCTTTTTCTGCGGAAACCTAACTGAAACCATTAATAATTGCTATTTTTTGCCATCTGACATTAGTATTGTGTTCTGTTTGTAACTTCCTGTTTAATTATTGTAATATTTTGTCTGAACTCTTTTTGTAATAAATACTGTTGTTTCTGTGGAGCTTTTCTCCCCGGGCCCCCACTGAAAACTGGCCCCAAAGCCCAGTGGACCTCCCCGGTAATCAAACTGAAATAAATAAATAAATATTTTCAGTCAAAATTTATAAGAAATGTGCAATGACATGAAATACTTATATTCACAGACTTACATCCTTTACCATTGATGAAGAAAACTAGTCTGCCAGGCTCAGCTGTTTTTGTCTGAAATTCAAGAACTTTAATATTACTAGATTCAAGTACTCTATTCTTTTTATTTACAGATGCCACCTGCAAAGGCATTGTATTTAAGTAAAAGCCACACAAAAGTGCAGAGTTCACTGTTAGGTTAGGCTCATTCACGGCTTGCCTTGTTTTGATATCGGCATGTTAGAAAAGCCGTGTAGTGGCACAATTGGTAACATTTCCTGCCTTTGATTAGTATTTATGTCTGTCATATATAATCTTACATTCACTCCATTTGATAGCTTAAAGTACTCCCAGGACATTACCTGTCCACAATAAAAATGAATACTCATTCTTGCATAGCTGTGTCCTTGAAAAGTACCTGTCACATCAGTGCCTTCTAGTGTTTGACAGATTTTGTCATTTATCCACTACTTTCCTTCCAGAGTCCATGAGCAAATTAGATTTATTTAAATGAAAAAGAGCAACTGATGTGAATGTAAATTGTATTTTGCGTAAAATATCTCGTCACTATGAATCAAGATATGCTATTCAGTGAGCATACCAAAACAGTAACATTAAAGGCAAATTAATTCTTTGAACATGTATATACAAAAATAAAAAGATTACTAAAGCAAGATAAAAAAAACATCTGGTAAACAATTTTATCAATGATTTTGTTGGCACCTCAGTACTATTGAGTCAGGCAAAGA
>NC_056741.1:1293450320-1293488879 GCF_019279795.1 Protopterus annectens | reverse complement strand
TGCTCTTTCTATTCATTCGTATATATATGCTATTACTGCATTTCTAAGTGCAACTGTCATGGCTTAGTGGTTCAGTACTTTGACTGTAGTGCATGGTATCCTGGGTTCGAGCCTGGCCATTGCTTTTTATATTTTATGACTGTCTACACAGGCTAGGAGGTGTGTCTTTGTAAAGGCAGTTTTGATATAGCTTGCTCAACGTTGCCTGTCGGTTAGCTTGTTGGCACGGTGCGCAGCTCCGCACAAACGGGTTACCCCGGTTTACGAGTCGTTTGGCTGTCAGCATGCATATTACGCTCAGCTCAGCTACGGGCACACAGTTTCAGCGTGTTAAAACGCTGCTCAACCCCGGGCACTCATTTTACACTTGTTAAACCACTGCTCACCTACAGGCACTCATTTTACACCTGTTAAACCACTGCTCACCTACGGGCACTCATTTTACGCCTGTTAAGACACTGCTCACCTACAGGCACTCATTTTACACCTGTTAAAACACTGCTCACCTACAGGCAGATATCCTCAACTTGTTAGACTGTAGCTCAGCTATAGGCACATCTGACATTTTTTTTTTTATTATCTCACATTTCTTCAAAATACATGGCCCATTTCATTACATTTTACATAAAATATAATTTTATATATGTACATGTATGTCAGGGAATTGTTTCGTGCTTATTTCACTAAAAATAAAAATTGATGTTGTGGGGGCTTGAACCATGACTGCCTCCTCTTTAGTCGACATCTCTACCACTACACGATTGCTTCTTGGCTTACATTACATATTTAGTTCTTATATGCTTTTCCACTGACTGCTAACTGTGGCTAAGCGATGGGCACGCCCGCGCAAACGAGCGCACTCATGGGCAAACATCTTTAAAACTTATAAAAAAAATATAACATGTTCATTTTTACATTTTATGTTCATAGTCTGTGGGGGCATGTGTTGTGTTCATTCACATTTACACAGACTCTGTTGTGGAGGTTTACTTTCGGGACTTTTACTCTTCTGGGGGCGTGTCCATTTGCAGGGCTCACCCTACGGACATGCCCCCTACTGTCTTACATGGACCGTGTTAGCCTTAGGTGTAATTCAGCATGCCCTCATGCATATGCATGGCATGCTGACGTCACACCGTTTAACTGCAGCCTCCGTGTAAGCCTTGTAACTCTTACATGGAGGCTTCGTGAATCCTGCCCGTTATTTTTAGGATGATAGTGAGAAGCAAACTGTGTATAAAGAAATAAGCTATTAATGTTTATCTGATCAGTTAAAAGACTGTTGATAAGGCATGACAAGGAAGCACATGTCTCAATTTGTTAACAGGACAGTGTGGAGCACAGACAAAAGCACTGCATGACAGAGGGAAAATGAGGAGCACCATATTTTTTCACAGCTTGAAAAGCAGGCCCTTTTCATAGTGCAAGGGTGAAATGGTCTTTCACTCATTAGCATCGTGCTCTAAAGTATACATTAGCCCATAGTGCATAAAGCATTTTGATGCCAAATTATTATAGAAAAAAAGACACCTCACATAATTCAAGAATAATTTATGATCTGCAAACAGTATCATAAATACCCAAATGTAAATCTTGGTTTAAATATCTACTTACAACATCACTATCTAGATATTACAGTACCATGAACAGCTAAGTTTAAACATTTGTAATATCAACATCTAATACCACTATCTTGAACAAACTAAATATAAATTGCTCTTAATTATCTATTTCTAACATCACACTTTAGCTATTAACTCAGTACCTAATGCAACTGCTATTTAATGTAAATTACACACAAATGCTACTGCATTATTTATACATCAGATTCTCATTTAAAGTTAAAGGGTAGTAGTGTCATGATCTAACCACATACTTTAGATCCATAATTCGTATTGCATTCTGCTATTGCTTTCTTAGCGACATCTATAACAAGCATTGACTGTTTAATCTCTTAACTGTTTTGTTCATTCATTTTAGTTGCCTATGAAGAGTTCAATGTCTTTAGTCTGACAGGTGCAGTTCATGTTTTCACCTTCCTTACAGTGAGTGCTGAAAACCCTTTCAGCTTTTGCATTCAGATATGGCAAACAAAATAATTCATAATTAGTTGTGTAAATAACGGCAGCTTCCCTCTACCATAAAGGTCTTGTGTGAGTTAAGTCCAGTACTGAGGAAGAGGGGAGTGAGCCCCATCTACTGGATCAGTCAGTTTCATTCTTGGAGAATGAAGGATTCCACTTAGTATCACTTTCTTTGTGTCTTCAATTTGATATTGTACAAATTCATATATTTGCTGTTCACTTAATCATAAGATCATATGAAGTTCAAGACAACTGAGCCTTGTGACCATTCTGCCTTGCCAATTCTCACCCCAGACTGTACAAGGATGGCCAGTTAAGGAAGGCATGACTTTATGAATACCCGTCCAATTATACAGGTCCTGCTTAAAGGACTGTAGAGAATAACCATGCTTAATCTGCACAAAGGATCTATTCCATAGGTGGGGGAAGGTGACAAGTAACTCAGACCTGTCTCTCAACATTGCTTTATTAATCTGCTGAAGCAGATTAAGAAGTTTGGTCCTAGTAATTGTGGGACTTTTTGACCTGTGAAGTAAATGAAATCCTGGACCATTAGGTCTTTTACTGCAAGGAAAAGGAGGCATAGGTCTCCTCTAAAGACACTGTATGATAAGGAAAGAAGGGGCAATGCTTCTAGTCTTTTCTGTTAGTTTATAGATTTTAAGCCCATGATCTTCTTGGTCACGAACCTCTGGGGTCTTTCCAGTTGTTTTATATATCTAATGAGGCACATCCCAGGGTGGTCACGGTGGTGCAGTGGTTAGCATTGCCGCCTCACAGCGAGAGGTTCACTGGTTTGATCGTTGGCTGGGGTGTCTTCTGTGCAGAGTCTGCATGTCCTCCCTGTGGTCACGTGGGTTTCCTCCGGTTTCCTCCCACATCCCAAAGACATGCTGCAGGTGGATTGGACACCCTAAATTGGCCCTAGGTGTGTGTGTGTGTGCCTTCTGTGGAAGGTTGGGCGCCAGGCTGGCAACTCGACACCATAAAACTCCACTGCCAATCATGAGCAGACAAGGTGATCCACTGTGGTGACCCCTAACCGGGAAAAGCCAGAAGAAGTGAGGCACATCCCAAAGGGATATTATATTCCAAAAATAGATCTGATCAGTGCTGAATATAAGAGGACAATGACCTGTTTAGATCTAGATGGCACTGTTTTGGTGATTAGCTGTGCTAAGTAGAAGGATTTCCAGAGTATTGCTGTTACATAATGATCAAACAAGAGGGCTTGGGCATCAGAAGAAGATTTGACAATGACTCCTGTTTTGCAGTCATCCATGAATTTAGTTAAAGAAATGTTTGGGCTCTTGATCTGGAGGTCAGAAAGTAAACACTGAACAGAAGTGGTTCTAGCATCAAGCCCTGCAGAACATCACTGGTTGCATTCGTAATCTCTGATCCTGCCCCTGCTACCCAGACCATGTGGGTTCTATCTTTTAATTAATTTGCTATCTATTGCACCACATATGTCTCTATTTGTAATGCATTTAGTTAAGTAATTATGCTAGCAAGGGGGATTGTGTCAAGGATCTTGGCTAAATCGAGGTAAGCCACGGTGACAATCTGACTGCTGTCCATAACATGTGTTACCCTTTCTAAAAAGTTTACCAAATTCATTAGACAGAGACCATCAAACGAAACTGCTGCAGATCCAGTCTGATAAGATTCAAGTAAGGGTTGATTAGGTCAATTATCATATGTTCCACATACTTTCAAATGAAATTCATCAGGCTGATGGATCAATAATTCCCAAAGTCTATAATGTGGCCACTCTTATGGAGTAACATCATCAGTGCTGTGGGGCAAGGCCTGTTGCTAGGCTCAGGTTAGATTGTTTATGGAGTGGTTCTGCCAGGGCATATTTCATAGTACTTATCAAGCAGCCTGGAATATTATCCAATCCCATGGAGGAGGTGTTTTTACTCTTGGACAGTACTTTCAGTACAAGCCATACCTCTCGACTATCTAGATTTTCACAGCATTTCCAGATTTTTTTGCCTCATATTTTCGGTCTGTTCCTTACAAAATTTGTGATTTTCTGGCAAATCACAGAGGATTAAAGACACTAAACAAAAAAGGAATATTTAAAAACTGTCCCTATTTTTGGCATTTATCCCTTTATTACTTTAGGATTTGTCCAGATTTCTTGAGAGGTATAGTACAAGCTTTTTTGTGATGGTGGGGGATTTGAAAGATACGAGGATAGATGGGATTTTGGTAGTTATATCAGGAGTATAGCATTAATTGAATTTATTGGTTAGTATATTGTGATAAGTTTTTTTGTTTCCTAACACAGCTAAATAAGGATTTGAAGTCATCATTGATGTCAGATGCTAACTTAAGTTCATGGGCTGCATTGATAGAATTCATCTGTCATCTCTTAATATTTAGTCAGCTTAGTGATTTTTTTTTAACTTGGGGGTTCTATAGATTTGCTGTTTATATCATGAGCTTTTTTCCTTCTATTGTAGATTCCATAAATGTCTTTGGATTACTAAGCTGGCTTGGCTTTATATTTTCCATTGTGTTTGGATCTGGATGAGACTAAATTCTATACAATTTGCTAAGTGAGTATAAATGTTTAGCAATCATGACTGCTGAGGCAGCATTGGGGTGATATTTCTATACGTGAATTCTGAGACTTCATCATAGTCTTTGTCAAGATTTGTACATTTGAAGTCCTTGAACTATTGGTTTCCATGGGTTTAGATATTTTGGGGGATGAGGTTACTTGTTTATAATCTGACTTAACCAGAAAAGGAGTTTTCAGAAGACTTGAGCATGAAAACACTATACTGGCAGGAACTAGGTTGAGAATATTTTATCCTCTAGTTGGATTTGTAACACTCTGACTCACAGAGTTTTTTTATTATATCCAAGAACTTCTGAACATGTCCTACATTGGAGGTATAGATACTCCAGTTAATTGGAGGGTAGTTAAAGTATCCTAGAATGATGGAGTTCTTATTTAAGGGTAGGTCATTCAGTACACTTATGAACATTACATTAACTTCAGGGGACATTGAAGGTGTCCTGTCATTTGAAGTGCAATACATTATGTTTGTAGGTCTCGGGACACATGTCTAGAGATGATATAGTCTCTAACAAATATTGATAAGCCCCCACAGTTGCCATCAGATCTGATTGCATGATAGACAAACCAGGTATGGAGATAGTACTTTCTGGACATTCAAATTATTTTTAATGATTACATATAAGTGGATGCCTTCCAAAAGCAGGAGGGCCTCAAGGTACAGCATCTTCTTCTCAAGACTTCTGGCACTGAGTAGCATCACCTTAATTTGATTCAGTTTATGTCTAGATATGTTGCTACACTGGAATGCTTATTAGTTGGACTTTGCCTAAAAAAGGCTCTAGGGCAGTATCAGGTTAAGCCAGTATACAGAAGCCTTTGAGCAAGGGGTATGGACCAGCTCTTGCAAAAGAAGTAGGACTGTCAGTCATCTCATTCCATGCTGATACCTACTGGATCTCCCAAGTATGACATCAGTTATGTTGCCAATTGTTGAAGTAAATCTTTTCTTTTTACCTATGCATTATTCTTGGGAAATGAAGGAATCCACTTAGTAGAAGAGTTTTTCCTGCATTTGTGACATGCATGGGGAGCTGTGGCATGTCTCTCTGCATGTCCTTAAGGGTTTTTCAACACAAGTCTTTTGCCTCCACATTACAACTATCATGTCAAAGTCACATTTGTTTGGTAAATGTGTCCTAAGGGCCACTGAGATGTCTTAGATCCTGGCATCCAAAAGACAATTCACTGTCACCTTGTCTTTGTCCAGCCCAATAAGTAGGGAATCAGTTTGTCTCACTATGGAGTCAGAGATTACTAAAATATTTTTCTTAGCGGAGTAGTCAGATGTACTGGATTTGAGACCTTTAGTCTTTTGATGAGTCTTGGTTAAAAGCATAACTAAATGTGATGCTACATTTCATTTTTGCTGAAACCGAATCATTACTGGTCTTGGCAGCTTTGGTAAGGATTGTTTACACCATCAGCATACATTACATTTGGTGTCAGAGTGGGGTGTATGGTGCGGTGTACCAGTGTAAATGTTACAGTTTGTGTTGTTTTGTGAGAATGAGGCCTCTGCATCTCTTGAATGTTTGCATCTCATAGGTTCATAGCTTAGTACTAAGCTAACTGCCCTTGCAAGCCATTTTAAGCCTAGCCAATTATCCCTTGTGAGACTTGAACCCTGCATCTTGTGTTTGTAACACCTTAACCATTAGGCCACTCTCCCAACCGTTATTAAACAGAGTTATTCATGTTTAATAACGGTCCATTAGTATAAGGCAGTTACTACACTGCCTAAGGATTCTAAATGCTTTGAGGCAGGCAACACTGCTGACCATTCATTATTTTCCAGGAAGCAGTAAAGTTTAATTTGATTTACAAAGGGATTTAGAGCCTAGGTTTACACAGACTGTATAGTTTATTGAGATAGTTATCAGTTTTAAGATATATTAAGTTTGGCACAAGTTTAATAAAGTAATAATATAACCCGAGTTAGTTAGTCACTGTGATGCATATTAGTAGGGGCTGAGCTACTTTAAATGGCTATGAGCTAACTTGGCAATGTAGCTCCACTATCAACTACTAGAATCTACTTAAAGAATATCAGACAAGTGTCTGCACATTGCATAGCTAAGTGCAGCTTGCTGCACCTGTGTATATCAGTGGCCTTCTTCCTAAAAAAAAATTATTTGCCTTAGGTTATATTTGTAAAAACTGAACATAAAAGTACCTGCATCAATGGAGTGCATGTTCTCAACCTGCTGTGTTAAGTACAACTTTGTACAATATAAAATAAACAGGGAAAGTGAAAAAAGCAATGAAAAAAATCTCTAATCAACTGTGCCTAGTTGCACAGAAATGCAGCAGTTACCCTCCAGCAACCAAAATAACCACTACTAACTCTAGATTGGCTGCTTGCTATAGATTTGAAAACGAGACCAAAAAGAGGGCAGAAAAATCCAACAACAATGAAATCACTTGTAAGCTCAGGAAAACAATTTTAAAAGCAGTGAAACAATACAACACAATTCTATTATTATTTGAATTTGTTTTAACAGTGAATCCCAGACAAAACACAGAAAAATGCAGAAAAAACAATAAAAACACAAAGTAACAATAATAGCAACACGTAACCACTTATAAACACACAAAAAATTAGAAGCACTGGAATTACAAAACAAATTCTATTAATGGCTATATTAAGTTGCAACCTTGTATCACACATGAAACACAGAAAATGAAGCAAACATAAAAAAGAAACACTTCAATCAAACTACTTTTAGTATGGCAACTGTAAGTGCAATAGAATAAATGCAGTTTCCTGCTTTTTGTGATGTAAAACTTAGTCAAAATACCACTTTACTTGATTTTCAAACTTGTACACAGAAGAGTAGTTTCTAGCAGTCTTACAATAAAGATAATAATAGCTCTTCACTCTGCACACTATAAAACAAACATGGAAAGTGAAAGAACTAATGAAAAAAACAGCTGAAGCTCTAACCAATAGTGCTTAGCTACCCAGAACTGTAACAATTACCCTCCCACCAGTAGAACAACTACTACTGGATCTAGACTGACTCACACACCTGCTAAAAACTGTTTGTTGTAAATTTGAAAATGACACTAAAACAGGGTAGAAAAATTCGAGAGAGGAAATATGTCATAAATGAAAAAAAAAATAAAAGTAGTGGGACAGTAAACAGACTTCAATGAATGATTGAATTCAGCTGTAACTGTCAATCTTAAATAACACTAAATACGCAGCAAAAAGGACAAAAAAATTAAAAGTTGTTAAAATAGTAATAAGTAATCTCTTATAAACACAAAATACAATTTAGAAGTAATGGAACTGTAAAACAGCTTCAGTTGATGGCTGCATTTAGTTGCAACTTTGAATCTTATATAAAACACAAAAAAATGAAGCAAAAATGATTTAAAAAAATACTTCATATGATATTAAATAGCAAGACGACTAAGTCCAGCGTCGGCATCTTTTGCAAAGACTCCCAGACAAAATGCGACATCACTGATGAGGCTAAAAAATATTTACAACTTCTTTGTTGTATTAATAAGCTATTTAGCATCCATATCATTCAATAAATGGTCCTGATTTTTTGCAAGACTACAACATAAGAACACTTCTTTTAAAAGTTAAATTCAGTTACTGTCCCAACAATAGCCTTTCCATGGTTACTCAAACACTGTTTGAACTCCAGGCCAATAAATAGGCTACAATTTGACAAATACAGCTACTGTTAGTCAGGGCAGACAGTCTTTAATGAGCCAAACAGCAGATGTAAACCTCAGCAGTGCTCCAGCATATTGCTGCAGTAATTCACGTGAAATGACAAGCAGTGTCAGCAGCTGACTTTCATGGCTCTGAAACTCTGTGCCAAACTCTAATAAAGGTTCAGTCACATATGGCAAAAACATAAAAATCACATGCAGCTCATGTCTCTGTAGGCAATCACTTATTAAGCTAATTTCTGCAGACCTCGGTTCAGTTGAGAGAAAGTATGACGTAAGTACTAGCCGGAGATCCATGGTTCCATTAATGGCATGCCAAACATTTAATCATCTTGTACACACATGTCTAATAATCCTTAGAGGACTGGTATCTGTAAATAAAGCAAACTCACTCAATTTATGTTGTCTTTGTGTAAGGAAATTAACATGTCAGTATACTTCAAATCTTAGTTCTACTGGTAACCACAAAACCTTTGCATCATCTTTACTACAAAGATCTCTTAAGTGGCATGGCATCCCATATTAATAAGTATGGGCTTCATCTTCTTTAAACAAGACAGGGCAGAACTGTGCTTTCAATCAATGAGGCAGCATTGTCTGAAAATAAGCCTGCATTGCTGGAGTCTAAAATGTGAAATTTTGTCATTGTGGGCAATATGGCACCACATAATTCTTGACCACTCCTCTGACACACATTCTGGCATGTCAAGAAAAAGAAATACAGTGATTTAAGTCTATGAAATAAATGGTATGACTGTAATCTAGGTAACACTAATACTGCAATAAGAGATGATGAAGTTCTACAAAACAGTCTACCAAAAATTCCTTGGCGTTACTGTCAGTAAATGTAGTATCATTAAACTTGACAAAGAAGGCATGGTTTACATCAATACAAGAAATGATCAACTAGATCTTAAAAATGTCAACCACTAGCAACCCTCAAGAGAAAGTTTCATCTATGAGTCTCTATTTGAGAGAAAAACTTTATACCCCGTCTAAAATACTGAAGTCCTCCAAACCTGCCTAACAAAACATATCTGGTACAACACTACCTCAGAATCAAGGTCAGTATATGTAGCATGATGAAACTTCACAATAAAAATTATTTAAGAGTACAAAAAAAATGATCAAATTATAACACAATGTCATCATTGACAAATCTGATCTAGTGCATGTAAGGTCAATGGGTTAAAGTCTATCCACTGCGTATCTATTGAAATTATTATTTATTTATTTTTTTTAAAACACAGTTTTATTGATTTACAGATACAAAAGAGAAAAATAAACATTATTACAATATTAAATGGATTAATCTTACACAGGTAAGTATAAGTAAATCAAAATATAACCTATATACATATATATATATATATATATGTGCCAGTAAAAACAAAAAGACACAATTTGCATATCGGTAAGGTAATGTTGAATAAACACATAACATGCTACAATTCACCTTAATCCACCCATGTAATCCTGCAGAAAGGGAGGAAGTTAAATATCAAACAATTCCAATTCTAAGACCAATATAAAAGATAAATGCTAAGGAATAAGTGAATAGGTTGAGAGGTCAAGGGTAGAAAAGGTAAGTTGAAGTACCTATAAGGATGTAATTGTTAATCAGTAGACAAGAGTAAAAAGATAAAGTCCCATAATCTCTGGTATGTAGCCCGCTTACGGGAATTAATTATTAGCAGTTTTTGAGAAGTGATGCACTTGATGGCCAGAGCCTTAAAGTCCCTCCAGGATATTTTGGAGCGATCCATCCAGTGTTTGGTAATGTAAAATTTGATCAGGAGGCAGAGAATAATTAGGGCACGGAGCTTGAATTTAGGTATATAAATACTCGTGATATGTAATAGTGCCATTTCCCAGGACAGTGTAGATTTATGATACCCCATTTTATCTAAGCAAACCTTGAGTGAGCACCAGATACTGTGAGAATATCTACAAGACAACAGAATATGCATGATGTCTTCATGTGGATACAAACAACAGGAGCATGCAGTGGAGACATTCGGATCAAATTTGTTCAAATAGACTGGAGTTAGATATAAATTATTGGTAACCATAAATTGTGTATAAAAAAGTTTTTTATAGGGCAAATACATAAGTGTATAATTTATAACCTGAAGTTTCTGTTCTATCTAGAGGCTTAGACCCTGTTGATCCCAGTAATCTGCAAATATGATTTTTCCTTGGTTTAGAAATGCGGAGAAGGTCCTGTAGGCAACGGATACCATATTTTTCTTGTTAGTTAAATTTTTAAGTAGGGTGGCCACCTGGTTTTGTTCCATATCAGTACTGGGAAAGCTGAGGAGTACTGATACGGTAAGCTCTCTTAATTGCCTCAGGGTGATGGTATATTTTTTAGGTAGATCTAACGCCATACGAAGTTCTGTTAGGGATAAATGATTATATTTATGTATATCCCATAGTGTAAAATCTTTAATTAATGGAAGGTTACTTAGCTTAATCATTTTACCGTTCAGGTTTATATTTGGGTTAAGATGGAATGGCTGAAAAAGGAGGAGGGCATTTCCTAGTTTAGTGGTTTGGAATAATTCCTGAAATGTTTTAATTAACCCTTTTAAGGAAAAGTGTAACTTTAGCTTTTTAAGGTTTAATTTACTTAGAAAGGGTAGAGCTTTTGGGTTAATGTCATTATCTAGGCCATGATTGTACAACAATTTGACCCAAAGGGGAGTCCAAGTATGGGAGTTCGGTTGGTAGTTTGCGATTGTGAATATCCTGTTCACTTGGATAATTTTGTAGTATAGAAGTAGATCGGGCATCGCCAGACCCCCCATATTTTTTGGCAGGATAAGTCTTTGATATGAAATTCTAACTGATTTAGGGTGCCAAATAAATTTTGCAAATGCTTTGTGTATCTTGTTCAAGAAAGAATTCGAAGTATAAGAAAGAGATGCATTGAGCTGATAAAGAAGCTTAGGAAGAATATTCATTTTAATGATAGAGGTTTTAGTAAGCATGGGGAGTTTTAGCTGTTGCCATCTTGAAATGTCCTGGATGATGGAAAGCCATGTTTTTGATAAATTAGTCTGCAGAATAGAAGAAGAGGTATGATCATAGAAAACTCCTACGTATTTACGGGAGTAGTCTAGACGAAAGGAAACATCTAGAAATAGATATTGTTTATGTGATACGGGGTTGATCGGGAAAATAAAAGATTTATTTTGGTTAATTTGGCAGTCCGAAATAGAGGCGAAGGTATTCAAGGACATCACCAACTTTTTAATGTCGGACAGAGGATGTTCAAAGTATAGATTCAGATCATCAGCGAAGGCAGTTAAGCTAATCTTAGTGTTAAGAATTTTAAATATAAGTTAAATAACAGTGGTGAAAGAGGGCACCCCTGCCTAGTACCGTTTGCAATCTTTATCGGATGAGAATATTGTCTGTTTATGTATAACCTAGTGTAAGATTTATTGTATAGTGTTTTGATAATATTGATAAAGTCAGGGGGATGCCTAAAGAAGACAGTACCAAGAACAAAAACTTCCAGTTTACCCTGTCAAAGGCTTTACAAGCATCTAAAACCAGAGCATATCTAGGATTTCTTTCTTTTTTGGTAAGGTTTATTATAGTTTCTAGTGTTAAGGTATTATCCCAGGTATGTCTGTTGGGTATAAAGCCCGCCTGTTCTGGAGAAATTAAGGTATGTATCATCTTTTTAAGCCTGTTTGCTAGAACGGCCGAAATAATTTTTATGTCTATATTCATAAGAGAAATTGGTCTATAATTATTTATGCTGGAAGTATCTAAAGTATTTTTAGGAATTAGAATAGTTTTAGAGTGATTAATATATCGGTCAGTAATTCCATTAGATGATATATGTTCATAAAGTTGAAGCAGGATGGGAGCCAGATTATTTTTAAATAATTTGTAAAATTCGGGAGTGTAACCATCTGGACCTGGTGCTTTCCCTAGTTTAAGGTTATCAATAGCCTCGTGGATCTCTGATATCATTAGCGGAGCTGAGAGGGCATTTTCCTGGGATTTGGTTAATTTTGGGAAAGTAAAATTAGAAATTTCTCCATATCAGCATGAGAAGGAAGTATGTTGTTGGTAGCATACATATCTGTATAAATTTGGTGAAATAATTGAATAATTTGTGCATTTGATTTATAAAGTGTGTTGTGATATTGAATGAATGTGATTCTAGAGGATTTGGGTGTGCACACTATCAGTCTGGCAAGGGCTTTGGAGGGGGTTTGTAAGGATTCAGAATATTTAGCAATATATCTCAATTCTTGAAGGGAAAAGATGGATTGCTGGTGTTCGAATAGTTCTTTTTGTCTGATGTGTAACTGTTTTTCTATGTCTAAGGAGTAGTTATCTAGAAGTTTGTCATCCAAAATCTTAATCTCTGATATTAATTTATTTTCCAGTTCTTTATTCAATTTCTTAAGGAAGGTGGCTTTCTTGATAAAAATTCCCCTCATCATAGCTTTACATGACACCCATCTAATATCAAAGGGGATATCACTGTCTCTGGATGGGGAGAAAAGTTCCTTTAGAGTAAGGGTGATTTCTTCATTTAGTGATTGGTCTTTTAGTAAATTGCTATTTAAAGCCCAGTTATAATTCTTGTATGTTGAGGATGGACTAATATTAAAACCTATCTCTAAGACGATTCTTGAATGATCTGAGAGGAATCTGGATTCAGTTAGAAATTTAATTTGCCTATTCGTTAAGGTGTTAGATATTAGGAAAAAGTCTATATGTGACCAGGAGTGGTGTCATTTTGAAAAATAAGTAAAACTATTCTTATTCCCGGAGTCACAATCAAACGAAATAGGGTCCATCAAATCAAAGTCAAGTTTTAACTCTCTCAGCGCTAGGGAATCCTGGGAGTTTAGAACTTTTGCCTTACTTGAGCGATCTATGTTAGGGTCAATTACCATATTCCAATCACCACCTATAATAAGGATATGATTTGGGAATTTAAGTAAGAAATTATAGACCTTCATGATAAAATCTTGCTGTCCTGAGCATGGGCCATATAGGTTTAGAAATAAAACAGGTTTATTTAAATTATAAGCTAGACATGTAAAATAACACCATCTGCCCTCCTGATCAAAACCTCTATCAATAATCATAGGTTTAAAGGACTTTTTAATAATGATCGCATCCCCCTTGGAGTTATTAGAAAAGCCCGATGAAATAATGTCCCTAACCCATTTTCTATTATTTTCTTTGGTCCACTCATCATTATTCATGTGAGTTTCCTGGATGAAGCAAAGGTCTGACTGGGATTTGCAAAGTAGATGTAACACCAAATTTCTTTTGTTATTCTTCTGTAACCCCCTGACATTTCAGGAAGTAATATTCCAGATTTTACCCATTTTCCAATAGGGTCTGGGTAATAATATAAGAGAATCTGGAATGTAGGGTGGATAAAAGAGAATAGCTTTCAGTGGAATTGTAGCATAAGATGGTAAATAAAGGAGTGGCACAAAACTCTCTCAATTCTATCCCCGTGCCTAACCACATAGCCCCTATTATTGAGAGAGAAGTAAACCTATATACACTAAAAAAACATAAATTTACTAAACATTTGAATCATAGAAACAAGATATAATACCAACAATATTTACATTCGATATACAACATCAGACTGATTCCCCAAGAAGTCATCAGAAACCCTACTTATCTTATCCAAATAGCTTCCAAACACAATGGAATAATATGAAGAGAATGGTTAACTATAAAAGAGTTGACCTAACACATGTAAATGAACAATTTCTAATAATTCTAAGTATAATACTCTACAAGATTTCACTCTTTGACACCCAAAATATTTAAACAGGGTTCAGCTGATAGGTATTGAAATGACAGGGTGTATCTAATAGATTGATCTTAGGAAATTTCTTTATATAAGAATTAATATATTTATAATGGGATATATTGTAAAAGTGATCAGCTGGAGTGCAAACTAGAGTGAGATGGTAAACCTAGGGTGTAATGATACAACAACCTACACACAATATATCTCCTGATTATATAAGCTGCATTCAACTGTTAGACTAGTGGAATATAGAGTCATCTTTAAAGCTAGCGGTATGCAGGCAGGTATAAAGCTCCAAGTGAAAGCCTTAAAAAAAAAACAGAATGCAGGCACAATAGGTCTGGTTATAGGACCCAAAGGATGAACTATAACAGTCCAGTTCTACATAGTAGCTTCGTCGGTTTGGAAATAAATCCAACTTTCACCTTACCAGACAATATGACTCTATCTGTATCTTTGTTTCTGTCCACTGGATAGATTGCTTACTGCAATTCACCAATGTTAGTTTTATTTGCGCTTTTCAGGAAGACCAATGCGGTAAAGTTTTTCAGTGGAAGTTTGCTTTTATGTTTCCGGGTCTGGGTGTGCCACAGTTATGACCTGCACCTGTTGTTGCATTCAGGGATCCCCAGGATAGCTGAGTCAGAGAGAAACGGTCCTAGTAGACCAGAGAGCGATCTGAACAAAGTAACTTAACAATTAGGACTTTTATTTATCTGGACAGTTACCTGATATCCTAAGAGACATACAGGGAATAACAGACAGTCTCCGGTAATCAAAAGCCACTTTCGGAAATGTTCAGCGTGTAGACGGTGCAGCTCCAAAGCATTTAACAAAGATTATGTCCGCCTCTTTAGGTGAGGACATAGAGAATTTAGCATCTTTGAAGGTAAATGACAGAGAGCACGGAAACCTTATTTGAAATTTAATTTTTTGGGCTATAAGGTCAACACAGTAGGGAGAAAGTTTGCGACGTTTCTCTCTAATTTCAAGGGGTAAGTCCTGTGAGATATGTATAGTTTGATTGTTCCAAGAGAAATGGTTCGATTTTTTGCAAGCTGAAAGAATATTTTGCACATCTTGGTAATTGAGCATTTTTACGTAAATGGGTCTTGAAGTTGAAGTAGATTGCTGTTTCCGCAAGGTTCTATGTGCTCTTTCAATGGTGTACGTGGTTGAAGGATTACTCACGTGAAGAAGGTTATTAAATACTTGTGTAATGGTTTCAATTAGCTGGTGAGATTCGTATTTTTCAGAAAGACCCCTGATTATCAGATTATTGCTTCTGCTTCTAGCCTCTAGGTCAACAATCTTTGCTTGAATGTCATAGATTGTTTTGTCTCTGGACTTAATTTCTTCTTTTAGATGCTCTATTTCTATTTCATTTGAATTAGATCTATCTTCTACAAGATCCAAGCGTTCAACAATTTTATTTATTGCGGATCCGAAGGAGTTCATTTTCCCAGATAATTCTTGAATGGCCGATTGCAAAGGAAGTAGGGTGCTTTTCAGCTCATCCATTTGTATTGCTCCGTCGGCCTTCTGTTTAATTGGATCCTTTATTTGTTCTTGTACACTTTTAGATGATCTCAGTCTTTTTGCCTCTTTCTCCGGTGAAGTAGATATAGCAGATAATTTAGCCTTTGTACTTTGAAATTCCATGTTTTCAACTTCCTTTGGCATTGCTAGCTTCGTTTCTCTTCTTGTGGGTACTGTCATTTACTGTGGTGCTGAAAGTTTAGGCCTCTATGTATCCACGTGTAGGATCGTTTTCTTCTAGGAACTGATTAAACGCTGTAGATCTATAGCACTAATCCACTATATTAGCTTAAATTTCAGCTCTAATTTCTTCTGACAGATATGACTTTAAAGAAAAATGGTCTATACCTAAGGATTACTGCATTTAGTAATATAACCTAATATATGAAGTCGGAGCTATGAGGAGAGGGTGTTTCTCAAACAACCACCATTTTGGAATCGTTGTATCTATTGAAATTATGAAATTAGTCTGCAAACCACCTAAAAGATTCTCCAGGACTGCTTACTAAAACACACCTGGTGTAATGGTAACAGTCAGGGTTAAAATCAGCATATATATACTATTATAATACTTGGCAAAAAGACCATTTAAGATTAGACAATTTTGAATTATAAAATGACATCATTAGTGAATTAGCAATAGGCAGTTTTCAACATTGTATCATGGCATATCTATTCTAAAAGACTGTTAAAATGCATTGGGTGCAGTGCAAATAATCTCAGCCTTGAGGTCAGTAAATGGAACATCATGAAATGTAGAACAAAGGCCATCATTTGAGGACACAAAAATAAAAATCACAATAAATTTAGTACAATAGTAACAATCACCTCAATATGCAGGTCAGCAAATGCAATACCATGAAACTTTATAAGGACATTGTTGAGGACTACAAAACAGATTAAAAAAACAATACATTTGTTGAACTGCTAATGACCTTAATGTTAAAATCAATAAATGTAAAGTCATTAAAAGTAGCAAAAAAATTCATAATTTAGGGCTACAAAACAAATGATCGATGATTTAACATAGACCGTCTGCTTAGCCCTTATCAGACCTATCACTGAATACAGTTTGGAGAGAGTTTCTCTTGGCATAATAGTTAAGGTGTTTACCTCACAGGCACAAGGTACAGGGTTTGATTGTCACCTTTAAAGGAAACTGGCTAGGACCCCAGGATTAAAATGGCCCACATGGGCAGTTAGCCTAATATTTACTTATGAACCTATGAATAATGCTCCTTTAGCAAGTATCTAACCAGACATTTGCAACAGCTGGAATGCCCACAAAGGTTTCTCACTAGGAGAATTCAGGGCATGATTGTCTAAAGGCTCTGCCTCTGCATTCAGTCTCCTACAGTCTGATGAGTCTGGATCTTTGCCTGGCTTACAGAGCTTCCTCAGTCCCAGCCCTGATGGCTCTGTTGCACATGTGCAAAACAAACAGCAACAGAAACACTAGATCCAGGGATCTGAAATTCACTTGTGACATAAACAGAACATGCTGGAGAGATAGATATGTGTCCCGAAGAATCTCTGCACTATGGAATAGGCTCCCCATCCATGTAAAACAGAAATCAGCCCTGAACCTATTCAAACGAATCCTTGACAATTAAATGGGAAATTGTAAATTTACCCACAGTCTAGCCCCCATGTCCCTTATGGACAGAGGCCATCAATAAGAAAATGATTATCCTAAATAACACACTCCTCCCCACAAATACTTAGTTACCTTCCTATTACCATACCCCCCACCCATATAGATGTCCATGATACTTGGAACCCAAATGGTTCAGGGTGCGTAGCTAGGCTCTTAAGGGCCCTAGTGGTTGTTAGCCTAGTAACAACCAATGAACCTAATCATGACATCAGGAATGAGACTACATATGTCACATGTAGAAACAAGTCATTAACCCACTTTACCAGAACCTTTGAACAGCAGTGTTTCAAAGGTTCTGGTTAAAACATCATTTCATTGAATAGCCATTCGAAAAGATGTCCATTTTGCGATAACTTTTGAAAATGACCTTAAGTCATTTACTGATTTGTAATAAGTTCATCACAGTACCCAATGCTGTCATCTTTTTTCTTACTTATGGTAAGAATCTTTCATTGTTAATTTAAGCAGCACACTTGTTATCAAATGTGTAATGATTGCTTTTATGTTTGTTCATACTTATTATTTTGAAATTATTTATCTTGCATGTAATCTTGCAAAGTGCCTTACAGCCTAGGTTGTGGCAGAAAGGGGTCCTCAAATTAGTCTTTCTCCCTGGTCACCACACAACTAACTATTTAACTAGCTGGCCAGCCAGTCAGTCAGACAGCCAAGGTTTGCAAAGAAGGATAACAACTTCATTTTCCCCTGCAGTTGGTGTTTTGTAAATGCCTGAAGTCCAGGCAAGAAGATTGCCATGCAGGAAATAACAGTAGTTAATAGTAAAGCTGACACCATCAGGATACATGAGACATGGAATAATGGTAAAATATGGGGAACATGGTAATATCAGGACATATAGGACATTTAAGAATGATAAGGCACGTGGCAATCTGTATCAGGAAAAGATTAGGAGAGGAGGGAGTAGAAAAATAATTAAGTAGAGGTGGAAAATAGGTAAGGGGGTGGGTAGATGAAGGTGGAAGGGGAGGATGTGAAACCTACCATTGGGCTGTTACTGGCAAAGTTGCTGTGTGCAAAAATGTAGAGTTGCTCACATAGAGATAACATCTGTAGTCTGCCTCAGTCATTAAACTCTGACAAATTCACCCAAGTAAAGCAACGAAGTCTGTGTAGCTGAATATTCTTTGGTATTAAAAAAGTCATGCTTAAGTTAAATGACTCCATCTCACAGCTCAAAATCCATGCCACAGTGCAACTTTCTGCACAGGCCTGAATCCAAACCTGACAGAACTTGCACTGATACAACTTGCTCTTGTCTTCTGCTGACTGGATAAAGGAATATCCGGCCTATCTTAAATAAATTAGACAGATAAACAAAACTGATTTCCATTAGAACTAAATTTTTAAGTCTCCAATTAAACAGCTCTAAAAGGTCAATCCTGTAGCTCTGCCCATTATAAGGAGTATGAACTGTATACTTGTTTCTTAAGTTGTTTGACTGTGGGTTTTTTTACCAAGCAGGTTAAACTGAGATACTGTCAGTGCAATGTCTGTGCGGTGTTCAAAAACTGAGTATAGGCTGATATTTGCAAAATTCCCCTGACAGAGTAGGAATAACTTCTGAATGCATATGTAAAATGTTACAGAATGTGTAGTATCCAGGCTGGTAATGTTGTTATTGTACTGTGGGGGCGCTGTGGGGAATTCAACATGTACTGTTGGTTCTGTATTCTCTGGTAACTTGTTGCTTCCGGTGTATGTATGACTTGCAGAAGTTGTGAGATGTAGCATGGGTGCGCACCTGAAGGCTTAATAAAGAAAAGGCCTTACAACTCCATGAACCGTGTGGTCTCCCTTATTTATCCAGGATATCACATATTGGCGACGAGAAGATGGGATGCCTCCGAGTCCGCTGAGAGTGAAACGGTGGGGTGCAGTTGATGTCGGACGACGAAGACACTGGGCCTACCGCAGTTATGTCTGGTTCCATGTTGGGGTCATTGGTGGCATACGACTGTCAGACACAGACCTGGGAAGAGTATTGTGAGGTGTTGGAACATTTTTTTGAAGCAAACCAGATACTGGATGCGGGCCGAAAGCGAGCCATACTGCTGAGCTCGGTGGGCAGCAAGACGTACAGTCTGATGAGGAACTTATTGAGTCCGGATAAACCGGGGGATAAGTCGTTTACGGAGTTGACGAGCTTACTTCAGTCCCATTATAATCCGAAGCCGAGTGCAATAGTCCAGAGGTTCAAGTTAAATTCGAGGACTAGAATGGCCAATGAAACGGTAACGGAGTATGTGGCAGTGCTTAGGGAACTGGCCAGGGGCGGCTCGTGGCATAGGGCTGCCGGACTGCAGCCCCCTCAAAAATTAAAAAAAGAAAGAAAATAAACGAAAAATAAAAAAAATTATTTTAAAATTCGCGCATGCGCATAGACCGAGTCCCGACTTATCGGTCTATGCGCAAGGCAGCCCAGCCTTCCCCATAGGGGGACACAAGGAGACGTCTGTGCACTTTTACAGTGCACAGACCCGCCAGGAGTATAGGACGCATCCGGACT
This sequence comes from Protopterus annectens, assembly GCF_019279795.1. NCBI lineage: Eukaryota > Metazoa > Chordata > Ceratodontiformes > Protopteridae > Protopterus > Protopterus annectens. The sequence goes on along the minus strand of NC_056741.1, from coordinate 1,293,468,971 downwards.
GCAAGAGGAGCAGCAGGGACTCGGGACAGAGCCTTAGGGATCTCGTCGGCGTCGGGAAGGAGCATTGGGATCTCGCGGGTCTTCAGTGTTGCGCGGGAAGGATGTATGTTAACTGGATGTATTCATTCAGGTAAGGTGCCTTTTAATGTACTATGTTTATTGAGTTTGTGCTTTGTAATTTACAATGTTTATTTGTGTGTGTATGGTGCTTGTGCTTTACTGGAGTGTGTGTGTGTGTGTGTGTGTGTAAATGCCCCAGGTGCTTATGGTGGTGTGGTAGGGAATGCCTCAGGCTTGAACCCTGTACCCTGTATGCAGGTGTTAAAGACTTGAGTTCCCTACCCACCACCATTTGTAAAAAAATTTCAGATTTTTGCCTCATATTCGATCTGATCTGTTCCTCATAATATCTGTGGTTTGTAAATGTTGCAATGCTTGATATTTGATGGTGTAGTAGTAGCATTGTTGCCTCACAGCTGCAGGTTCTTGGGTTTGATTCTTGGCTGGGGTTCCTTCTTTGTGGGGTCTGTATCTTCTCCCTGTGTTTGTATGGGTTTGCTTTTGTGTCCTCCCATGTTACAAAGACATGTCTGCATTATTTCTTCCTTGTCCTCTGCTGAAAATTGTTTATTTGTTCCAAGTCAGACTGTCCTGATTAAAAATGTTAAATAAAATTGACAGGCATTTGAATTTCAGACTTAAAGGTTTCTGAATGTTTAATTCCTTGCGTATTTGATGGTGCAGTGGTAGTATTGTTGCCTCACAGCTATAGGTTTTCTGGTTTGATTCTTGGTTGGGGTGGCTTCTGTGTGGAGTCTGCATCTCCTCCATGTGTTTGTGTGGATTTGCTCTGGTGCCCTGCCATTTTACAAAGACGTGTCTGCAGTTTTAATCCCTGCTGAAAATTGTTTTTGTTCTGTCCGCAGTAAAATTGACAGGCATTTGAATTTCAGACTTCAGGTTTCTGAATGTTTAATTCCTTGCATAATTGATGGTGCGGTGGTAGTATTGTTGCCTCACAGCTATAGGTTTTCTGGTTTGATTCTTGGTTGGGGTGGCTTCTGTCTGCATCTCCTCCCTGTATTTGTGTGGATTTGCTCTGGTGCCCTGCCATTTTACAAAGACGTGTCTGCAGTATTAATCCCTCGTCTCTGCTGAAAATTGTTTTTGTTCTGTCCGCAGTAAAATTGACAGGCATTTGAATTTCAGACTTCAGGTTTCTGAATGTTTAATTCCTTGCATAATTGATGGTGTGGTGGTAGTATTGTTGCCTCACAGCTATAGGTTTTCTGGTTTGATTCTTGGTTGGGGTGGCTTCTGTGTGGAGTGTGCATCTCCTGCCTGTGTTTGTGTGGATTTGCTCTGGTGCCCTGCCATTTTACAAAGATGTGTCTGCAGTTTTAATCCCTCGTCTCTGCTGAAAATTGTTTTTGTTCTGTCCGCAGTAAAATTGACCGGCATTTGAATTTCCAACTTCATGTTCTTCAGAATACATAGTAGCACAACCTTTTTTTTTTTAGCAATTTTCAAGTTTATAAGATGAATATTTTAAATTTGTCCCTATTTTTGGGACTGTATTCCCCATTATTGGCTTCGTCCAGGTTTTGTGCTAAGGTTGACAGCTATGGCAAGAACTGAATTCACTGAATATGTTTGAGGGCTGTATTCCCTCATTACTGGGTTTGTCCAGGTGTTTTGTACTAAGAGGTTGACGGCTATGGTGAGAACTGAATTCACTAAATGATAGCCATTTAAGTTTCAGTCTTCCTCTTTTACAAAGCAGCTCATGTGGCGTAGTGGCATGTTACTCTGACTGGTTTTTGCTCAGGGACCTTGGCAGTAAAATATATGGTGGCAACACAACATTTTATTCTAGCAACTTTCCAAGATTATACAAGCAATGTTTAATGTGTCCCTGTTTTTGGGCTTTTGACCCCCCCCCAATACATTTTGGCTTTTTCCAGTTTTCTTGAGCTGCGAAGTTGAGATGCAGTTGAGTATTGAGTAGATTTTACAAGGAACTGAGAGCTGCAGGGGAATAGAAGTTTAGTGCTTTGCCAAGTTAATACTATAGCACAACAGGCTGTGTACTTGCTTTTGATGCAGAAGGTTGTGGGTTCTACTCCCGCAAGGGGTAGATGCTGCCGTACTGAGAATGTTCTCCATGGTGAAGATACTAACTATGAGTTCGTTATCAGTTTGCCATCCATTTCCTTTTGCAATATTATTACTAGCTTATCATTTTTTTAATGTAATATAGACAATTTATTCCTGCAGGGCAACAGACACTTTATTTTTCGATGAAACCATGAAATATAAAGGTGATTGCTAGCAGCAACCACTTCATTAGTTACAGATTTCTTTAACGTGGAATTATTTAGATGACTGACTTCAGAGATTGTGCATATTTACTGATAATGGACTGTAGAATTGTGCATATTTACTGATAATGGTGGACTGTGGAATTGTGCATATTTGCTGATAATGGTGGACTGTGGAATTGTGCATATTTACTAATAATGGTGGACTGTGGAATTGTGTATATTTACTAATAATGGTGGACTGTGGAAGTCTGAGTAGACTTTTTATGATAAATGTTCTCAACTGGGCAGTTTTGCCATTATGGGTGCATATGGTTTGTTTCATTGCTTACTGGAAAAAATGTTCAAAACAAATTTAAAACATCCTGTAACAAGTGTACTGTATTGTACAAGGAATATAATTTTAGTACAATGAGGAAGGTGTATCAAAGAGCACATGTATGTTTCATATGCAAGGAGCCTATGATTCGAAAACAGCCCAAAATTAATCTTTATCTGCCACTGGCAAAATGTATTTTCTTTGAATGTGGGTTTCAATGCTGTTTCAATGAATGTGAGTTTCAAGGGCAGAGAAGTTTTAATGCTAAGTTTTCATTGTGAGACTGCATTGCTTTGTTTAACAGATGACTTAGTGTTTGTGCTGTAAAATACAAAATAAAACTTTCAAATGAAGTCCAACTCATCATAGAAGTAAAGCAGTATGCACATTAGTGTTTATGGTAAATGGAGTGAAATAGCCAAGTATAATGGTTCATTGGAATGGCTGCAGAGGCTCCATTCAACCATTGTTTTGTCAGGGGAAGGGCAGCAAACTCAGACAGGCCCAGCTGAACTATACCTCCCAACTGTCCAGATTTTCAAAGAATGAATAGATTTTTGCTTCTTATTTTTGGTTTGTTCATAAAATTTGTAGTTTTAATTCCTAAATGATTTGCCAGAAGTCACTCTAAGTTTCAGACTTCATAACCTTCAGAAAAATGCATGTTAAAGTAAGAGCTGTTGTATCAACTGTCTCAATTTATACAAGAGCAATTTTAGTACTGTTTATATGTGCCCCAATATATTTGGCCTTGTTCTGATTTACTGCATTAACAGGTTGAGAGGTACATGCAAATAAATTGCTTTATAGAATTAGGCATAGCCAACCTCTCAACTGTCCCCAATTTTGGCTCAAAATGTTGCTCTTCCCCTTATAATCCCTCCATAAAATAGCAATTTTGGAAGAAAACATGGAGGGTTTACAATTAAGAAATAACTGTAATAATCAAAGTTATAGATTACTTGAAATGCATGTAGATTCTTTTATATTTTGTCAGCTGCTCAAGGTAGCAGTACTAATATTAAAGTGTCCCTTCTTTGACAGGTAGCAGCTGTATTGTGTGTCTATTTTATATTTTTGCATCACGTTTTTGTCCATTTTTCATAAAATTGTGTTTTTGGCAAATTAGTGACATCACTAAAGACTGAAGTTAGAAAATGACAGACATTTGAGTTTCAGATTTTATACCCTTCAGAAAATTCATACTAATGCAAGACCTATTCTATTATCTTTCTAAGTTTATTAGAGCAATATTTAAAATTGTCCTTATTGTTGGGCCTTTGTCCCACTTCTGTGTATGGCTTTGTCCAGATTTCTTGCTCTTGAGGTTGAGAGGTATGACAAATGTGTCAGGGCCATCACAGTCAGCCAGTGAGATTTCAAATTGTGACATGCTTTTGCACCCCACTCCCCATGTAGTGACTCTGGATGTGTCCAAGCAAGGCAAGGAGTAGTTGTATCTACCTTGGATGGGGAGGACACACTGCATAAGTACTACAGTGGCTTTTCATCTGTCCTTGATTTTGCAGAATGGTCTGGTTTCTGTCATATTTTTGTACTGTTGATTTATGCTTATTACTCAAAGTGCCTGTTGCTCTGTGTTTTAAGTAGCAATGCTTTAATGACCATAAGGTAAGCTTGTCTGAGATCGTAAGATGCAAGTAAGCTTTAATAAGCATACTGTTAAAGAATTGCCAACATTGAAAGCCTATCTGTTGTTGCCATGCAGAGAATACTTGACTAGATAATGTATAAGCCTTGGGTATTAAAGGACAGGATTCCATTATTTTAAAAGCTCATTACACTTGTTGGAGACTTCCAGTCATCTCTACAGACTTTACCCGTAAACTAAACAGAATGCCAATCATGTGTGGTCCATAACCTGTACAGTAATCCTTTAAGCAATGTATCTTGAGCTTGTTTCTTGTTTGCTTTTCATTTTTACTTTTATCATGTTTTCCCCATGAAACAAGTTGTCAGGCAGCAGGTCTTTTTGGATAAGAAACATTTTTACAAGTGGGGGCATCACATAGATTTCTACTTTCAGCATGTTGCTTGGTACTTTAATAAAGCTGAATATATTATAATTAGAACTGCAGTGCAAGGAGAAGTGGTTTGAGTTGAGTGCTTCTGGTTTTCTTATACTTGATTTTGACTGGCATTCCAGTAATGTATTTAAAAGTAATTTATTTTTTCATGCCTCACAACCTTTTGTTTCCATCTAGATATTAAGTAAGCTGTCATGCAGCCAATGCATTGAAATATTTTTATTCTTCTACACTTATTTTTGTCTTGATTGGACTTTCATAATGATGGTTTGCCACCCAGGGCAGCGTATTTAATTAAAGTTAGTTTTTTGTGGTTTTGTGCATAGCTCCTCCCCTTTATGGTTGACCACACCCCTTCCCTTTGACCCCACCCATTCAGCGTCTCCTGCAGCCCCCCTGTGATTTGAAGTCACCAGCCGCCACTGGAACTGGCGCAACATTGTGATTATGGGGACAGACTGACCGAAATGCTACGAGATAGGCTCGTATGTGGCATTGCAGATGATCGCATTCAACGCAGATTGTTAGCGGAGCCTGAGTTGTCGTTTGCAAAGGCCTTGAAGTTGGCACAGGCCATTGAGACAGCAAATAAAGACATTCGTGATTTGCAGCCTAGAAGCATTGAAGGGGTGGGGAGCAGGAGTGCTAACCCACTGCCAGTACATAAAGTGGCCATGGAGCATAAACCACAAGGGAAGTCTGGTCAGTATGCTTGTTACAGGTGTGGTGGTGACCATTTGTCACGGAACTGTCGTTTTTTAAACGAAAAATGTCATGCTTGCGGAAAGAAGGGCCATGTAAAGAAAATGTGCCGGTCCATACCCTCTAAGGTACAGCCACGAAAGGGGGAGGAAAAAAGCAGTGTCATGGACAGAAAGGTAAGCCGAAAACTAAAAGGGCAGTATGCACACCACATGCGTGAAGGTGCAGAGCAAAAAACCCGGGAAACAGAGGAAGTGTTTACCATGTTGAGCATGAAAGAAGCAAGGTGGGAAAGAGTGGATCACATTACAACCCAGTTGGACTTAAATGGTAAAATGGTACAGTTTGAAGTGGATACGGGGTGTAGTGTGACAGTTTTGGCAAAGGCTGAGTATGGAAAGTTATGGCCAAGAAAAACTCAGAAGTTGCAGGACTGTTCAGTGACTTTGAAAACGTATACAGGTGAAATAGTTCCTACGTTGGGAATGGCAAAAGTAACTGTCAAGCATAAAGACAAAGTCAAACAGTTGCCAGTCATGGTAGTAGCAGGTAACGGACCAAACCTGCTAGGCCGAGCATGGTTAAAAGAGTTGGACATGGGTTGTCTGCAGCTCCATAAAGTAGACCAGCAGGGCCTGACCTTGCAAGATGTGCTGGAGAACAATGAAGAAGTGTTCAAAGAGGAACTGGGTACCTGGAGGGGCCCACCAGCAAAGATACATGTTAATGAAAATGCAACGCCAAGATTTTACAAACCCCGACCCGTACCATACGCAATGACAAAGAAAGTTGAGTTTGAGTTGGAGCGACTCACTAAACAAGGTATAATTGAACCAGTAAAGTTTTCGGAATGGGCCGCACCCATTGTTCCAGTATTAAAGCCAGATGGTACTGTACGCATATGTGGTGACTACAAGTTAACAGTGAACCAAGTTTCAAAGCTGGAGCAGTATCCCTTACCAATGGTGGAGGATGTATTTGAAAAGCTGACGGGAGGTGAAAAGTTTAGTAAGCTGGACCTCAGTCAGGCATATCAACAAGTGATTTTGGAAGAAGGGTCAAAGGCATATGTCACCCTTAATACACACAAAGGTTTGTTCCAAGTCAATCGTTTACCCTTTGGGGTTTCCTCTAGTCCAGCGATTTTCCAGAGAATAATGGAGGGACTGGTGGCAGGAATTCCGAAGGTGGCTGTGTATTTAGACGACATCCTGTTGACGGGTAGGAACAATCGAGAGCATTTAGAGACGCTGAACGAGGTGCTGAGACGACTGCGAGAGGCAGGTCTGAGGGTGAAGCGGAGTAAATGTGCTTTCATGGAAAAGGAAGCAGAGTTCTTGGGTTACAAGGTGGATGCATCGGGCCTACACCCCCTGCCAAACAAGGTAAAAGCTATCCAAGAGGCACCTGCACCAACAAATGTTACAGAGCTGAAAGCCTACTTAGGCTTACTCAACTATTATAACAGGTTCCTGCCAAATCTGTCAACGCTGTTAGCTCCTTTACATAAGCTCTTAAGGAAGGAGACACGATGGTTGTGGCAAGAGGAACAGGCCAGAGCATTTGAGCAGTCAAAGGAACTAATGCAGTCCTCAGAGGTTTTGGTGCATTATGATAGTCACAAGGACTTAATTTTGTCATGTGATGCCTCACCTTATGGGTTAGGAGCTGTGTTGGCACACCGGATGCCAGATGGACAAGAGAGACCCATTGGGTTCATGTCACGAACTTTGACAACAGCAGAGTCAAACTATTCTCAGCTAGACAAAGAAGGGTTGGCTGTAATGTTTGGAATTAAGAGGTTCCACAAATACCTCTATGGCAGGAAGTTTACTATTTGTACCGATCATAAGCCATTGTTGTCACTGTTCAATGAGATGAAAGCAGTGCCGCAGATGGTTTCTCCACGAATTCAGAGATGGGCTGTAACTTTGAGAGCTTATGAATACGAGATTGTGTATAAGCCAGGGATACACCATAGCAATGCGGATGCGCTGAGCCGTCTGCCGATACCAGGGCAGCTCAAGGAAGAGGAAACGGAGGACCGAGTTTTGATGATGGAGGACATCACGTTGGTGTCTGCAAAGGAACTGAGTGTCTGGACACGAAAAGATCCGATACTAGCTAAAGTGTTTCAGTGGGTCCAACAAGGCTGGCCAATTCAACAAACTGATGCAGATTTTCGGCCTTATGAGGTGAGAAAAACAGAGCTGAGTGTGCAAGCTGGATGCGTGTTGTGGGGGGCACGAGTGATAATTCCACCTCCAGGAAGACGTGCACTGTTACAGCAATTGCATCAAGGTCATGTGGGCATTACCCGAATGAAGGCCTTAGCACAAAGTTATTTCTGGTGGCCCAAGTTGGACCACGATATTGAAGTCGCTGTGAAAGAGTGTAACATCTGTCAAGAGCATCGCAACTTACCGATGGGGGCACCATTACATCCATGGGAGTGGCCGAGCCGACCTTGGCAGAGACTTCACATAGATTATGCAGGACCATTTATGGGAGCCATGTTTCTGATAATCATGGATGCTCATTCTAAATGGATGGATGCCTATCCAGTCAAAACACCCACTTCTACCATTACTATTGAATGCTTAAGGAAGAGTTTCAGTAACCAAGGACTGCCAGAGACTATTGTATCAGATAACGCTTCATGTTTCACGAGTGAAGAGTTCAAGAGTTTTCTGAAAAAGAATGGCATTGTACATGTCACGTCAGCGCCATACCATGCAGCTTCAAATGGTTGTGCTGAAAGGGCTGTGCAGACCTTTAAAGCAATGATGAAAAAGTCTGGAGAAGGAAGTATAGCAGCAAAAGTATCAAGAGTGTTATTCAACTACCGTATTACACCACAAACTACCACGGGTTTGTCACCTGCCGAGATGTTGCAAGGATGAAGATTAAGGTCAATATTGGACTTGGTGTATCCAAACATCCGAGCTAAGGTAGAGGGGAACCAGTGGAAGCAAAAAGAACATCACGATCGACGACGGAGAGAACGAAGTTTTCTGGAGGGAGATGCAGTGATGACGCGAAATTTCAGTTATGGACCTAAATGGATTCCAGGGTTCATTGTCATGAAAACAGGTCCATTGTCGTACCAAGTGAAGTTGAATTGAGATTTCGTGGTAAGGAGACATGTGGACCAGATTCTGAGGAGCGACCCGAAGAGGGAAGTCATGGAAGTGCGAAACCCGGAGATACCGTTAATTCTGGAAGAAGGATTCGCAGGGGCAGGAGGATCGCCAATCGTGGGGCCTGAGGGAGACCACCGGAACTCGGAAGGAGAGGTTCCTGAGGATCCAACTGTTCCAGGGATGGACCTACCGGTACCAGAGATGGTAACTGAGACACCTGAGTCACCAAGGGTGATACCATTGCGCCGTTCTAAGCGTGTGCTGGTTAAGCCTAGTTACTTGAAGGACTATCAGTGTTAAAAAAGTGCATGTATAGATTAACAGTACAATATAGCTCGATTGTATAGTAATCATTGCTCTTCTTGTTCTTCGTATGTAAGATGACGTATGTCATAGCTTAAAAAGGGGAGGAATGTAGTATCCGGGCTGGTAATGTTGTTATTGTACTGTGGGGGCGCTGTGGGGAATTCAACATGTACTGTTGGTTCTGTATTCTCTGGTAACTTGTTGCTTCCGGTGTATGTATGACTTGCAGAAGTTGTGAGATGTAGCATGGGTGCGCACCTGAAGGCTTAATAAAGAAAAGGCCTTACAACTCCATGAGCCGTGTGGTCTCCCTTATTTATCCAGGATATCACAGAATGCATGTGTGTTCTGCCTTTAAAGTCCTAAAGTGTTAAGTACTTTACTATATGTGATCTAAGACCAATCAACAAGAGTCCACTGTCTATTGTTTAATAATGACCACCTCCAGTACTGTTAGCCAACCGGGTGCTGGTGTTGGCCGAAGGAGAATGAGATGAGGATGAGGAAGGCATGCCCGGAGGCAGGCGGATTTCAGGAAAGTTAGGAGTGTGGAAGTGAGGGTAGGAACTTTGAATGTTGGCAGTATGACTGGTATGGGGAGAGAGCTAGCTGATATGATGGAGAGAAGAAGGTTGACATATTGTGTGTGCAAGAGACCAGATGGAAGGGGAGTAAGAACAGGTGTATTGGAGGTGGGTTCAAATTGTTCTACCATGGTGAGGATGGGAGAAGTGCTGTAGGGGTTATCCTGAAGAAAGAGTATGTCAAGAGTGTTTTGTAGGTGAAAAGAGTGTCAGAGAGAGTGATGTTTATGAAGCTGGAAATTGATGGTGTGATGATGAACGTTGTTAGCATATACGCTCTGCAAGTTGCGCATGCGATGGGTGAGAAAGAAAAATTTTGGAGTGAGTTGGATAAAGTGGAGGAGACTGTACTCAAGGGTAAGAGAGTGGTGATTGGAGCAGATTTCAATAGGCACTTTGGTGAAGGGAACAGAGGGGATAAGAAGGTGGTGGGTAGGTATGGTGTTAAGGAGAGGAATGCAGAAGGTCAGATGGTAGTGGATTTTGTGAAAAGGATGGACATGGTGGTGGTGAATACATATTTTTAAGAAGAGGGAGGAGCATAGGATGATGTACATGAGTGGAGGAAGATGGACACAGATGGATTATATCCTATGTAGATGGGCCAGTCTGAAGGAGATTGGAGACTGCAAAGTTGGAGCTGGAGCGTTTCTCCCCAGGCCTCCGCTGAAAACAGGCTCTGTGGAACCTAGTCGGACATTCCCGGTCAACAAATGTTAAATAATAAATAAATAAATAAATAATAAATAAAGTGGTAACGGGAAAGCATAGTCAGGCAGCATAGGCTGGTAGTCTGTAGGATGCTATTGGCGATCAAAAAGTAGAGAAAGAGAGTGAGGGCAGTGCCAAGGATCAACTGGTAGAAGTTGAAAAAGGATAACTTTAAGGTGGAGTTCAGGGAAGAGTTAAGACCGGCACTGGGTGGCAGTGAAGAGTTACCTGATAGCTAGGCAGTCACAGCAGAGGTGGTAAGGGAGGCAGTTAGAAAGGTGCCTCCCTTACCACCTCTGCTGTGACTGCCCAGAAGAGCAGCAGAGGTGGTAAGGGAAGCACCTTTTTAGCTGCCTCCCTTACCACCTCTGCTGTGACTGCCCAGCAGAGCAGCAGAGGTGGTAAGGGAGGCAGCTAGAAAGGTGCTTGGTGTGACATCTGGACAGAGGAAGGGGGACAAGGAGACCTGGTGGTGGAATGAGGAAGTACAGGAGAGTACACAGAGGAAGAGGTTGGTGAAAAAGTGGAATTGCCAGAGAAATGAAGAAAGTAGACAGGAGTACAAGGAGAAGAAGCGTAAGGTGAAGAGGGTATCAAAGGCTAAAGATAAGGAGTATGGCGAGTTGTATGAATGGTTGGACACTAAGGGGGCAAAAAGGACCTGTACTGATTGGCTAGGCAGAGGGACTGAGCTGGGGAAGATGTGCAGCAAGTTAGGGTGATAAAGGATAATGAGTGAAATGTACTCACAAAGTGAGAAGTGTGTGTTGAGAAAATGGAAGGAGTATTTTGAGGGGCTGATGCATGAAGCGAATGAGAGAGAGAGAAGGTTGGATGATGTGGGGATAGTGAATCAGGAAGTGCAATGGAATAGCAAGGAGGAAGTAAGGATAGCTATGAAAAGGATGAAGAATGGAAAAGCTATTTGTCCACACGATATACCTGTGGAAGCATGGAGGTGTTTAGGAGAGATGGCAGTGGGGTTTTTAACCAGATTGTTTAATGAAATCTTGGAAAGTGAGAGGATGCCTGAGGAGTGGAGAAGTGTATTGGTACTGATTTTTAAAAATAAGAGTGATGTGCAGAGCTGTAGTAACTACAGAGGGATAAAATTGGTCAGCAACAACATGTAGTTATGGGAGAGTAGTGGAAGATAGGTTAAGAAGGGAGGTGATGATTAGTGAGCAGCAAGATGGTTTTATACCAGGAAAGAGCACTACAGATGCAATATTTCCTCTGAGGGTGTTGATGGAGAAGTATAGAGTGTCAGAAGGAGTTGCATTGTGTCTTTGTGGACTTAGAGAAAGCATATGACAGGGTGTCTAAAGAGGAGTTGTGGTATTGTATGAAAAAGTCAGAAGTGGCAAAGAAGTATGTAAGAGTGGTACAGGATATGTACGAGTGCAGTGTGACAGTGGTGAGATCTGCAGTAGGAGTGATTGATGTGTTCAAAGTGGAGGTGGGATTACATCAAAGATCAGCTCAGAGCCCTTTCTTATTTGCAATGGTGATGGACAGGTTGACAGACAAGATAAGACAGGAGTCCCCATGGACTATGATGTTTTCAGGTGACGTTGTGATTTGTAGTGAGAATAGGGAACAGTTTGAGGAAGCCCTGGACAGGTAGAGATATGCTCTAGAGAGAAGGGGAATGAAGGTCAACAGGACTAAGACAGAATATATGTGTGTGAATGACAGGGAGGATAAAGGAATGGTGAGGATGCATGGATTAGAGTTGGCAAAGCAAATGAGTTTAAATACTTTGGATCAACAGTTCAGAGTAACGGTGAGTGTGTAAGAGGTGAAGAAGAGAGTGCAGGCAGGGTAGAGTAGGTGGAGAGCAGTGTCAGGAGTGATTTGTGACAGACTGGTACTAGTAAGAGTGAAAGGGAAGGTCTACAAGATGGTAGTGAGACCAGCTATGTTGTATATGTTGGAAATAGTATTACTGACAAAAAGGCAGGAGTCAGAGCTAGACGTGACAGAGTTAAAGATGCAAATATTTGCATTTTGTGTGACAAGGACGGACAGGATTAGAAATGAGTAGAGGATCAGCTCAGGTTGGACGGTTTGGAGACAAACCCAGAGAGGTGAGATTGCATTGGTTTGGACATATGCTGAAGAGGGATGCTGTGTATATTGGGATAAGGGTGGAAAGGATGGAGCTGCCAGGTAATAGGAAAAGTGGAAGGCCTAAGATAAGGTTTATGGATGTGCTGAGAGAGGACATGCAGGTGGTTGGTGTGACAGAGCAAGATACCGAGGACAGGAAGAAATGGAAATAGATGATCCACTGTGGTGACCCTAATAGGAGCAGCTGAAAGAAAAAGAAGTGCTGTAGGTACACAGTAATTTGAACAAATTCTGAACATACATATTAATACATATCAGTACCTCCCATTTGTGTCACCTGCCCCTGCTTTTACAGTAAGACCCAGATGTAACCTCCCACTCTGCACTAGGAGATGCAACAGTATATAACCCTACTTAGAAAAGATGAGTCCATCAGCTAACATTCATAGCTTCTTCAGTTCTTATCTGGCATGCTACTGCAAGCAGAGGTACCAGTGGCAATATGGAGGACAGATATGCTGTTCATGTACTGCTAGCAGAGGTTCGAATGCGAGGAATAGATGTACTATTTGTGGATCATAATCTCATCAAAATTACTCAGTTTGAATAATGACCTCATTTAGAGCCTAAAGCTCAAAGACAGTGCCAAGTAAAACACTAGTCATTCAACAAGTGTCATTCCTGAACTCAAAGTTTAAGTGACTGACATGATTTCCTCTAAACCTGCATTTCTCCATTTGTGTTTTTCAGTACCATAGCTAGCTCATCTGGTATCCTGACTTGTTCCCTAGACTGGAACCCCCATATATGAGGGGAAAAATAAGGTCTTTTGACAGCTGAGGACTAAAAAAGTAAGTAAGTAAATAGAAGAGCTTCACCTCAAGTATAAATACAGTATTATAATTCATTTATGAAGCATAGATATCCTCATGGCTTCATAAATGAATGCCAGTACTGCAGGTCCACACTACTGGCACCTGCCCATTGTATCCCCTAACAGCTTGCACCCAGGTAGCTACCCCTTTGCCTTGCCCTAGTTGTAGCTCTGGCATTTTTGATCAGGTTTCAGCTCAGGTCCCTCATGTGTAAGCATGTCCAGGTCTAATTCTGATTAATTAGTCACAATGATAAGGTGACTGCAGTTTGGGAATCTACAAACTCGTGGCTACATTGGTTCAAACATTCTTTTTAAATCAATGCTACTACTATCAAGCAACATGACATTTTACTGCAATCCATTAATTTAATGATCTGTAATAAAATATTTTATTAATATATATGCTGCTGCTGTTACAATTTCCCTGTTTTTTTGCAAAAAAGGACAATCAAATATAAGATCATCTGTTGTGTTGTCTTTCAATTTGTTTTGACATGCTGTCATTGTAAGTACATTTTATTATAAATCAGATGTATCTAAGTCATAACATGCTGTCATTGTAAGTACATTTTATTATAAATGAAGAGATGCATCTAAGTCATAACATGCTGTCGTAAGTACATTTTAGTATAAATGAAGAGGTGCATCTAAGTCATAACATGCTGTCATTGTAAGTACATTTTAGTATAAATGAAGAGATGCATCTAAGTCATAACATGCTGTCATTGTAAGTACATTTTAGTATAAATGAAGAGATGCATCTAAGTCATAACATGCTGTCATTGTAAGTACATTTTAGTATAAATGAAGAGGTGCATCTAAGTCATAACATGCTGTCATTGTAAGTACATTTTAGTATAAATGAAGAGATGCATCTAAGTCATAACATGCTGTCATTGTAAGTACATTTTATTACAAATAAAGAGGTGCATCTAAGTCATAACATGCTGTCATTGTAAGTACATTTTATTATACACGAAGAGATGCATCTAAGTCATAACATGCTGTCATTGTAAGTACATTTTATTATACACGAAGAGATGCATCTAAGTCATAACATGCTGTCATTGTAAGTACATTTTAGTATAAATGAAGAGGTGCATCTAAGTCATAACATGCTGTCATTGTAAGTACATTTTATTATACACGAAGAGATGCATCTAAATCATAACATGCTGTCATTGTAAGTACATTTTAGTATAAATGAAGAGATGCATCTAAGTCATAACATGCTGTCATTGTAAGTACATTTTAGTATAAATGAAGAGGTGCATCTAAGTCATAACATGCTGTCATTGTAAGTACATTTTATTATACATGAAGAGATGCATCTAAGTCATAACATGCTGTCATTGTAAGTACATTTTATTATACACGAAGAGATGCATCTAAGTCATAACATGCTGTCATTGTAAGTACATTTTATTATACACGAAGAGATGCATCTAAGTCATAACATGCTGTCATTGTAAGTACATTTTAGTATAAATGAAGAGGTGCATCTAAGTCATAACATGCTGTCATTGTAAGTACATTTTATTATACACGAAGAGATGCATCTAAGTCATAACATGCTGTCATTGTAAGTACATTTTAGTATAAATGAAGAGGTGCATCTAAGTCAATCTGTATAAATCACTTCCTATCTCTAAATGATAATGGTATTCTAAGGCTGTTTGAAACAAAGGCATGCTGTATGGCTACATTATGAAATGCATTATTTAAACTTATCCCATATCAATAGGGTAGTGAGATAAAAGTAGCAGAGAAATCAACTTCGCAAGAAGTATGCAGCAAAATGTGTGCAGAATTTTCCTAGACACATCAAATGCAGAAAAAATGATACATATGAACATAACGTCAAGAGAATGGTGAGCGTCTTACATAAAAAGCAAATCTTCATTAGATTTAGAAAAGTGGAAATGGCAAGAACTCACTAGGTGGTTATAGGAGGCTTTTCTTTGTCACACACCTGGACTTGGGGTTCTTGGGTGGGACAAAGTTTCTAGTCACTGCTCTAAGAGAAACATAGTCTGGTACTAGTGCCTTTTTCTGGCATTTTTTCAACTGCCACCTGCTCCTCTCCTCATTCACCAGGTCTACTGGACCTCCACCAGGCTCAACCCAACCCATGTCCGGGGCCAGTAAGGAGGTAAGTGATGCTGGTGTAATACCATAAAGCTGCCAGAGGGTGCACCCTAACTCTCCTCCCCACAGTAACCCTGCTTACTGTGCAGTCACTGCCCTTAAGAGGTGCATGCACACTTTCATGTGTCCACAAACTCCTTAATAAGTGGCTCTCGTCTTATGCTTTGCCAGGCTGTTATGCTGCATACAGCAGTGAGCCTAGGCTGCCTCCCTCCTACAGGATGGGCAAGTTGCCATCAGCATCTCATTCCCATCCTTATCCTGTGGCCCCTCCAATGCCAGTGCACTAATCGAACGTGGGCTGTCTCAATTGTAAAAAGGCTTTTATCTATCTACACTATGGGGCCACAGATTTTTTTGAGGCATTTTGACTCCCTGAAGCTGACAATCAATTGCTTCTATGACCTCTCTTCATCCAGTGGGTCTTTCAAACATGCCTTAGGTACCTGTGGACTAACTGTGATCCATATTTGGATCTGGTGAGAAGATAGAGGCACCTGGGGCAAAATCATATTTGCTACAAGAGTATTTCTCTTTTTACCTAAGGGCCCATCCCTGTGCATGCTCATTCCATCTCATGAAAAGGTATGCAATCGACTGTGTTGACATATCTTCCAGCGGAGAATGCCTGGGCCATATTTAGGGCTTTATCCCATTACACTACTGGGGCAGCTTGGTGTTCATATCTCTGGTGTCAGAATTACCATCCTGACCAGTAAGCAGGGTCTGGCCTGCTGACACCTTAATTTGGCCCATGTTAGTTAATGTTAACTCAATGAAAAATAAGTCAGGAATTTAGGTTTTGCAGTTGGCAATATGAAAAATGTGTACTGTGGAGCAGAATAGAATGGCATCTCACCAAAACATCAAGATTTTTGTAGCCTAAAATATGGACTCTTAAACTATGACTGTCATTAAATAAAATACCTTTGAATTAAAAAAAAAAGAATGGATAAGTCAGGAACCATTTCTGACTTGTTTTCTTCAGCTGACCTGGCTCTTATCACTGAGACCATTCTGGGTGAAAACAGTGGACAACGTTTAACTGCAGCTAACCTGCTAGGCCTTCATGAAGTTCACAGTTCTAAGACTGATAGCATCAGTAGGGGCACAACTATTTGCTTTAATACTGATCTTGATTTAAACCAGGTAAGTGTTGAAAATGCAAACACCTTTAAGTGTGTCCTTAGGTAACAATAAACTGTATCTTTCTCCTTATTTAATATAGACCTGGATACCTTGGAGCTTTTCTGCAGCTCATAGATCTCCACCTCTCAACTGTACGGATTTTCCCAGAATGTCCAGATTTCTGCCTCATATTTTTGGTATGTTCCTCATAAAATATGTGATTTTATGGATTTTTATTGCAAATCAGTGAAGACTGGATTCATTAAATAATGTCAGGGATTTGAGTTTCAGACAATATCCTTCAGAAAATGTATGGTAACACAAAACCTTTTGCTTTCTAAGTTTATAAGAGCAATATTTAAAATTTGTCCCAATTTGGGGGGCTTTCTTCCCCCATTATCTTTGGCTGTGTTCAAATGTTTTGTGCTAAGAAATTGAGATCTATTCTTCTCATTGATCTGGTCAAAGAATCTGCCAGTAAACATTTGAATTGCAGAGAATCTCAATGTTGGGTCCCAGAATGTGGAGAGTGAATGACCAAAAATATGGACTTGCATTTATTCCCTTTTCTCCAATTTATAGTTTGGGGACTCGGGGGGGGGGGTGATGTTCTAGATTCACTTTCATCCAGTATTTCCAGCCTTTTTTCATCATTTCAAGATTTAGGATTACCAATCCTAACATTTTAATAGGGAGATGAATTTGCCAGATGACTTGTACTTAGAGATATCAGTTCCTTGGTCAATGATGAGTCTTGTGAAGTTGTCATGCAGTGTTTTGTTTAGACTTGTTTATTTTTGATAGTTTCAGCCTCACTCAGGTAGTTTCCACTGGTACTCATAAGTTTAAACTCTCTTTGAATTTGATCTTCCAACTAGGTCTGGTAGTCTGGGCCTTGGTAGTGCTGCCAGCCTCTTGTCTGCATCATTACCTTGTTTACTTCAGTCGTATTTTTCCTCCCAGCGATGTCATTTGCTATGGAGCTAGTTAACTGTAGCAATTTAAGGAAAATCATGACATTCAGTCACCAATAGTTGACCAGCTTCTTAACATGGATAATGCTGCAATTTCCATGTCGCTTGACACAGCATATAGTCACGTCATGACTGCTACATCGAATGTGGTGACCCTAACTTGTGTACATCCAAGGTCTAGTACTCACTGTGGGCCTTGATCCAGCCATGAACTCCAAGCGCTGGTTGAGGGTATTATGAAAGGCAGAGTTGCTCAAAGACAAGCTTGATCTTTATACACACTCTGTAGTTGTCAGACAAGAATTTCATGTGAAAAGGCAGCTTAGCTGTCCATTCACACTTCTGTTGCAGTGAACTGTCAATGCCTTCCCAACTGGAGGGTGGGCTGCCTTATCTCTCAGAATGCTTTCTAAACCTCTCAGTTGGAGGATGCTACACATTATGTTGCAGACATGTTTGAGTACTGTAGCACTGTCTACCTATGTCTCTCCAGTGATGATCTGGCATTTCTGCAGAGTGCAGAATTTTGTGGTTAGGTTTTTAATGGGTCAGTCTTATAGTTGCAATAGTACTCCTCTTCTGAGGGCTATGCCCTAGCTTCCAGTCATTGCTAGATTAATATTTAAGATCTTGTTACTATTATCTAGAGCTCTAAATTATATGTATACCCTTACTTGATAGAGATGTTGGTGCCCTATGTTCTGGCCAGGACTCATCAGAGGAAGCAGTGATAGTTATTACAAGGACCTGCTTTGCATGGATGAGTGGTCTTTGCATGTCTAGTACTGATCCTTTGGTATTGGCTGCCTTTTGTAATTAGAGCTTGCAGCTAGAAAGCCTTCATTAGAAAGTCCCTAAACATATCATGCCTCATATGAGCATATTTAAATCCAAATAAATATGCTAATTTAGATTTTGATAGTTATATGAAATTGATTTTTATGTCTAGGCATAATATTTTATGTTTTATCTCAAGATTAATTTATTTTTCAGAGATGCTGAGTTCATTTTAAAATGCAGAATGCTTAGGAAATAGTCATTTAAATAGTGCATATATAAAAACAGATAAATTATATCATTAATCATTAAATAAATAAATGTTTGCATACATATGTGCATGCGTACTGCAAATCTGTGAGCTGCTTTAACACTTTGTGGCATCTTTGTCACAGATATACATTGTGTATAAACTTGAATACTACAGTAAAAGCATCTGCATGTGTTTATTGCATCTGTTACTGCCACAGAGAACAATTAAGGAAATTGTCCGTTCGAATCTCAGCTAAAGCGTCTTCTGTGTGGAGACATGCATGAAGG
>NC_056741.1:1293415361-1293449820 GCF_019279795.1 Protopterus annectens | reverse complement strand
TTCCCACTGTTTTTTTTTGGCTTTTGGTCATAGCCTGATTAAATTGTAACTGTTATTATAAGTCTTTTGGTTTAATCACTTGGGCTTCATACAGGCTGTTTTACAATAAGAAGATTTGTGGTCTGCACTGTTGTGGCAGGACATGTAGCTTACATCCTTCTAAGCTGGGAATTGTTGATTGAAGGCCCAGTGTCTGCTATTCTAAAAGTGTATTAGTTCTGGCTTAAGCACTTGGGCTTCAGGCCAGTTATTCTACATTAAGAAGGTTTGTGGTCTGCACTCTTGTGGGAGGAGAGACTGGATTCTGCCCTTCTGAGCTGGGAATTTCTGGTCACAGGTTTATTGTGACTGCTTATTTGAACTGTTTCTTTCTGAAATTGGTGCGCCTTGTTGCTGTAGCATAGACCAGATTCAGGCCTGCTGAATCTAGTTTTGTTTGTATAACTTGAGCACTGATCCAGGCCATCCTTTTTTGGAGAAGGTTCCCCTGCAACCTAGTAAGCAGGGGTGTGCAGTTAGAACTTGTCTGATTGAAGACTGCTAGAACAGGGCTCAGTTTTGAGCTTTTTTCTGGTTAATTGGGTAACTTGTTTAAGTCAGTTTGTTTGTTTTCTATTATTTTTTATATATATATATATATATATATATATATATATATATATATATATATATATAAATTGCACTTTATTCATCTGCTTTTACTGTATTTGAGTTTCTTCCTACTTTATTACTGGGGGCATTGACTACAACTCCTTTTCTTGCTTTTAAACTGTTTTTTGAGTGTATCTGCTTTATTTTCTGAAAAAAAAATTAAAAAAAAATATATATATATATATATATTTGCTTCCCACATTTCTAAGCTAGTATAGTCCAGTTTAAAGGTTAGTGCTGAATTCAGGGCTGTGTTACAAATGTCTGTGTTTGCCCATACCTTACTTGGATAGAAGGAAGTTTCTCTTTTCACCTGTGAGAGAGGGGAGCTTTGAGCAGCCTATCTGTCCCTGGAGGAGTGGTTTCAGCCCAGAAATTAGTAGTTTAATGGCCATTCTGGGCTAATTTCTATCTCTTTCTTTCTTTTCCCTGCTATAAATACCATATTTGCCCGGTTTTGCATGCCTGGCAGTGCCGGTTAGCTAGGGTAAAACTATTCCCGGCTCCACAAAGTCTCTTCAATTTTTCCCTTGGAACTAGACAAACTTTCAACTTAAGCACTCAAGCCATTAATTTCTCAGCTCTGCACTTTCCCAAAACTTATAGCAAGCACTTATAAACCCTAGCGCTAGACCCTCCTGTACTGTACAGAAGGACAAGGCTCTCTTTTCGACCTTACCAGCCATCCAGTAAAACAGTTCACTGTATCTATCAGGTATGTCCAAAGGGCAGTTTCAGGTGTACTTTCCAGTCCAACTGGTGAATCTGGGCATTTTGAGGCAATGTTACAACTGCCTCATGTACACAGATATCCCCCTCCTCCTACCACCAAACACTAATACATGCGAGAGATGCAGTTATATAGCCAAACTAGAGGCTAAGGTCTCTCAACCCAAGACTGGATCAGACAGTCAAGAGGAGAAGGGAAATACTTGCATCACACCACCAGTCTTACATAGACCCATTAAACCAGCACTGGCAAAAACACACATAAATACATGAAAACATACTCGGAGGCTCTAAATAAAAATCTGCAAAAACAACAGAGACCTCCAAAGCAAACATCCAAGCAACCTCCACCCCCCAACACAAACCATGAAACACATACTTCACAAAACCAGTGTGCCATGCAATCACAGCCCTTAAGGCAAAATAACATACCCAACATACTAGTAATAGGTGACTCTATAGTCAGGCACACTGATGTCCCACTCACTACGCTGAATAAGGAGAAGGTTACTGTTAGCTGCCTGTCAGGTGCCAGGATCCACCACATAACACAAGCACTCAGGTCACTCCAGAACAAGTACAACTATGACTCTGTCATTGTCCATGTTGGTGTGAATGACCTGAGCCGTACCTCCCTGGACTACATGAAGAGAGACATGGAAGAGCTCTCTGATCACGCAGCCCAGGCCGGTATAACCCTGACCCTGAGTAGCATCCTGCCCTCACCAAGAATGATACCAGGGTATAAAGAAAGAATTCTCGATTTCAACAATTGGCTAAGTTTCTGGTGTCATTCAAAGGGGATCCAATGTCTGTCCACCTGGGATGAGATGCTCAACAAGCCACGTTGCTTCGCTAGAGATGGCTTGCATGTGTTACCCTTAGGCTTTCAAATACTGGCCAAGGCTCTTGCCACCCCTATAGTGCCTTTTTTAGGCAAGGCTCAAAAGACAAACCCACCGCCGTAAATAGCACAAGTAACAAAAAAATTGAGGGTAATGCTACTCAATGCCAGAAGTCTAAACCTCAAAATGCACGCACTCGAGGCACTCCTCAGTATGGAGAAAATCAATATATGTGCAGTAACAGAAACCTGGTTTAAGGCTCCAGAGAGCAATACCAGGCTACAACTCATACCATACATTTCGGCCACAAAACCCAAACCAAAATACAAAAGGTGGGGGCGTATCCATATTCATCAAGGATACCCACACCTCCAGGTTAGTGGCACAGCACGATGCTTCAGAGATCATCCACGTGCAACTAACAATGGGCAAAACTGCAATTCAAATTGTGGCTTGCTGCAGATCACCCACCATGCCCCAGGACCCCCATTCCGCATTTCTGGAAACACTGGGAAACATAAAGGTCCTACCAAACACCCTAATATTGGGTGATTTCAATTACCCAAACATTAACTGGGAGAACTACTCTAGTACTAACTCCCTTGCCCAACTTTTCCTAGAATTTATAAACTCAAATGCCCTGGTTCAACTGGTCAACACTCCCACCAGAGGTGACAACATATTGGACCTGGTCATCACCTACATGGCGACCGGTGTTCCACACCAGAGGTCAACCCTCGCTGGTTAGATCTGACTATAAACAAATCACTTTGGATATCCATATTCCGCCCCCACCCCTGGACAAGAAAACCACCGTGAAAAACTTTTCAAAAGCAAACTTCACGTTACTTAAGACCATGGTGGAAAGTTTCAAAGCCCCCATGCTGAAGGATAACACTGTCCA
Organism: Protopterus annectens; assembly: GCF_019279795.1. NCBI lineage: Eukaryota > Metazoa > Chordata > Ceratodontiformes > Protopteridae > Protopterus > Protopterus annectens. The sequence continues at coordinate 1,293,446,691 of NC_056741.1, read as the reverse complement.
AGCTGCAAAATCCTTTACCAATGCATTCTACAGGCAGCTACAAGAATGCATGGATCGTGCCACCCCAAGCAAAACCAAGACTCACTCCTCCAAGAAAAGGAAACCAGTCTGGTGGACTCCTACCATAAACAAGCTATACAATAGAAGGAGGAAATTAGTACAGAAAAGAGTAAAATCCCAAGAAGGGAAGATATCCCTGATCAGTATTAGCAAGAAACTATGATCCCTCATAAAATCATCCAAGGCAAGCTTTGAAAGAAAAATTGCCAAGGACTCCAAAGATAACCACAAGGCATTCTTTAGCTATGTCAAGAATCTAAGTGGCAATGCTCATATCTGCTCAGAGTTAGTGCAGAATGGCACAAAATACACTGAACCGACTGATATCACCAACATCCTGGCAGACAGGTTCAGTGCAAACTTCACCCCCCAAAAGGGCCCATAACCATACCAGAAGAATGTAGAGTCCCTGAAATCACAGACACTCAGGTTAAAACAGCCCTCTCCAAAGCCAAAAACACAGCATCAATGGGACTGGACGGTGTCCCAGGCTGTGTCCTACATGAGCTCAAAGACGAACTAACCCCTCACCTAAACACACTGTTCAAACTCAGCCACTCCACAGGCTACATACCCATAGAGTGGCGCACAGCAACGGTTATTCAGCTCCACAAAGGTGGAGCCCCAACAGACCCTGGGGACTATCGCCCTATAAGCCTGACTAGCTTGGTCTGCAAGGCTATGGAGTGCATCATCATGGAACTCATTAACAGAGACACTGGGAACCTCCAAACACTGGACCCTACCCAGTTTGGCTTTGTTAAGGGCAGATCATGCCTCGTAAACCTTGTGGACTTCTTTGAGACAGTTACCAAGGCTATAGATGAGGGAAAGGTGGTACACACAGCCTACCTAGACCTCGCTAAGGCCTTCGATACCATTCCCCATTCTGGTATTATAGACAAGCTTACCAGCCTGAACATAATCTCCTACATCACAAGATGGGCTGCCAACTGGCAAATGGACAGAACCCACATGGTGAGAGTTGTGGGAGCTAGATCCAACTCTAAACGGGTTACAAGTGGCATTCCCCAGGGCTTAGTCCTAGGACCCCTCCTGTTAGGCATATACTTCACAGAGGTACAGGCAAGCACAGGAGGACTATGGCTGACCAAGTTTGCAGATGACTACAAACTAGGGGCTATAATTGACTCTCTGGCTGACACAGACATCCTCCAAAAGGGTCTCACTGAGATGGATACCTGGTGTCAAAATCCTGGCCTCAAGCTAAATGCCAAAAAGTGCATCGTCGTCCCCTTTGGAAAAAACAAAGTACCCATAAACTACCACATAGGTGGTAGCCCCCTAAATACGGAAGACATAATAAGGGATCTGGGGACCCAAGTAGATAGTAATTTCACCTTTGATAATCACATTGCCAAAGTGGTTAGAAAATCCTTCTACGTGGCCCACCTAATCACAAAAAGGTTTGCATCCAGATCAAAAGAGGTCATTGTGCCCCTCTACTTCTCACTCATCAGACCCATTATAGAGTACAACGCCCCATTTGGGATGTACCTTACAAGACACCTGCAACAGCTGGAAAGACCACAGAAGTACCTTACCAAGAGGATCACTGGCCTCAAACAGATGCCCTATGCAGCTCGACTGAAGAAACTCCAGTTGTACTCGGTTGCATACTGCCTACTCAGAGGTGATCTCTGCCTGACATACAAGGCCATGTCCAACCCAGAATTGATGGACATGCTCCACCTAAAGAAAACCTTATCCCCTCAAGCCACACGATCTAGGGATCTAAACCTCACCACAACAATAAATAGGACGTGCTGGAGGGACAGATTCCTGTCCCAGAGACTTCCCATGCTTTGGAACAAGATCCCAATTTACATTAGGCAGAGCTCCTCACTAACACTCTTCAAAAGAAACCTTGACGAGTGGATGGGAAACATCAAGTTTACCTCGGGGAACACTTCAGTAGCTCCGCTGGACAGAGGCACAGGGAACTAATCTAAGGGGGCGGTGAAAGCCAACACATTCTGGCTAGGCTTATAAATGCCTTCGGGCAGATAGCCTAGTACCAACCTATGAACCCAAGGAAGATACAGGCAAATGTAGATCCTGTAGTATAGCACTACAAAGAGCTGCACATCTTATCACTGGGTGCAATGTACCTCTGACTGAGGGTCTGTATACCGAAAGTCAATATACGTATGGCTGAGGGCCTTTATACCAAAACTCAGTATATGCATGCCTGAGGATCTGTATACTGAAAGTCAATATACGTATGACCGAGGGCCTTTATACTGAAAGTCAATATGTACATGCCTGAGGGTCTGTATACCAAAAGTCAATATGCGTATGGCTGAGAGTCTTTATACCGAAAGTCAATATATGCATGGCTGAGGGTCTGTATACCAAAGTCAATATATGTATGGCTGATGGTCCATATACCGAAAGTCACAGCAATGTGTCAACAGTGTAGCACTGAGAATTGTGCAAAAATTATAACATGCATTTAGCTGAGAAGCATTGGAAAGGTGAACCACAAAGAATTACTAAAAATGAAGACATTTTGATCACATAGGATAATCCATTGCCAGCAGTTAATGATGTAAAAGCAAGATATAGTAAGAAAAAAAGGACAAAAGTATCATTATCACTGAAATAGCAATATGTATCAGTTATAGTGTTCTGCATACTGAGAGACACAAAACCATAAAATACCAGGATCTGCAATCAGAAACTAGAGCAATATTTATATAAAGACACCCAGATAATTCCAGTAGTAGGACGAGTAACAAGGCCAATAAAAAGAATTTTCAAAAGTACTTACATCTGCTACTGATATATTTAAATCCATACAAATTACAGAAGGAGGCAATTTTGGGTCCAGTATTGGTGCAGAAAAGGTACTCTGGGCAAATGTCAAGGACTGAAACAATACTAATATCACAAACTTTAATAATGCATTGATTATGGAATGGGGTCCCTTCCTGTCCCAGTATTAGAAACTCAAAAATATTTGGAGAATTTAAAAAGGAAATAAGTGAAGTCTAAATCTCACAAAGTATGCAATGTGTAGAACTATATACTTGGAGAAAATTAAAGGTCCATATAAAATTTAAAATTATAAGGTTCTTAATAAAAGTTCTTGACTTCTGATGTAAACTTGAGAAATTTCCTGGGGGCATGAGAAATGGTTATGTGAAGGCATGTATCATAATTGTACAATTTCCCAATTTGAAATGTGGTAGCAAAGAACAAAGTGCTAGCATTTTTAGTTTCTTGCAATTCCTATAAGGACATTAAACCCTTTCAGTGCAAAACTGTATTCAAATATCCCATATTTTTGAAATCTGTGAAATCCTGGACTAATAACTCCATTTCATCTGAGAAAGTATTGCTTCTGTGGTTATTTTTTAATGAGAAAATGCACCTCCTTCAGACTGTACCCAGAATAAACAGACCACATGCAAACATGCAGATGACAAGCAGAGATAATACCAGCTCAAGTGTAGGTCCCTGATCCATCAGTTAAATACTCCATTGTTCTATGATTATTGGGTTAGATTCCTGCTCATGGAACAATTCCTCTCAGTTATTTTGAGAGCTCTCTAATAGGTTCATAAATAAGTACTAGGCTAGCTGCCCTTGTGGAGTAATTTAAGTTTAGCCAATTCTCTTCAAAGGTGAGAATCAAATTCTGTATCTTGTATCTGTAAAGTAAACACCTTAATCATTATGCCAACCCTAACACCTGTTGGAATTATCATAATTCCAGGTTACTTTGACTGCTTCATATGGGTCACACACATTTTATGGCCATTTAACCTTCCAAGACCCCTGATGCTGTACCTTGTCTGTTGGACTGTTATGATACTAAGGTCAAGATGATGGCGAATGGCATCCCAGTGGACAAACTCTGTTTTTGTGCTTGGATTATAACTACTTCTTGCCTTCCAAGCAGCTTTGGATTCTGTTTAACAGTATTTTATTTATCTGAAGTTAGTTGCATCTGATCCATCATTGCTGAATTGTTGAGGCCAGCATAGTGGTGATCTTCGAACCCCCTTCTCGTGCATCAATACAATGTTCACGGTGCTGAGCTGTATTTAGCAGCTCTGGGGTATCTCCACATCAGCATTTTACATGACGGCGGTCTTAGTTTGCTTGATTCTATGACGAGAGCTTTACTGTTTGCATTTACTTGTTATTCTAGAGGTGAAACAAGTCCTGGTCACTCTGTTATTCCACTGAGCAGAATGTCTCTATTGTGGAGCCCAGTAATTCCAGCTAATATCTGCAGTTTGACATATTAATTCAGTGTGGAACTAAAGACATGGACTTTTGAACATTACTGCCATACAAATGCCTAGTTAACATCTCTGGATGAATGAACCATGTCGCTGCATTGGACATTTGCAATTTGTATAATTGTGCTTTTACTGCTGGAATTATCATATATGTGACAGCTTGAGGAACATGTTCTTCATTACATACATACATACATATATACATACATGCAAATATTTCAAGCAAAAACAATAATGCCCTTCTAGCCTGCCAATATTTCAAAACAGTTCTTCCCATAATAAGTATCCAGGCTGTTCTTAAAAATATCTAAATTAATGCTAGCTTTAATTTGGCAGTCTATTCCATGAATCAGCTACTCTCTCAGAAAACTAATTAGTACACTTCTCATTCCTATAGCATTTCCACCATCGGTTGTCTGATGATGCTCTACTACTTTTAGATAACCCAAACCATTCCCAGAGATACTTGTCTCTAAATGCCCTATACATCTGGAAAATGTCTCCTCTTAAATATTTATATGAGACACTGTACAAGTTCAGTATTTTAGTCTTTCATAATAATTTGCATTTTCACATTTATGGATGCCCTTGGTATATTCCACTGTACTCTTTTCAGTTTATTCATGCTAGTTTTCTTATAAGGTTTCCATACTGTTATTCCATCCTCAAGTTTAAGTCTAAAGTAATGAACAAACAATGAATTCATCCTTTCTGATTTCCTATACTTTTTACATCTTTTTACATAACTTATAGTTCTATAAATATCATTCACCAATTGGTTGATATGATTAGAAAAACACAAAGCTGAATCTACCTATATACCCAGGTCCTTTAATGATTCTACAGTTTCAATCATTGTGTGCTGCATTAAATATTCACCTTTCAATTTACAGTATGTCCCATATGCTTAGTTTTGACGTATTTATCAGCATATTATTCTTCTGTGCCTGAATGACCAATTTAGTCAAGTTCTTTGGCAGGCATGCCCTATCTGTAACACATGTAATCAGTTTACCCATTTTCAGGGCATTTGAATACAGACTGTAGAACATCTCAGATGTAAAAGATATACCTGAAAGATACAATCTAAACAAGCGCAGGCTTAGGGTAAAGCTCTGTGGGACACTCTGACTGTGACCTTAAATTTCACTTGCCCAACTGTTGTATGATACTCGCCATGTCCTATTTGAAAAGCATGCAACTATCCATCTTATCAAGGGCACATCAATACCTAGCTACTGTAATTTATTGATTGGTGTTTTGTGTATAGGATCATAGGATCATAGGAAGTTACTAGGCTATTGGCCATGAGGCTCTTCCCAGCTTAGCCAAAGTTTTACGCCTATGTTTCCAAGGTCAGCACCTATCCTCCCTATCAAGCAGGGACACAGGAGAGATCCCAGGGATACATTTTCTATTACCCATCCAGTAATCCAGGTTGTGCTTGAAAAAGGACAGAGAAGTACTCTGCTTAAAATGAAGAGGGAGTCTATTCCACATATGGGGGAGTCTCTGGGACACATATCTGTCCCCAGGTTCTATTAATGTCGCAGACTAGGTTTAGGTCCCGAGTGTGTGTGACATGAGTGGTGTTTGATTTGTGGACTTGCAGCATTTCCAATAGGGCGGGGTTCGAGATGGCTCCATGTCAAATATATATATATATATATATATATATATATATATATATACATATATATATATATACAGAGATAGATAGATAGATAGATATATAGATATAGATATAGAGATGCAAATTACATCACAGCACAAATTTTCATTCATAGCTGTTATTATGTTGTAATAGAACATCATGTTTCAGGTGGGATCTGTTTTCAACATATGTATAATGAGATATGTTTTCAAGTCCCAACCTTTCCAATGCTGACAATAAGTTATCAAATATAACCTTCCCCATTATTTGTCCATAACATGAAAGCAAACTTATGAATCTGTAAGACACTGGGTTTGTCTTATTCCCCTTTTCCTTAAAGTCAGGTTTAACAAGTGTATGTCTCCAATCTTGCGGAATCTCCCCATATTTGTATAACCTAATAAATAACTGATATAATGGTCGTGTAAGTTTATGCTGTAGTGGTCTCAGGTCATTATTTCATCTCCTCCCTGTGCTTTGTTTGGATTCAGTTTCTGTAGTTCTTTTTCAATATAATCAAATTTGATTTCAGTATCTGAGGTTACCTGTATGTCACAAGAACAATATATCACCCCTTTATGGAGTCAAGCTGCTGATTTTGTAAATATATATATATATATATATATATATATAAAATCTGAAGTCTCAGAATATATTTTAAACTGTAACCATTTATCAAATTGTATGTCTTTACTCCTACCACATCTTAAGTATCTATAAAATGGTGTCCTATTATGCTCAATATCTTTATATAAATTTTCTTTAAAATTTTCTTGATCTTGTCGCATATTATATTTAATTTGTCTGTCCATCTTGCTTATTTTAGTTTTCAAAGTCGTGGTTTGACCTCTTTTCTATTTCTTATATTTTTTTCAACCCTTAATCAAGTATCTTGTTCTTATGGAACTATAGCCTCCTGAAGTTGTATGCCTAGAACGTGATATTAAACATTTTTTTGATTTTTTGGCATTCAAATAATTTCTCTTTCAAAACTTTCCACAGTTCTTCTGCAGTTTTTTCACTGAACGCATCACTCCAATTAGTTTTACATAGCAACTATATTTGCTTCTATATAATCTATTATTAATCTTCTGTGTATTAGTTTAGATTTCAGTTTGGAAGAATTATTTAGCAAGAAATTAAACTTTATAACCTCATGATCACTGCACATCAATGATGGTAAAACTGCCATTTCTTTAGGAAGAGAAACAATGTCTAGTGTGTTCCATTCCCTAGTAGATTTTTCACAATCTGAAGCAATTGTTTTTTCTAAACAACATTGTAAATAATTTCCTTACTAAGTGTAGAGCATTGAGTGTATTGTTCCTATTCAGCCAATGTAGCTAGATAGCATGTGCATAAAGTACTGAGCATGTGCAAGAACAGTGCCATTTTGTACAGGTAGCTAGAGAGAATGCAGTCATGAATGGAGATGCTCATGTGAGTTTGTTTGAAGTAATGTGTGAAACAGTTAGTTTAAATACAAGTTCTAATTACAGTTTCTGTCATGTTTATGTACAATAAATATCTTGAATCCATACACTGCTTCATTGTCTCTTTTGAATGCATGACAGAAGCGACATGGTGCCAAAATGGGAGCCGAAGTTGAAGCAACACATGAGCCATGAGGTACGCAGTTAAAAGTGGAGTGAACTCGCAAACAGGTCTGCAGTTATTCAAAGGCACTTAAACTCATTTAAATGATTTTTCAGTCACCAAATATGAGGCAAAGCTTTCAAAATAATTATAGAGACAAACAAAATGTCTGTAATTGCAACATACTGATAAAAGTATTCAAAATAAATACAAAAGTGTTCAAAATAATTTCCAAAGTGTTAAAATGTATGAAAAGGCTAAATGACCACATTTCTTTGCAATGTAGTAGTTTTTGCATTAATTAAAGCTATTTGAAGTGTTCAAATTTTCTAGAATGTTCGCAGTATATGCTGTGTCAAAGTGAAGCCTTTTCCAAGTGATTTTTATGTATTCAAACATAATTAGAAACATCTGGTCTATGCTTATTAAATTAATTTTGTTGTTATGGCAAAAGAATTTCGCAGACCTGAACCACTGGTGTTTGATAACAGTATAGCTGAGAATTGGAGAGTGTTTGAACAAGAATATGATATTTTCATACGGGCTGCTTTTTCTGTTACAGATGCACATACAAAATCTTTCATTCTTCTTAATTTAGCAGGTTTGGAAGCCATTAAGAAGGAATGTTTATTTGTGTATGCAGCTGCTGTGTATGCAGAGTAGGAGAAACTGCCATATTGTGATGCAGGCTGAAATGCGAGAAGACACCGAGTGCTTAAAATGTAAATTTAGAGAAATGTGTAACCAATAAATGAATATTGTGATATCCTGGATAAATAAGGGAAACCACACGGTTCATGGAGTTGTAAGGTCGTTTCTTTATTCTGCCTTCAGGTGCGCACACCATGCTACATCTCACAACTTCTGCAAGTCATACTCTACACAGAATCAACAAGTTACCAGAGAATATAGAACCAACAGTACATGTTGCATTCCCCACAGCGCCCCTACAGTACAATCACAACATTACCAGCCCGGATACTACATTCCTCCCCTTTTTAAGCTATGACATACGTCATCTTACATACGAAGAACAAGAAGAGCAATGATTACTATACAATCGAGCTATATTGTACTGTTAATCTATACATGCACTTTTTTAACACTGATAGTCCTTCAAGTAACTAGGCTTAACCAGCACACGCTTCGAACGGCGCAATGGTATCACCCTGGGTGACTCAGGTGTCTCAGTTACCATCTCTGGTACCGGTATGTCCATCCCTGGAACAGTTGGATCCTCAGGAACCTCTCCTTCCGAGTTCCGGTGGTCTCCCTCAGGCTCCACGATTGGCGATCCTCCTGCCCCTGCGAATCCTGCTTCCGAAATTAACGGTATTTCCGGGTTTCGCACTTCCATGACTTCCCTCTTCGGGTCGCTCCTCAGAATCTGGTCCACATGTCTCCTCACCACGAAATCTCCATTCAACCTCACTTGGTACGACAATGGACCTGTGTTCTTGACAATGAACCCTGGAATCCATTTAGGACCATAACTGAAATTTCGCGTCATCACTGCATCTCCCTCCAGAAAACTCCGTTCTCTCCGTCGTCGATCATGATGTTCTTTTTGCTTCCACTGGTTCCCCTCTACCTTAGCTCGGATGTTTGGATACACCAAGTCCAATATTGACCTTAATCTCCGTCCTTGCAACATCTCGGCAGGTGACAAACCCGTGGTAGTTTGTGGTGTAATACGGTAGTTGAATAACACTCTTGATACTTTTGCTGCTATACTTCCTTCTCCAGACTTTTTCATCATTGCTTTAAAAGTCTGAACAGCCCTTTCAGCACAACCATTTGAAGCTGCATGGTATGGCGCTGAAGTGACATGTACAATGCCATTCTTTTTCAGAAAACTCTTGAACTCTTCACTCGTAAAACATGAAGCATTATCTGATACAATAGTCTCTGGTAATCCTTGGTTACTGAAACTCTTCCTTAAGCATTCAATAGTAATGGTAGAAGTGGGTGTTTTGACTGGATAGGCATCCATCCATTTAGAATGAGCATCCATGATTATCAAAAACATGGCTCCCATAAATGGTCCTGCATAATCTATGTGAAGTCTCTGCCAAGGTCGGCTCGGCCACTCCCATGGATGTAATGGTGCCCCCATCGGTAAGTTACGATGCTCTTGACAGGTATTACACTCTTTCACAACGACTTCAATGTCGTGGTCTAACTTTGGCCACCAAAAATAACTTCGTGCTAAGGCCTTCATTCGGGTAATGCCCACATGACCTTGATGCAATTGCTGTAAAAGTACACGTCTTCCTGGGGGTGGAATTATCACTCGTGCCCCCCACAACACGCATCCAGCTTGCACACTCAGCTCTGTTTTTCTCACCTCATAAAGCCGAAAATCTGCATCAGTTTGTTGAATTGGCCAGCCTTGTTGGACCCACTGAAACACTTTAGCTAGTATCGGATCTTTTCTTGTCCAGACACTCAGTTCCTTTGCAGACACTAACGTGGTGTCCTCCATCATCAAAACTCGCTCTTCCGTTTCCTCTTCCTTGAGATGCCCTGGTATTGGCAAACGGCTCAACGCATCTGCATTGCTATGATGTGTTCCTGGCTTATACACAATCTCGTATTCATAAGCTCTCAAAGTTACAGCCCATCTCTGAATTCGTGGAGAAACCATCTGCGGCACTGCTTTCATCTCATTGAACAATGACAACAATGGCTTATGATCAGTACAAATAGTAAACTTCCTGCCATAGAGGTATTTGTGGAACCTCTTTATTCCAAACATTACAGCCAACCCTTCTTTGTCTAGCTGAGAATAGTTTGACTCTGCTGGCGTTAAAGTTCGTGACATGAACCCAATAGGTCTCTCTTGTCCATCTGACATCCGGTGTGCCAACACAGCTCCCAACCCATAAGGTGAGGCATCACATGACAAAATTAAGTCCTTGTGACTATCGTAATGCACCAAAACCTCTGAAGACTGCATTAGTTCCTTTGACTGCTCAAACGCTCTGGCCTGTTCCTCTTGCCACGACCATCGTGTCTCCTTCCTTAAGAGCTTATGTAAAGGAGCTAACAGCGTTGACAGATTTGGCAGGAACCTGTTATAATAGTTGAGTAAACCTAAGTAGGCTTTCAGCTCTGTAACATTTGTTGGTGCAGGTGCCTCTTGGATAGCTTTTACCTTGTTTGGCAGGGGGTGTAGGCCCGATGCGTCCACTTTGTACCCCAAAAACTCTGCTTCCTGTTCCATGAAAGCACATTTGCTCCGCTTCACCCTCAGACCTGCCTCTCGCAGTCGTCTCAGTACTTCGTTCAGCGTCTCTAAATGCTCTCGATTGTTCCTACCCGTCAACAGGATGTCGTCTAAATACACAGCCACCTTCGGAATTCCTGCCACCAGTCCCTCCATTATTCTCTGAAAAATAGCTGGACTAGAGGAAACACCAAAAGGTAAACGATTGACTTGGAACAAACCTTTGTGTGTGTTAAGGGTAACATATGCCTTTGACCCTTCTTCCAGAATCACTTGTTGATATGCCTGACTGAGGTCCAGCTTACTGAACTTTTCACCTCCCGTCAGCTTTTCAAACACATCCTCCACCTTGGGTAATGGATACTGCTCCAGCTTCGAAACTTGGTTCACTGTTAACTTGTAGTCACCACATATACGTACAGTACCATCTGGCTTTAATACTGGAACAATTGGTGCTGCCCATTCCGAAAACTTTACTGGTTCAATTATACCTTGCTTAGTGAGTCGCTCCAACTCAAACTCAACTTTCTTTTTCATTGCGTATGGTACGGGTCGGGGTTTGTAAAATCTTGGCGTTGCGTTTTCATTAACATGTATCTTTGCTGGTGGGCCCCTCCAGGTACCCAGTTCCTCTTTGAACACTTCTTCATTGTTCTCCAGCACATCTTGCAAGGTCAGGCCCTGCTGGTCTACTTTATGTAGCTGCAACCAACCCATGTCCAACTCTTTTAACCACGTTCGGCCTAACAGGTTTGGTCCGTTACCTGCTACTACCATGACTGGCAACTGCTTGACTTTGTCTTTATGTTTGACAGTTACTTTTGCCATTCCCATCATAGGAACTATTTCCCCTGTATACGTTTTCAAAGTCACTGCACAGTCCTGCAACTTCTGAGTTTTTCTTGGCCATAACTTCCCATACTCAGCCTTTGCCAAAACTGTCACACTACACCCCGTATCCACTTCAAACTGTACCATTTTACCATTTAAGTCTAACTGCGTTGTAATGGGATCCACTCTTTCCCACCTTGCCTCTTTCATGCTCAACATGGTAAACACTTCCTCTGTTTCCCGGGTTTTTTGCTCTGCACCTTCCCTCATGTGGTGTGCATACTGCCCTTTTAGTTTTCGGCTTACCTTTCTGTCCATGACACTGCTTTTTTCCTCCCCCTTTCGTGGCTGTACCTTTGAGGGTATGGACCGGCACATTTTCTTTACATGGCCCTTCTTTCCGCAAGCATGACATTTTTCGTTTAAAAAACGACAGTTCCGTGACAAATGGTCACCACCACACCTGTAACAAGCATACTGACCAGACTTCCCTTGTGGTTTATGCTCCATGGCCACTTTATGTACTGGCAGTGGGTTAACACTCCTGCTCCCCACCCCTTCAATGCTTCTCGGCTGTAAATCACGAATGTCTTTATTCGCTGTCTCAATGGCCTGGGCCAACTTCAAGGCCTTTGTAAACGACAACTCAGGCTCCGCTAACAATCTGCGTTGAATGCGGTCATCTGCAATGCCACATACGAGCCTATCTCGTAGCATTTCAGTCAGTCTGTCCCCATAATCACAATGTTGTGCCAGTTCCCTAAGCACTGCAACATACTCCGTTACCGTTTCATTTGCCATTCTAGTCCGTGAATTTAACTTGAACCTCTGGACTATTGCACTCGGCTTCGGGTTATAATGGGACTGAAGTAAGCTTGTCAACTCCGTAAACGACTTATCCCCCGGTTTATCCGGACTCAATAAGTTCCTCATCAGACTGTACGTCTTGCTGCCCACCGAGCTCAGCAGTATGGCTCGCTTTCGGCCCGCATCCAGTATCTGGTTTGCTTCAAAAAAATGTTCCAACACCTCACAATACTCTTCCCAGGTCTGTGTCTGACAGTCGTATGCCACCAATGACCCCAACATGGAACCAGACATAACTGCGGTAGGCCCAGTATCTTCGTCGTCCGACATCAACTGCACCCCACCATTTCACTCTCAGCGGACTCGGAGGCATCCCATCCTCTCGTCGCCAATATGTGATATCCTGGATAAATAAGGGAAACCACACGGTTCATGGAGTTGTAAGGTCGTTTCTTTATTCTGCCTTCAGGTGCTCACACCATGCTACATCTCACAACTTCTGCAAGTCATACTCTACACAGGAGCAACAAGTTACCAGAGAATATATAGAACCAACAGTACATGTTGAATTCCCCACAGCGCCCCTACAGTACAATAACAACATTACCAGCCCAGATACTACAAATATTACAATGGAAAGGCACATGTTTTACAAAAGAAATCAAAAACCTGGCAAAACTATAACAGCATATACTATTGACTTGAGAAATAAAGCAAAAACATGCAGATTTGGTGATTTGCGAGATGAGATAATAAAGGACAGACGTGTGTGGCGTTAATGATGTGGAGAGACAGATTTTGCTTCGAGATAGTGATTTAACATTGATCAAAGCCATAGAGATATGTCAAATATATGAGCTTACAGAAAAGCACACAAATATACTTACAAATGAGAAGTATGCTCTTGCAGTAATTAACAGTGCGAACGTTAATAGTATGCAACATAAGATTGAATGCAAATGGAGATATAAATGGAAGGGTGTGGCAACTTCTAACTCTAACTATAAACCAAATGCGGCCGCAGCAGCAACAAAAAACAACCTTATTGTTAACTGTCGTAATTGTGGAGGCAACTATGAACCTAAACGAGAAAAGTGCTTAGCTTTTGGTCAGCAATGTCACAAATGTAAAAAGTGGAATCATTTCAAAAGGCTTTGCAAGTATAAAGTGGCACATACTTTTATTAAAAGAGACCATCCAAAAAAGCAAGTAGATCAGACAGAATGCCAAGAGCAAACTTTTTATGTTGATGGGGTCTCTGTGATTGGTGAAACTGTTAACACAGTAGATTATCAGTTGGCAGCAAAGGGTGAAATGTTTTGTACTATTCAGATTAATGGGAAGCCTGTAGATCTTACAGTAGACAGAATAGTTTACACAGAATATTTTTTATGAATATGCTATTTTCAAAGACAAGCTTGGTAAACTTCCAGTCACATATTCCATGTAGTTAAACCATGAAGTTTGTCAGACCAGCCAGGAAGGTTCCAGTAGCAATGCAGAGGAAAGTGACAACAGCACTAGGCAAAATGGTGAATTTAGGTGTGATTACATCAGTAAAAGTTCAACTGAATGGGTGTCTGCCATGGTTGTAGCTCATAAGAAAAGCACAGATGATATTCGAATATGTATTGATCCAAGAGATTTAAACAAAGTGCTTCAATATCCTCATCCTCCAACGTGCATAGTAGAAGAAGTAGTTGTTCTCATGCCAAATGCCACTATTTTTTCAGTCTTAGATGCAAAGAGTTCATTTTGGCAAATTTTGCTGGATCACAGATCTGCATTGTTAACCACTTTCAGTACACCATTTGGTAGATATAGATTCTTGAGAAAGCCATTTGGGATAAATTCTGCCAGTGAAGTATTTCAATGTGTGACGGAACAAATCTTTTCAGGTTATCCATGTGCTATCATAGTAGACAACATTATTGTAGGGGGCATTGGTGAAGACGAACATAATAGAAACCTCAAGAAAGTTCTAGATTGTGCACATGAAGTCAGTCTTAAACTGAATCCTCAAAAACACAAACTCAAGCTGAGAGAAGTTACGTGGGTCATTTGTTTACAAGTTCTGGCTTACAACCAGATCCAGCTAAGCAAGCAGCAATTCTTGAGATGCCAGTTCCAGACAGTGTCACATCTTTGCAACGTTTTCTACGTATGGTCAACTATTTTGGAAAGTTCCTCCCAGACCTTTGTGAGCTTTCAGCACCTTTACGTGATATGACATGCAAAAATGTAAACTGGTCCTGGTTAGCACAACACCAAAGAGCATTTGACATTCTGAAACAGAAAACTGCCAGTCCACCCATATTGAGATATTATGATGTTCACAACCCAGTCACTCTTTCATGTGATGCTTCTAAGTTTAGTCTTGGTGCAACATGTCTTCAAGAAGGTATACCAGTAGCCTATCCATCCAGAACTTTAACCCAAACTGAGATGCAGTATGCGCAAATTGAAAAAGAGCTTTTGGCAGTTGTGTTTGCAAGTACAAAGTCCTATGATTATATTTATGGAAAATCTGTTCCAATACAGACTAATCACCAACCTCTAGTGACAATTCTAAAAAAGCCGATACATTTAGCCCCAGCACCCTTGCAATGCATGATGTTAAAATTGCAAAAGTTCAATTTTGATATTGTTTATACAAAAGGCAAATATCTTTACCTTGAAAATGTTTTGTCAAGAGTGCCTTGACAAACAACAGAACAGCATGGTAATGAGAAAGCAGACACTGAAGTCATGGAAGTCAAAATTTTTTCCTCGTCATGTCTTGATGAACTCAGAAATCACACAGCTTTAGACCCTGTTCTTTAGAAGCCGAAACATTTTATCAGTCAAGGATGGCCAGTTGGACAAACCAGTTTACCACTTGACATGCAGAAGTATTTTCTTTACCGAGACAAGCTCATGATGGAAAATGGCATCATCATGAAAGGTCTTAAAGTAGTTATTCCTACAGCATTACAACAGGAATATATCCAGATTTTACATTATGGTCACCCAGGTACTGATTCAACCAAAAGAAAGGCAAGAGGCATAATTTTGGCCTTCTATGTCAAATGATATAGAGAAGGAAACTCTAGCATGTTCTATTTGCAATGGTACTAGATCGCGCCAACAAAAACAACCAATTCAGCTAAATCAGATTCCTGAATTACCATGGTCAACAGTTGCTACTGATATTTTCAAATGGAATGGTCAGCATTACTTAGTGTTAGTAGACTCTTACTGGAATTGGTTTGAAATTGATGTTCTTCCTAACTTAATGTCCAGCACTGTAATCACAAAATTGAAGAGATGTTTTTCTGCCCATGGTAGTCTGCACAAAGTTGTATCTGACAATGGTACGCAGCTTACAAATCAGCAGTTAAAGAAATGTGCTGTGTCTTGGGACTTTGTCCATGTAGTAGTAGTCCTGAGTATCCAGTCTAATGAGTTAGCTGAGTGCGCAGTTCAAAGTGTGAAATGTTTGTTAGAGAAATCCAAGAGAGATGGTACTGATGTTTTGCTTAACCTACTCAATCTCTGAAACATTCCCTGAGATAACTTGCTTGGTTCACCTGCTGAGAGATTAATGTCTAGACACACACGTACAAGCTTGCCGATCAGTAAACAATGATTCCAAATACTATGAACAGCAGAGTGGTCAAGACTCAACTTTTCTAAAAACACCAATCACAAAAGTTGTACTACAATAAATCTAGAAAACCTCTTAGACCATTAAGACAAGGAGAGATTGTAAGAATGCAAACATCTAAAGGATATGACCATGTGGGAATTATCAATACCTGTGAAAAACAGATCTTATATTGTGCAATCGGAAGGAATTGATTTTAGAAAAAACTGAAGACATATACTTCCATTTTCTGAACCAGTGATGCAGCAAATTGCCTGTGCCAAAGACTCTGCTTTTCAGAGTGATCCTTCACTTGTTCAGATTTCAGAGGACAGTGTACTTGCCTTGAATATTTCTGATGCAATTCCTGAAGTTCCTATTGAGAAGAATTCCCCAGAGACTGTCCCTGTTGCTAAGCCCAGTCAAAGTTTTTATGTGACCAGATCGGGTAGAATTTCTAGACCTGTTCTGAGATACACAGTGACTTGGACTTGAGTTCTGATTTGTTATTAATACTGAAATGTTATCTAGCATGTAGATAGTCTTGTTCTCCTATTACATATCGAACAAATCAAAGAGGTAGGATGTAGATCATTAAGTGCATTGTTCCCAGTCAGCCACTGTAGCTAGATAGCATGTGCATATAAGAACTGAGCATGTGTAAGAACAGTGCCATTTTGTATAGTCAGCCAGAGTGAATGTAGTCATGAAAGGAGATGCACATGTGAGTGTGTCTGAAGTAATGTGTAAAACAGTGAGCTTAAATGCAAGTTCTAATTACAGTTCCTGTCATGTTTATGTATAAAAAATATCTTGAACCCATACACTGCTTCATCGTATCTTTTGAATGCATGAGACAAGTGACACTAAAGTTGTTGAATTAATATTATTCCAGTTTGTTTCTGGTAAATTTAAGTCCCCAGCCACTATTATTCTACGTTCCTGTGTTCATGCAAGAAATGTATGAATTAATCTAGGTCATCAGCACTTGATTTTGGTAGACTATACACTCCAACAATTATGTGTTTCAAGGTTGTCTTTACTATCACAGCTACACAGTCGATAACATTAGTGTTATCATAGAACATGTAGTAATCACAGTCTGATAACCATCTTTAATCCCTGTCATAAAACCCTCACCTGATTTTTTGTTAGAATGTCTGTTACAGTAAAAACATTTATACCCTGACAGAGCTGGTTTCTAGTCATTGTTCTTTAACCATGTTTCACAAACAGTAACAACATCAATCTTGTGGGAACGTAGCAAATTTTCCAAAAAAAAAAATAAAACACTTTATTATCAATGCTCCTAGCATTAACAACCATCAGAGATGCATCAAATTTTGCTATCTGTGAACTGTTAAATTTTTGACCTGGCAAAAATCCTGTCTTGTGTTTGTCAAATATTGCATAATATCTGTAGCAAAAATTCTCTTCCCTTATCTTGACAACAGCACGACACCCTGTTGAAACATGTGTGCCCAAACTTAGGCTGAGGTACTCTGCACATTTCCATTTAAAACTGGATACTTTTTTCATGTAGATATTTACCCAAAAAGTCCTTTCATTCATGATGACATAGTTGTACATTCTTTGTGTGATTTTTCCCATAGAAGTTCATTTAAAATCTCTGAATTCTGTGGTAACTGATTTGATTATCCTTTTCTTTCAGAATTCTTTATTTGTTTACAGCTGAATATGGATTCATTAAATGAATATGACATTAATGATTTGATAAAGCAGAAGTATCTTGTACGGTGTACTAAACGCTATATTTATGAATTTTTTGTATATATGATTTGTGAACATCTTAACACCAGTACAAACAATGCTACCTAACAGTGTAGTTAGCTCCCTACCAACAGACAGGCCTTGTGGATTAGATCATCTGTACCAACATGAATAAAAATAGATCCATACTTCCTAATATTAAGGTATTCTAGGACCTTTCTCACATCCTCGATTTTTGCTTCTGGCAAGCATAACACTATTCAGTGTTTATCTTCTCTGCAAATGTAAGCATCAGTTCCTCTAATAATTGAATTTCCAATTACAAGAATATTTTTTCTGTCAAGATCTGAAGAACCTTCAACTTCTAATTCAGTAATATTTTCTCTGTCAGTTGTTAGAAAGGAATGATCTTTGTCACCATTAGTCTTATTAATCCCATTCGTTTCATTGTTTATTACATTTACATACAATTCTCACCCAGCTGGCTTTGTATTTCCATAGTTTGAACAATGTTGATAACGTCAGTCTTTCTCCTCATTTTTCCTTACAGTAATGTTATTCAATCCTTTCACTTGCAGTTTTGATTCCTTCATTTTCCCCTGCCCCTTGCCTCTTTTTCTGCATTCTTTTTTGGAAAAAATGATGGCTTTTTCTGTAGACTGAAGTTTTTCTGGTAGAAAAATCATACCATTCCATGTAATCTGTGTGTTACGTACCAAAGCATTGTCTTGTAGTATGTTTTCTCTTTGCTTTATAGACATTAATCAATGTCTTTTTCTTCCTAGTTATTTGTTGTAACCTCTCCCCTTTCTGTTCTTTTTTTATTTTTTTCTGTATGCTCTGAATCCTCAGATTGTTGAATACTTGAATCCAGAATTCCAAAGCTGTCAGTGGCATTATCTTATTCAATAGGGGTTTAGTGATCTTTATAGATGACAGACACTTCCTTCCTTCCTAAATGTATTCTATTTGCTCTTTGCCTGACATTATTTGTCTCATCAGTCCAGTCATTAATATACGTAACAACAGTTCTCCAAGCTGTGCCAGTTGCACAAATGCAATTGTCATCAGTAAGTCTAGATTTACTACTAATAACTGTAAGCCAACATGGGCAACTGGTGCTCCACAGCAGAGTTCAATTCCTCGTTGGTCAGATCCGACCACAAGCTAATCACCCTAGGCATCCACATTCCTCCCCTACCCACATTAGGGAAACCACAGTAAAAAAATGTCTCCAAAGCCAACTTCACGCTTCTTAAAACAGAAGTGGTAAACTTCACGACACCCATGCTGATGGACAATAGAGGTATGACTGCTGAATCCTACACAAATGCACTTTATAAGCACTTACATGAGTGCATGGATCGTGCAATCCCTAACAGAACAAAGATGCTAGCCTGCAAAAAAAGGAAGTCAATCTGGTGGCCCCACTGCTATAAACAAACTCTACAACAGAAGAAAGAAACTGTTGCAAAAAACAGTAAAATCCCATGATTGGAGAAACTCCCTGGTCAGTCTCAGTAAGAAGCTGAGATCCCTCATAAAATCCTCCAAAGCTAGTTATGAAAACAAAATTGCCACTGACTCTAAAGACAACCACAAAGCATTCTATAGCTATGTCAAGAATCTCAATGGCAACACTCAGATCTGCTCTGAGTTACAGCACAATGGCATTAAGTCTACAGAACCAACTGATTTTGCCAACATCCTGGCAGATAGGTTCAGTGCTAACTTTACCCCCCTGTCATCCCCTAAAGGGCCCATCTCTATACCAGAAGAATGCAAAGTTCCTGTAATCACGGCTGCACAGGTAAAAAACACACTATCCAAAGCCAAGAACACAGCATCCATGGGACCTGATGACATCCCAGGCTGTGTTCTACATGAACTACAGAACGAACTGGCACCCCACCTAAGTACCATGTTCAATCATAGCCTCACCTCAGGCTATGTGCCCACTGAATGGCACACAGCGACAGTTATCCCACTCCGCAAAGGGGGAGCCACCACAGACCCCGGAAACTACTGCCCCATTAGCCTAATGAGCCTGGTCTGCAAGGCTATGGAGCGTATCATCATGGAACTTATAAACAATGACACTGGTAATCTCCAAACTCAGGACCCCACCCATTTCGGGTTTGTAAAAGGCAGATCATGTCTCCTAAACCTGACAGACTTCTTTGAAGCAGTCACCAAAGCTGTAGATGAGGGTAAGGTGGTTCACACAGCCTATCTAGATCTCGCCAAGGCTTTCGACACCATCCCCCACTCTGGAATTATAGATAAACTCACTAAACTAGGTATAAATCCCTATGTCACAAGATGGGTTGCCAACTGGCTCACTGACAGAACCCACACTGTGAAAGTAGCAGACTCCAAATCCAATTTCAGACCAGTGACAAGTGGAGTACCACAGGGTTCAGTCCTGGATCCTCTCCTGTTTGGTATCTACTTCTCTGAAGTACAGGCCAATGCAGAAGGTCTTTGGCTAACGAAGTTCGCAGATGACTGCAAACTAGGAGCCATAATCAAAACTCCAAAAGATGTGGACATCCTACAAAAGGGCCTCGCTGAGACAGATGCCTGGTGTCAAAGCCATGGCCTCAAGCTCAATGCCAAAATGTGCATTGTCATCCCCTTTGGTAAAAACTCAGTACCCATGAACTACCACATAGGTGGTAGTCTACTTAACACCGAAAGTGTGATAAGAGACCTTGGGACACAGGTGGACAGTAGTCTCTCCTTTGATAATCACATCGCCACAGTAGTCAGGAAATCCTTCTATGTGACACACCTCATCACAAAAGGTTTCTCATCCAGGAAAAAAGAGGTCATTGTTCCCCTCTACTCATCACTCATTAGACCCATTATAGAGTACAATGCCTTTTTCGGTATGTACCTCACAAGACATCTACAACAACTGGAAAGGCCACAGAAATACCTCACAAAGAGGATTACTGGCCTCAAAGAGATGCCTTATGCAGACCGTCTCAAAAAACTGCAGCTTTGCTCCATTGCATATCGCTTACTCAGAGGCAGTCTCTGCCTATCACACAAAGCTATGTCAAACCCAGAGCTTTTAGACATGCTCCACTTAAAGAAATCCCAATCCCTACGAGCTACATGCTCTAGGGGCCTAAACCTCGTCACCACAATAAACAGAACATGCTGGAGGGATAGATTCCTGTCCCAGAGACTTCCCATACTCTGGAACAAACTAGCTATCTGGGTCAAGCAAACTTCCTCATTAGCACTCTTCAAGAAAAATCTTGATGATTGGATGGAAGATAGGAAATTCACCCCGGGGATCACTTCTTTGGCTCTGCTTGACAGTGGCACAGGAAAATAATTTTCTTGAGTGGTGAAAGCCAGGGTACCTTTGGCTAGGCTTATATAGGCATTGGGCCAATAGCTTAGTACCTACGTATGAACCTAAGCCAATCATCCAACTTTGACATGAGGAGCACAGATCACCAATGTTATCAGGTGTAACCTTTAAATATACATAGGATTTAGCAGAATGTAAAAGATACTTGTGCTTCAGCATATCGTTAATGGCATACTCATTTAAGGAATCCATATTCAGCTGCAAACGAATAAAGAAGCAGAATGAAGATGTTGCTCACTATCACTCGCAATTGCACCTCTTTTTAACAGTAAAGATCAATAAATTACAAACCAGAACAGGACTGTTTCTATATTGTATCTGAAATCATATGAAGTTTGGGTTATATGGCTTTTAACATTTTGTTTCTTATGTGAAACTTCAGCTCAAGCATTTTTTCTTATACATTTAATTTATAGTATGTACTGTTGCATTTATGCAGTCTGCTCTGGGTGCATATGGCTTTGCATAATCTGGTCTACATAATTGTGTATTTTCTCTTATTGATACTGATTTATCTACCTTGTGCGCCTCTCATTAAATTTGTAGAGTACTTAGGCTTAAGCACATTATAACGAAGTCACTGTTGCATTGTGGACTCTAGTCTTTCAAAAGCAATCTCATTGGTTGAATGATACTTGCTTCTAGGGTTTGTAAAATCTAATGGAGACAGGCCTCTAACATCAAATCTGAGGGTCTGAAATGATCTCCAATTTTGTTTTTCGTACCAGACAGGTACGCATTAGGAAAGGGAGCATTCTGCAGCTCCTAATAAATCTCAGCAGATAGCTAACTGATCAACAACTACTTCTACCTTCTCAACACCATTTCAAAGGCCTTATTCCTGAACTGAGGGTTTATTATGTCAAACACAGATTTTAAAGACTAGGGTAAACTTGTGTAGAGTAGTTATCCATGTTCTTGAGGAGCCAGAATTTGGCTTCCAGCACAGGATGTGACTCAGCCATTCAATACTTACGCTAGGATTTTTGTGACTCCTATTGCATCAAAGATTGGTAACAGTTTAAACCTGCTGTGCTGATCTTCTTTTTCTTCCTTGCCTTAAGTAATTGAGCTCTCGAAATTTGGATAAATACAAGGGAGATTATGGGAGGTGAAGCCCTCCCGCCACAGCATGGTCCAGTGGGATTTGCCTCACTGGAAAATACTAAATCATGGGCTTACAAACTAAAATAACATTTGATATTTTACACCCATCCCTTATGGTTCTTATTTAGAAAGTCAGTGATCAAAAAGCTGACTTCTAAAACAAAAAATTATGAAAGTCAAAATCTTGATCAACTTAAAATTTAAAATAAAAATAAAAACACAAATATAATGTTTTTAGGAGGATGCATGTTCACCTTGAACCCTGTTATTTAATTATTCTAATGGTAACGCTGTACACCTATATGATGAGGCATGTTCTTCTGACAAGGTTTTGTAGCCTCCCAATTGTTTTAGCTCCCACAGCGGATCATCAACTTTTACCAGCTCATCTCCAAATTCACTGGGTCTACTAGTCCAACTTTAGCCTACCATGGCTATACCCATTCCAGGTATGGTGAAATGAGGAGATCACTGATGCTGGTGCAGCACCATACGGCTGCCAGACAGTATGCACTAACACACCATCCCACACCAGCCTTGGAAGCTCTGCTATGGCTACCTTCAGGAGGTGCATGCTTTCTTATATAGATGTGTAATCTCCCAACCCAATGGCACACTGTTTATGCACCTCAGAGCCTGCCAGGATCATAACACTGCTTTTCTGAAGTGAGTCAAAGCTGCTTCCCTCCCCAAAGGATGGTCAGTCCAATGTTGGACACTTATTCCCATCCTCCCGCTATGTCTCGTCTAGCTCCTCTGCTGCCAATCATAAGTAAGGTCATCTACAGTGCATTAAGAGCCTAATCCCCCTATGCCATGGGGCTGCTGACTGTCTGTGCATTTCTGGCATTTTTTATGAAATACTGTTGTACTGCAGGAGGACATAACCATGCTCTCTGATATTCCACCTAGAGTACAGTACCATTACACTAAACTGGGCACAATGTTCCCACATGTACACTTCTGCAAGGAAAGACACTTGAAAATAGATGCTGAATAATCACCATGACTTAATGCTAAACTAAATTAAAAGACTAGTGGAAAAATACAAATTAAAAATGTACAAAATGAATAACTAAGGAAAACTTTATACATACGAAAAAATATAATAAACGTCATTTATATGTACACACTTCCATAGCAATAATGGATAAGAGGCAAATTAAGCAATCAGCTCAACCTCAGGGTAACTGGCTTTTATTATAGAAAGTGAAATGCAAGAGTATCTTCACAAGGAAAACTCATAGGTGTTGAAAGGCACTATATGCCACGAGGATTAGAAGAAGTGATGTATTATGTATCAGCTGCTTGTGAAAACTAGTGTTTTGTTGAAAGGATATCTTGGGTCACTTGGCACCGAAGTTACCAACACTTGGATCTAAATCAAACAGATGTCAGTATCAAGTCCTTTTCAGACTACTGCCTCATTTCTTTTTCTGGAATGCTATGAACACTGTCTTTAGAGCTGTTACATCCAAGGAAAGGGCTGCTGCCAGTCTAGTGCTTCGGCTCTGAAGTTTTTGAACATGATACTGAGATATTAACATTAATCTTTCCATGAACATATGTAATGACTGAAATTCATGGAACTTACTCCAGACTCTAACAAAATATATGGATCTCAGGTCTGATTCCATCAATCTCTGGTTGCAAACTGAATAAATCTAAGCAAGTAATTTAAGGAGACAGTACTTCCAGACAATTACTGACAAATACTTGTGCCTAGTAGGTTTACCTAGTCAATAAATGAATAAACATTTATACACATATACACACACACACACACTCTTGCATATATGATAGATAGATAGATAGATAGATAGATAGATAGATAGATAGATAGATAGATAGATAGATAGATAGAAAGATAGATATGGGAGTCCCACTGTAAACTGAAAATGTAGATGGCCAATCTGTATTGTCAACCCATGTTGGTTGACACACACAGATGGTCGACAGCTGTGCCCAATCAACAGTCCCCAGTGTAGGGGGATATGCCCTTTCTCAGGGTGTTGTGCAGTCTCAGAGTTAGTATATTTAATTAGCAGGGTGCGATGCAAGAGATCTTTCTCCACTGCAAAAAGCATTTTGTTTGGATGTTCTGAGGATTAGCCTCAGAGCTTGTCCTGTAGTGTGTTAATGTGATTTGTCAATGAAAATGTGCCAAAGTAAAGCACATGAACTTCTCCATGGACTGATTACTGGTAGCAGATACACACACAAACACAAACACACACACACACACACACACACACACACACACACACACACACACACACTTACATAAGTACGGTTTAAAATGAGGCCATTGGCCTACTAGGTCTAACCTGGTCAACAAAGTACAAACACTAACAATATAAAAATAAAATATATATGTGAGGCTTTTGTTTCTAATGCAGAAACTTTCAGATATATTTTAAATTTTGGTATTAGAGTTAGGAGTCTGTGTGCGTGAGAGTGTTTGCAAGTTAGGGCTAGAGTAAATGCAAGGAACAGGATGGATTTAGTGGTGTGCAACTGTTTACAGGTTAGGGTTAGAGTAAGAACTAGATTAGGGAATACATTTTGTGTTATGGATGTGTGTTGATGTGTGTGGTATGTGTCCAAGCATTTTGCACTTTGGTAGTTTTATGGAATGAGTATTTTTAAGGCAATGTGTATTGTTAGGGGCAGGGCTAGGGTTAAGGACAGCAAACATTACTAGGGTGGTATGACGGGTAGTGATTCAGGTTTGTTCACAGTGTGAGTGAAAACCTTTTATATTCAGTGTGACATCCGTGCACTGGCCCAGCAATCAAGGAGCCTCAAGCCTCACCACTAACACCAGTGAGGGGCGTCCATATAGGGAAAGGATAATAAATACACACACACAGTAAAGTACAATTTCCCTTAAGAGCACACAGAGATCACAGTAAGTCTAGGGCTAGCTGTTCCCTTTCCCTTCAGGTCCCTGGCACAGCTATAGAGTCCAGATCTCAGCCCAGTGGGCAGGCTAACACCTCCAGCACCCTCTCTGTCCAACCAGTGCTTTGTGTCTCTGTCCAAGTAGCTCACACACACACACACACACACACACACACACACACACACACACACACACACACACACACACACACACACACACACTTTGAGATAAGAGTTTATACAACCACACAGACACTCCTGGGGAAGGCTGGCACAAGTTCTCCATCTGACCAACTTTTCTGCCCAGTCTAAAAGGTAGTACCATCTGCCACCACCCACTAATATTTATCAACTACTCAAAGGCCCTTAATAGGGTATCCAGTTATTACTTTTCAATATTATTATCCAAATGGTAAGTGTGACCTAACAGTCAAGACTTATTTGGAGTGACTTGGTACAGCATCACTATATACATGCAATGTACTCTTAGAGCTTAAGTTATCTCTACACAAAACAGCCACAGCTGAAAGGTTTAAAAATATTTAATAATAAATAATAAAAACACAAGGCAATAATTCTTACTACACACTGCTAGTCAAGAGTTCAGAGATCACAGAGAAATACTTAAAATAATACCATAGAAAAGTTCTGATATCACAGAAAAACGCTTAGTCTAATCCTACTAATTCCTAGCTATTTCTAAGAGAAAACGCAGTTTTAAATAACTTACATATAGAGCAAAGTAGTGCTGGTGATGTTGGATGTTCTCAAGACAAAATGCTCTGAGCTCTCTGATTCTCTCTCTTTAAATTGATAACACAAAGCTGCTTCACATGGCATCATTCTTCATACTTCTCTGGTGTTCGCAGGCTAACAGAAACTACATTTACATTCTTTACACCTGGTCAGAAACCAGAGCAGTAAAGGACATTTGTACATGCAAATTCTAGTCATTAACTCTGGTCTTAAAACAATAGGCAGGATGCCTCACTCTAGACATATCGTTTCCAAATTTTAACATCAAAGACAGTCATAGAATGCTTGACTTAGCTTTCTTACAGCAGAGTGCACTGTTGTTACATTTTTACAGTTCAATATCCAATGCGGTATTTTCACATTTAAGAGAACAAGCCTGTGGCTTACATTAATATTTACAAATGACAGAATTATCTGCAGAATTCTATCTGGCTAGACTTGCAGCCTTCACCTATATTCACCCATCTCCCCCCTGGAGAACTCAAGCTAGTTTTTCAAGTGACCCTTGAGAAATGCTGCTTGAGAGGGTTAGATCTATCATTCCCTGTCTTGAGAGCCCATCTGCATTGGCATTGCTAATCCCACTGCAATGCTGCACTGATATATCACATGCTTGCAACCCTAGGCTCCATCTTAACAACTTTGCATTTTGCTGGCTCGCTCTGTTCAACCATGTCAGGTCTGTGAGGGGGAGCAGCTATGGTACGATAACTAGGGGCAAACTTTCTGTAGTACCCTGCTGTCCCTAAGAATGCCCTCATCTGCTTTTTGGTAACAGGTGCAGGCCATGCCTGAATTGCTTCTACTTTGGCAGGTTCTGGCCTGATCTTACCACTCCCCACTCTATGTCCCATGTAGGAGACCTCTGCCATACCCACCTGACAGTTGCTCAGTTTAATGGTCAACCCTGCTCTCTGTAGTCTGCCCAGCACCTGCCTGACATGTTGAAAGTGCTCTTGCTAGGAATGGCTGTAGATGGCAATATCATCTAGGTAAACAAGGGAAAACCCTCCTGCTCCTGCTAGGATATGATCTACCAGCTTCTAGAAAGTTGTTTGGGCATTCTTCATCCCAAATGTCATTTTTGTGAACTCATTCATGCCAAAATGATTCACAAAGGCTGACTTCTCTCTAGCACTGGGAGTCAAAGGCACCTGCTAGTAACCCTTGGTAAGATCAATAGTTGTAAGATACTTAGCCCCACCCAGCTGCTCTAGTGCCTCATCTGTCCTAGGCATGGGGTAAGCATCTGACTCTGTGTGACTATTTACTTTCCTGTAGTCCACACAAAACCTGGTGCTGCAATCCTTCTTTGGCACCAGCACCACTGGGAAGGCCCAGGGACTGTTGGACTCTTGAATTACCCCTAGTTCCAAGATCTGCTATATCTCCTCCCTCAGAGTCTGTTTGACTCTCTCAGGCACCCTATAAGGGGTCTGCCTAATACGCCTTTGGGGTCCTGTATCCACCTGGTGCTACACCAGGTGGGTGCACCCTGGTTTCTTAGTGAACATGTCCCCAAATTCCTGTAACACTGCTTGGATTTCTCAGACCTAGGTAGGAGATAGCTGCTGGGACATTGTACCCCTTCCACTGATGTGTCAGTCCGAGCCTCACTGAGGAAATCAGTCACCAGATCTCCCTCAGACTCCTCCTGTAACCCACTGCAAATGCTCAGCACAAGGGCCTCCCTATCATGGTAAGGTTACATCATGTTAACATGGTACAATTTGTGTCCCTGCCTTCTTCCAAGCAGTTCCACCATGTAGTTAACATCACTTACCTTTCTTACCACCTTGTAGGGTCCCTCCCAAGCTGCTTGCAGGTTATTGTGTCTGACAGGAATAAGAACCATTACCTGCTGCCCCACAGCATACTCTCTAGCTCAAGCATTCCTGTCATACCACATATTTTTCTGTTGTTGGGCTTCTGCCAGGTTCTCCTGGGCCAAGCCCATGAGTTCCTTGAGCCTTGTCTTGAGGTTTAGGACATATGCCACAACAGACTCCTTGTGAGGTTCACACTCACCTTCCCACTTCTCATGAATTAAATCTAGAGGTCCCCTCACCCTATGCCATACAGCAACTCAAAGGGTGAAAAAAATGTGGATTCCTGGGAAACCTCTATGTAAGCAAACAACAGATGGGGCAAATATTTGTCCCACTCCCTCTTAAACTGGTCTGCAAATGCCCATAGCATGGACTTGATGTAGAGTTTAACCTCTCAACAAGACCATTAGTCTGGGAATGGTAGGGGGTGGTCTTCAGGTGCTTCACCCCACAGGACTTCCACAGACAAGCCAGCAGATCTGATATGAAATTGGCACCTCTGTCAGTCAGTATTTCTTTTGGGAAACTTACCCTGCTGAAAATCTCTAATAAAGCATTTGTCACCTTTTCTGCCTCAATGGAGGACAGAGCCACTGCCTCAGGGTATTGTGTAGCATAATCCACTACCACTAGGATATACTTTTTCCCTGTGAAACATGGGGTACTCAGAGGCCCCACAATATCCATATCTACCCTCTGGAATGGCTCCTCAATCACAGGCAAAGGCATCAAAGGAGCTTTCACCTTGTCTCCTGCCTTGCCTGGCACTACTCACAGGTCCTGCAGTACCCTGTTACATCTCTGGAAATTCCAGGCCAATAGAATTTCTGCATAATACGTCTCTAGGTACGTTTTATGCCCATATGACCTGCAAAGGGAATATCATGGGCTATAACTAGAAGAGCCAGATGGTAGGCTCTAGGCACTACTAACTATTGTGATCGCTCACCTTCTACCGCTCCCTCAGGGGTCCACTCTCTATACAGTAAGCCTTTGTCCCAGTATACAGATTCCCCCTTCCCTTGAGAATCAGGTGCCTCTCTAGCTACATGCTCAGGCCTTGCAATGTAGGGTCTGAGAGCTGAGCCTATCTCAACTCTCTCTTTGTAACCCTTCCCAGCTCCCCTTCCACAGGAAGTCTGGCATCCTCTGACAGTGGTGCCTTACTGTCAGCCTGGGTACTACTACTCACCCCTACTTTTGCAGTCACTCTGTCAATCAGTACCCACAAGCAGCTGTGGCTCACCTTCAGTCTCACTGCTACAGATTAGCTCCCTCCCTGAAGTAACCACCTCACCTGTCCTCGTTGCAAGTATGCAGTCTGTCTGGGTCTCCCCCCAGGCTACCAGACTGACATGTTTGTCTCCTAGCTGCGTGTAACTGCATAAGCATGTGGTACTGCCTCATCCACATCCTTCCCTATCAGGACATCTGCAGGATGGTAGTTTGGTACTCCTGTTGTCTCAAGACAACCTACTACTGGCATTACTGGCTCTCTCAACTTTTGTTCCCCTCCTTACCTCTGTGGACATCTGTATGCCACATGGCCCCACTGGTTACATTCAAAACATTTAACCCTAGGTCCTGAACATGTACCTGGACTAGTGGCTTTCCGTGATACTGGCAGAGTCTGTTGGGGCAGTCTGTGCTGCCCACCATGGGTTCCTTTAGACCCATGAGTAGTACTGGGGGGTCCCTTTCCTGTGCAGGGATGCCCTGCTTGCTAGGTATAGGTCTCCCTTCTTCCCCAACTCCTCTGAAGTAGCACATTGTCTATCAGCTAACCCGATCCTCATGTCCTCAGGCAAAATGCTAAGGGCTTGTTCCCTCACCAAAAGGTCTGTTAGCCCTTCAAAAGTGGTGACCTGACATCAACTCACCCACCTATGAAAATAAGTGCTCAGTTCAGCAACATATTCACACACACTTTCATATGCCTAGCGTCTGTACTCACAAAACTTTTTCCTATATGTTCCTATACGTTTCAGGTGTTAGCTTAAAACATTCTAACAAGTGATTTTTAGCAGCAGTATAATCAAAATATTCACAATCAGCAAGTTCAGATCTCAGCCTAGTGGGCAAGCTAAATCCTCCAACACCCTCTCTGTCCAAACAGTGCTTCACATCCCTGCCCAAATAGCTGACACACACACACTTTGAGATACGAGTTTATGCAACCACACAGCCACTCCTGGGGAAGGCTGGCACAGGTTTTCCAGCTGTGCCTCTTTTCTGCCCAGTCTAACAAGTAGTACTGGCTACCACCACCCACTAATAATTATCAGCTACTCAAAGGCCCTTAAAAGGATGTCCAATTACTACTGTGTAATATTATTATTCAAATCGTAAGTATGACCTAACATTCAAGACTTATTTGAAGTGACTTGGTACAGCATCACTATATACATGCAATGTACTTTTAGAGCTTAAATTATCTCTACACAAAACAGCCACAGCTGAAAGGTTTAAAAATATTTAATAATAAATAATAAAAACACAAGGAAATAATTCTTACTACACAGTGCTAGTCAAGAGTTCAGAGATCACAGTGAAATACTTTTAAATTAGTACCATAGAAAAGTTCTGACATCACAGAAAAATACTTAGTCTAATCCTACTAATTCCTAGCTATTTCTAAGAGAAAACACAGTTCTAAATAACTTACATATAGAGCAAAGCAGTGCTGGTGATGTTGGATGTTCTCATGACAAAATGCTCTGAGCTCTCTGATTCTCTCTCTTTAAATTGATAACACAGAGCTGCATCACATGGCATCATTCTTCATACTTCTCTGGTGTTCGCAGGCTAACAGAAACTACATTTACATTCTTTACACCTGGTCAGAAACCAGAGCAATAAAGGACATTTGTACATGCAAATTCTAGTCATTAACTCTGGTCTTAAAACAATAGGCAGGATGCTTCCCTGTAGACATATAGGATCTGAATTTTAACATCAAAGGCAGTCATAGAATGCTTGACTTAGCTTTCTTACAGCAGAATGCACTGTTACATTTTTACAGTTCGATATCCAATGCAGTCTTTTCACATTTAAGAGAACAAGCCTGTGGCTTACATTAATATTTTCAAATGACAGAATTATCTACAGAATTCTATCTGGCTAGACTGGCAGACTTCACCTATCTTCACATTCATTTTAAGGCAAAAGCTTATTCGCACATTTCTGAGAACAATCAGGAAAATGTGATCCAAATACTGGAAAGTTTAACTAAGTCAAAAAATCATATTAATAAATAGTTCTCTGCTAGATGAATAAATACCACTAGCCTAAATTCTAAAATCCCAAGTACTGAAGCATGATGCACAATAATCTTAAGATACATGATTACTAAAACAAAAAAAAGAAGACACACGTACAACATCAGCAGAAATACTGCATGCAACTCCAAAACCATCCTGGTAAACCCAACCTTGCACATCCCATACCAAATATATTCTCCCAGGTTATATGAACAGTATCTGTCTGCCTGGGATGACATGATTGACAGACCTCAATGTTTTGCCAGAGATGGCCTGCAT